>NW_026087853.1:60035836-60460836 GCF_022539395.1 Myiozetetes cayanensis
TTCCTTCTGCATAAAAAAAAAGAAAAATATGTTGTGAATCTAACCACTGAGTATCCACTAAGGTCCTGAGGGCTTCAGTGTTGAACATCACTTATTTAAGACTGAGTTTGACTATTTGTGTATGTGTTTGGGTTTTTGGTGTGGCTTTTTGGTGGATTTTTTCAAGGCAGATAGGGGATGGAGGAAAGAAAATAATGAAGGGGAGATTTGCGTAGAGCTTAAAAAATTATAAGTGATATGAAATTTGTGGAACTCTGGAAGAGGATACTTTACCAGAAGAGTGGGTTTTGGTAAAATACACGTGTTTAAACTGTTCTTCTGCAGCTAAAAGTATCTGAGAAGTCAAAATGGGGAGGGGCATCTGTGTTTGAAAAAAGAAAAGTTTTTGTTTGTTTGATTTTATTCTGCTTCCATGGTGTTTCCCAGCAAAGAATCCAACTTTATTATTTTTCTGAAGTACGTCTTTCTCAGGATTATAAAGTGCTGAGGCTCTTGCAAATCTTAAAAAAAAGGGAGTGCTTTTATCTTCAGTGTTCTAAAATATTATCTGAGCAAGAAGTTGTCCCCAAATACACAAATCTGTGTACACTTGCATCTCTCTTGCCTGCCCTCAGATGATTCACTATACTTTTCCTGTGTTTTTACCCCTTGATAATCCACAACAAAGTTGTAGTGTTTATATCTCACAGCTGCTTGCTCTGTTTCTCTCTCAGCTCTAACTCAGATAGCCAATCTAGAAAACACCTTCCCCTTTTTTCCCCCCTCCACCTCCCTTGCCAGGGAACTGTTGCTAGTTGTTTTTCTTTTCATTTGATCCCTAGATATCTTCCCAGTTTGCCACTTTTTCTGCCAGAAAAGAAACAAGCAGTCTCTTTCGTCTTGTTTGCCTTTTATCTGTTCTCAGCTCTCTAAGCTATGACCTAGGAGAAAAACCAGTCATCACTTAAATTCACATTTAGGTGAAAGATCAGTCATTACCTGTGCTAGCAGCCCATCTTTGATACAAGCTCACATGAGAGCATGAGGGTGCAGCCTTCAGTGCTGTTGCTGGGAGGGCTGTCATTAATGGAAGCAAACAGTCCTTATGGGAGCTTTGCTGGGAGAGTGGTGGTTCCTTCATTTGTTAACAAGCGTTCAAAAAACGAACAGAAAAACACCCAGTGATTAAAAACCCACTGGCTGGGCTACTTCTCATATTCCAACCATAAACTCCCTAATTCAGCCCTGACAAACTGAAGAGTATTTTGTGATAGTACAGCTATTAAAAAGGGTGCAGTTAATAAAAGCTTCTTTTCGTGTGGTAATGGGCTTGCATTAAAAGGACTCCATCCTGCAATGTGCTGCAAACATCTGTAAGCTTCAGTGGAAAGCTGGAGGTTCTACCCCTCTGCAGCATCACTCAGGTAGCTCCTCTCCTGGAATCCCAGGACTCAGGAACTTGAAAGTTTCTGCTTCTGCTTGGGATTAAAACATTAAAATTCCTCCTCTTGCTCTCATCCGAATTTTTGCCAGCTACCTCAACAAATTGTTCCCCGAGGTTTAATTAGCAGTAACAGAACAACAGCCTTTGCTGTGTAATGAAGCCATCCAGAGCAGTCAGAACCCCCAAACCCAAAACGGAACCCCTTTGCTATCCCATATTACCCTCCTGCTCTGCAGTGCACCTGTGCACATCTAGCAATCACACAAGTCTAACATTAATTGCCTTGTACATGGAATAATTAATCACTAAACGCACTCATTTATTTTAGGATTTTTCTGAACTGTCATTAATTTTAGGACTCTTACAAAGATCCAACATGAAGGATTTTAAGTGTCTCCCATGTCCTTGAATATCAGCAAATAATTTTTTGTCCCTAACCTACTGCTGTCAGTGTCTTAATCACTGGGTCTATGGTTGCAGTATGCAATGAGCTAAGAGTGGAAATAATGAAACAGCATTAAAACAAGTCACTTAAAGCAAAGGCATTTCACTATATATAGCAAGGAAAATATTTAGGAGGCTTTCCTGTGAACAAAAATTAGGAATGCTGCATTGTTTTGTCATCTCAAAGATGCACAGAATCATCCGACAGAAGCTACATTGCCTTTCATCAATTTTAATGCAGCTTCAAGCTGTAAAACTCTGCAGCATACAGATGAAGGAGTCTGGGCATATTGGCATGCTAAATCATAAGCAATCTATTCCCATTCTGCAGCATTTTGTTTAAATTTAAGGTTCCAGATCAACCTGCAGAAATTGAAGGGCTTGTGAAATTTGTTGCTCTCTAGAAACTTTGGTGACGTTCTTCCTGACATGTTAGGTAAATTTCCTGGTATTTGTGGTTGGAAAATATTGCTGAAAATAACATGTGGTCAATTATTTGTTGTTCTGGACCAACTCTATCATAAGTAACCATTGGGAAAGAATGAACAGACATACACTACTGCATCTTTTCATTCAGGTTTAAACTTTAAACTTTTTAGAAACTTCATAAAAAAATGACAATAATGCAGGATGATGCATCTTTTTATAGCAAAATAATTTGCTAAGTCAGAGTTATAGAGTTAAACTCTGTATTATTGACATGACCTCAGATAAGAATTTCAACCCAGGAGACAGCTTTTAAATTTTACCTTCCCTAGTTAGGAATTCTCTGGTAGAAAAATAATGACTGCAAATTTGCTGCAAAATTTGTATTAAGTGATGAGTCACCTGATAAAAATTCTGGCAAAGAATCTAAAAATACATATTTCTCTTTCTTAATGTGACTGTCACCAATGTATGGACCACTTGCCTGGCTTTTGTGAAGAACTCTTCAAGAGAAACAAAATGTAGACTACCTTTGATTCTTTCCTCCATACTACTTGTACTGATTGCCTTAGATTTTACTAACAACTAAAGAAGGTTATTAAATCAGGCATTAAAATACGTGTTTACTCTTAATTGGTTTTAATCTAAAGCCCACTGACTTCAATTAATTTGGAGTCTGGTTAAAACATAAAAAATACTTATTTGTATTTTAATTTACACTTAAATTAAAATCTGTATTTTAAGCTTGTAGTTTCATAATTAACAATAAATTTGGACAGTGATGATTTCCCGTGAAACATGTATTCGAAATCTTCATAGTAACATTTCTTTGCTAATCTATACTATGAATTTAGTAGTACTTAATTTTAGTATTTAAGTTCTTTCATTTGCCTGATTTGTGAAATAAAAATCTGGTCTTACCAAAGATCAAGGTTTTGTGGAGAAACAAATACCCACTGACTTCAGAACAGCCTGACGAGGTTGCTGTGTCAACATACATGTTCTGACAGTCATCTTGTAAATTCAATTGACTTCAGTGAGAAGTCTGAACAATAATAGACATTTATGTTTTGGGAAGTTGAGGAAAAATTGCTGAGAGATTTGAAGCCCTAAGAAAGCAATAGTAGATTGCATGTAGATCTGTAAATGGACCATGTATCATACATACTTTTGAAAGATGAAGTTTGACACAGAAAAGCTGCCTATTAAGACAGAGCAATGACTGAACAGACATTTTCCTGGGTTTAGGTTTGGTTTATTTTTAACCATGTAGGTGTTACTGTCAGCTAACTGTGTGCCAATGGCAACTGTTCATCTGAACTAATAAATAGAAAAAACCCGAAGAATGATAATTTTTCATTTCGCCTACAGGCACATGATGACCAAAATATCAGGATACAAATGTGGCTTGCATGATGCTTGACACTGTAAAAAAGCAAAAAACCTCATAAATAAAAACCTCTAACAACATTCCCCCCCCCCAACTCTACCCCACCCTCACTCAACAAAACTAAACAAAAAATCAAAAGTGAGTAATATTGCTTACTGCTAATTTTAGGCTCTGGTTTTGGTGTTTTCCAGAAATATGTATCTTTTTTTTTCCTTTTCTTCAATTCAGTAACAACGCACAAAGTTCCTGGAGGAGCTACCCTGCTACTGAACCTCAGTACTACTAAAGTACCTTTGATAGGACAATCTTAGAGTTAGTCCAAGTATTTTGGAAGGGAGCTCAGACCCTTGTGTGATACTGTAATGCTTAGCTGAAACAGGCTGTGGGCCCACTGTTCTGTTAAAGCATCTCACTGCTGAGCTGCTGTTTCAACAGTAAAGAATTAAATCAGCTCACAAATTGGGCCTTGCCAATAAATTGTACCTGTCAGGTCTCTGTCCCTCTTTACCAGGTCATTGTGCAGAATTTGGTCTCTTTCAGCAGCCCAGCTTTGTGGTTCTTATTAAAATTTTTTTCCCCTTTTGTCTTGAAAGCTTCCTGAAAGATTGAATTAAATTGTGCACCATGCCTGAAAGAAAGAGTAAGGTAATATACCCTCAAATACCAGAATAATGCTCTAGGTTTCACATTTTTTGCTGTGTTCTTTGTGGCCATGTTCTTCCTTTGTTCATAGTGGAGGTGTTTATAGTGTTTGGGGAGACAAAAAAACAGGATCAGTTGGTAGAGGCATCGTGATTTATGTCAGTGGGCAGCATGAGTCTTTATGTTTAAGTTAGCTTTGAACCAAATGTTGGCTGCTTCAGATTTAAAAATGGTAAAATTATAGCTTTTCTTCAATGAATCTGCTGATTGTGGCCAATAATGTCAGGAGTGACTTATCTGTGCTTCTGTGGAGTTCAGCTTTCTTTGAAAATATAGTTAGACTGTGGTTTTTGAACTGGAGATCCTCACATTTGCTGCTTTTTCAGTGCAAGTTAGGGGTGGGGTGGGCAGAAAGGTGGGCAGCGAAATGGAGAGGCAATCTACTCTCAAAAGGTAGTGCAGACTGGAAAGAAAAGCTTGCTTCTACCTTACCCATTCTAGCATGCTGCATGAGTGAGGTGCCAGCCCCTGAAGAGTTAAAAGTGTTTGTTTCACAGGAAATTGGAAGAAATTTATGTGCGCAAGTGAAACTGAAAGGTCGAATGTGTGACTCATATCTATTGACAGATGGAATGAGCATAACATAAGAAGACAGTGACTAGAAAACAAGCAGGTTGTGTGAAAGTATTTTTAGAGACTAATTTCTACCCAGCTGTGTCTTCTATGAACAGAATAAGTTTGTCAAAGTTACCCAGGAGTTGCCTAATAGATACCTACTGGCAATTAATTACGTTGATGTGGTTTGAATGGGTACTTCAGCCCTTGGGATGAAAACAGTTAACATCTTTTAAGAGCTCTACCTGAGACTGAAAAAAAAAAAAAATGTAGGTAAACAAGAATTAAGAGAACATGCAAGTTCCTAATAGTGCTCATAAACTTTTACATACCCACTTACTTTACCTCAGTTCCCCTGTTGACTCCCACTTCTGTGCTCTCTTCCCCTCTCAACCTATCTTTTTTTTTCAGCTTAAAATATACCCAACTTGCTTGTTATATAATAATGACTCATACTTTCATTGGCTTAAACTTTACCCAATCTTTCTTTCGTGTCATTTTTGTTCTTTAAATTGAGATTTAGCCTCTTCAGTCTTGGGTACTACATTGTGGGGTTTTAAGTGAGTTCCAGTGATATAGCTGAAAAAAATGAGGCTGCAACTAAGTCTACAAAAAATTATTTAGTAATAAGAGGATGAAGACTTGGCAGTATTTTACATGATATATTCATTTTGCTGGACAAGTAAGGAAGTGTGATGTATAAAGGCTCATAAATACTATATGGTGTTTGATAGCTGTAAAGTCTTCAGCAAAATTTGACCCATATATAGGTATGAGCCACATAAAATACATGTGAGTGCTTATTTGCTTGTTGCCTGGTAAAGCAACTCGGGCACATAATGTAATATAGCATATATACTACTTGGCTTGTGTATTTTGTAGACCATCCAGTTAAGCTCTGAGGCAAAAAACCTCAAAATTTCACAACAGCAATTTTTTTTCTACTGTTGTCTTGATTATACCCTTTTGGCCAGATGATCACAATCAAATAGATTGAACATATGTAAAGAACATTGGGGGATAGGGTAGGGACTTTTTACATGGCTTATGGAGCTCACTTTCCCTCACTCCAAGCTGCTAGGCTTATTTTATGGGGAGTTTTTTTTAATTGCTTTATTTATTTTAACTCATCTCCACTTTCCCTCACATCCTGACCGTGAGCTGGGCTCCAGTTCCCAGACCTCCTGCTCCCTATCCAGGTGGAAGAGCGCAAATGCCATGCACTGCAAACTGATTGATTTTGTTAAAGAGAGGGAAATGGGAAAGAGGAGAGAGAACCATGTACCCCAAACTGGGACATTTCAGCAATGTCAAAATCTGGATTTTTATTTTTTTTGGAGGAGGATCTCTATAGACATAAACTACTGCTGGCTTATGACATGTTGCTTACAAGGTTCTCACCGTGAGGTAGCAGGACAAGTGGAGCCTCTTGGAGTGAGGCAAACATCTGATGTTCTCTTTTACAAGAAATGAAATCTGCAGTAAGTTAATTCTACAAATTCACTGTCATGCTAAATCACCGAGAAACAGTGTAAGTAGAATGGATAAATCCTTCTGTTAGCATGGCATGTTGCTGCAATTAACATTTCCACTGCACAATTATGTTATAAGATAGGATCTATAAAGGTGAAGAGCATAACTTGTTCATTAGAGGGGGCAGCAGGGAGCAACAGTAAAAATGTGTTGCAAGAGCAGGACAGCTTTTTTGAGGTGAGCATATGTATATACTTTATTCTATTGTCTATAATCCTTTCTCATCCAGCACATATGCTCTTAGTCTACTCCTCTTCCTGGAACTCATCCAAATACTAGCAGCATCATTTCCTGCTTAGAATGGAAAACTCAAGGGGAATAAAAAGCATTCTTTCGCAAATAATCCTATAATATTCCTATAGGAATTATGTATTTGTGGAAATCTTTTATATGAAAATAAAACATTGAATGATAAAAGTTAAATTATGCAATGCATGGGGAAAATTTTTTAATTCTGACTGATAAAAATACAATAGCAAGTTTATGAATGGAATTGGCTCTTTTCAAGCACTACTCATGATCATCTCTATTTTAAATTATTGTTCTCCTACTGAAAAGAAAAATATTCTATTTTCTATCTCTTCAGTCGTACGCTTAAAAAGTAGTGTTTTCTCAGCTTTCCTTGAAAAAAATCTGTAGGAGAATACTGTTCCATATTACAAATATAAACTGAGACCTAAAATCCCATGTACAATTAGAACTTGAAATACAAGCAGAAGCTGGCAGGTTACTATAAATGCAAAGATTACAGCAGTGGGTGCCTAAGATCTTTTTTAAGATGAAGCGAATGTTCCAAGCGCTGCCAGTATGTGGTAGGATGCACACCCTGAGTTCATATCTTGAGAGTGCATGAGTGGCCCAATATGAGAGAGTGTGGTCCAGTATTTGAGGTAAATCAGGGCTCTTCCTCTGCTGTAGGGAGATTTATGCTGATTATAAGTGCTAACATACTTCTCCCCCACAGTTGTGCAAACATTGTTGGTGCATACAGAAAATAGACCCTGCCTAGAACGTTGTTTTCTGTGACCCACCACAGTTTTCACGGTTCTCTTTGTTCTGAATTCTTATCTGCATGAAGGGTTGTGAATTTTAAAACCTCCTATTTTTTTTTTAGTGTCATTGAGCAGTAAGTGACTTTGCAAAACACTTGGAGTAGGTTTTGGCCTTGTGATGGAATGGCAGTTTTCCACAGTCAATGGAAAAATTGTAGGTGATTAATAAATAGATTTTGCATAACACTAAGAATATGCAAGACATTTCTTAAATAAACAAGAAGAAAATACAATTATGATTTTGCAGATCTCTATGTTTAGGAGAACCTATGGCTGGACCATAGGAATCTTGGCTATTTCTTCTGCAATAAATGCACTCCAATCCCATTTCTTTTCTCCTGTAGATTCTCACTCTCTTCACTTTTACAAAATTTGGGAAACTGTTCTTGATACTACCATCTATACCTCTAATATGTCGTTAAAATCTGTGGCAGGGCACATCCTCACCCAATTTAAAACCACTGCTAATAAGATGCTAATAACTTCCTCACTGTGCAACAGCACAGGATCTGATCTGCAGCATTTCTGTCTTGATTCCACTCAATGCCTTGGCATTGCATTTTACTTTGAAAACCAAGTATTCTGTAAACATGGTTGTGCAATTCATCCATGTGCCTTCGAACTGAAACACCCAGCTTTGGTCCATGCTCACGTTGTGATAGGACTGTTGAAATGGAAAAGGAAGAAGCTGAGGTGAACAAAGTCAACCTCCACCTGAACAGAATTAACTCTAATCACCAGAAAGAGGTAGACACAGGTTCATACATCCATGTGCAATGTTGCTGATGAAGTTGGTCATCTTGCAATAGTCATCTCTTAGATCTTGCAGAACTCTTCTTTCCCCTTTTTATCTTCTTGTCCCCCAGTCTGATGCATCAAATTCAGTAAGAATTTTTACCCTTTTAGCTAAAAGTTGGGTGTTAGTCTTGCATACGTGCCAAGAAATGTAAACCTTGAAAGTTTTTGAAATCAACAGTAGAAATGCTGCCATTAAATTTTAATAGGTGCTCTTGCTCTGTTCAATGACTTGTCTTCAGTATTCTCTTATAAGTATTGAAAACTTCACAATCAGACTATTATTTCACAGGTGACAAGAGCTCCCACACATTCCTTCGGGAATTTTTAGACTCCTACAGCTCTTGTGAATGAAAAAAAAAAAAAAGAAAAGGGCAGGTGCAGACAAATTGATGGAATTTGTATCTAATTAATTGGATATCCAAGCATGCTTGTGCACATCAGCTCATAGCTATAAGTAAAGGTACCCTGCTACTTAGATAAAGGTCACTGGTGAATGGGTCATATGCCTGAAAGTGAAATTTTGTTGATTCCCTTTTCCCCTTACTTATCAAAGAGGTGGTACAATGCGTGGTTGGACACCAGTACACTAAAGATTTTTCTGTGTCTAATTAGTTTATTTATGTTTTTCTGAGGGCTTGCCAGCTGTTGGTGTAGGAGCAGCACTGCATGTTAATAGCTTTTCTCTTTTAACCTCTGTTACTGCTTTCAGTGAGTGTTTACTTACCTGTACACACAGCAGCATTTTTGGAGATTGTGTTGGGCAGTGGGGAGGGGAGAGAAGAGCTTTCAGGTCCCTACACACTCAACATTAAACTGTCACAAATTTGAATTCATGCAGTCCTGAAGCAGACCGTAGTCCTCTCACAAGTTTGTTGAGGATCACCTGTTGCTACTCTAATGTGCTTTTTAGAAAAGTATCTACCAGCCCTCCATGCTGGGTTCACCTCAATGTATGTCCACTGAATCAAGAAATATAGTAAAAATCTGTCAGTAAAGCCTCCCCAGATGTGTTTGCCTCTGGTAAGTCAATTTGCCTGTGATTCGATCCTGTGTTTATTTGGTAGGCTGGAATTTACACATCTGACAAAATATCACAGGATAAAACTCAGCACATTCAGAGAACAATATTTTGGATAAGTATCAGGAGGTGAGAAACAGGAAAGGGGAACAAGTGAAGAAGGAAGGCAGAGTGAGCTTCATCTACAGTGGGAGAGCTCTTAGATTTTCTTTCTGTTTCCATTCCCTGTCCATGGCCTTTTATTTTACTGCAATAATTTCACTCTCCTTCCTGCAGCAGGAATGATGATTTGAACAGGGCAAAGCGGAAGAGCTGTAAGGAATACTTCAATAAGAGCTGAGAGAAGCAGGCTTCCTCAAAGGAGTGATTCAAAATGTTAGTTTTCCCACTGGATATACTTGCAGTTATATTTTAATTCTTCCCAGTTCTTCTAGGCATTTTGTGTTGTTACTGATGAAGTTTGTTTCACCTTTAAAAGTGTGTGTGGGGTAGGATGGGAGGGCAGCTCAGGTAGCTGGCATATAAAACATTCACAAGGAAAGCCTTTAGAGCTCATAGTATCATTCAGTCTACACTCTGAAAATGTTAATCTTTTCAACTTAATAGCTACGGTTGGCATTTGAGTAGCATGCACTTTGTATCTTTGGAAAAAGTGTTACTACTCTCAAAGGGAGTGGAATTTACTCCAAACCTGTGGTACCTTGATAGGCAAAGGGTGTAGTGGATTTACATGGTCCAGATGCCCACCAAGCCACCTTGTCACTCCCCTCCTCAGCAGAACAGGGAGGAGAAAATACAACAAAAGATAAAAACAGAGAGATCCCCCAGCAGTTACCATCACGGGCTCTCCGTGGTGTCCTATGCTCCTGTGACATCCACCTGCTCCCGCGTGGGGTCAGGGGGCCATTACCCCGTGAATGCAACATTCAGATCTTGTGACAATCGTTGTCATCGTGTACACACAAAAATGCTTGTCCTGAACTCTCCTAGCAGTAGTTACTTAACGCTCCAACACCTTTTAGACAGAAAAAGATGTGTGAAGAAACTTGAAGGGCTTTCCTCCTTGTCGCAGCTTAGAACATGTCTGAGGCACGCAAGAAACAACAGCAGTAAATGACTAGAATAGAAACCATTGTGCTTCATGATCCTCAGGAAAGGTTCAGGCCTAGCTGATAATAGATTGATCATGTCACTGTGTGACCTGGCCACAGAAATACGTAACTGCCAGCCTGCTAACCTGTAGTTGTGCAGTGCCCTGCACTGTGTCGCTCTCAACTGGTGCTTGTGATAGCTCATGACTAAAAAAATAAGAATTATTTTCGCAAACTCACAGAAGAGAACATTCAAATGTGGTGGTTTTTCTTCTGTGGATGGAAATGGTAGAAACAGGCATTTGATGCAACTGAACCAATTTTCATAATTAGTTGGTTCTGCTGCGCCATTCTCAGTTAAAGATGCGCTGAATATATAATCACTCAGTAAAACCCCCAAACAAACAAACAAACAAAAAACCCTAAAACCAACCAACCAACCAAACAAAAAACACACAAACCCCCACAAAGCAAACAAAAAAACTACCACACACACAAAAACAAAAAAGCCAACAAAACCCCACCCCAACATTACATGCTTTCTGTGAAGAATGGTAATTAATTGGAAATCAGAAGAATGAGGTTGATAGTCCGGTTGACAGCTTCCAAACAGAGGGGCAAAACAACTCACCTGCACTTTCTGCTATTTCAGACCTGCTCCCCTTCTGGCACCCCCAGCTTTGGGAACACTTGCCTTTTCCCACCTCCCCTCTGAGAAAGCTCTCAGACTTCCACCTCTTGAGATGCAGCACTTATTGCAGTGACTTTGCCCAGAAAAACAATTGCCATCAGGCCAGGTAAGGCTTTCAGTGGGTGGTAGCAAGACACAGCAGTGGCCTTTGGAAACGGTGTGGGGAAAGGCTGCAAAGAAAACTTGAGCAGCCCCTATTACTGGGTTCCCTGATATGAAGAAACATTAAATTCAGGCACTCACATGCAATATTCACTTGAAAACAGCTGAAATGATAACTCACAGGTTATTAATCTGTGAACTGGAGCCTTCCTTTGCTTTTAATAAAAGACACTGGGAGAAATTAATTCTGTCTAAAACCACTGTGTGTGCTGTGCGCATGAAAGCAGGCATCAGTGGGTTCTTGTAACATCACAAGTCCCTTAGTTATGGCTCTAAGCATGCTACTTGATTATTAAGCCTCTGTGTTGGCTATTGTTTTTTTCCTTATTGTTTATTTTAAGTGAACACATTCATTTAACTGAAAATGCCAAGTGAGTAATGTGTAACTCTATGGAGAAACACAAAAATTGATCATTCTGTTAGAGCAATTAAATACTCTTTGTGCATAAATTCTAATGCTTGAGTGCAACTAATGACTTATTACTGATAAGGACGAGTGTTTCATAGACCCAGAGCTTGTCAGAAAATCAGCTGTCTTCTAGGTATTACTGAGAAACAAAAAAATATAAGGCTGCATTTATTAATAGACCATTCACAGAGTCTGAAACTAAGCGGTTTGGAAAAGTACTACATTGTTTATAGTAATAAAGGCAAAGAAACACCAGAGGAAACATCCCTGGGGCTTAATCAATGATCAGCATATGAACATAAGTCAAAGGCTGTTTAAAATTGTTCCAAATGAGGAATAGCTGACGTCAAGAGCTTGCTTGACTTCTTACCTGCTTCACACCCTGGTTGCCTGCAGTGAGAAAAGTACGAACAGAACACTTGCAAGCAATCTCTCACAAACCTGTTTAGGCTTGGGGCTTTTTATTTGCATTTCACTTAATTTATTTACAGAAGTGCCTTAGGTATCCTTCAAGGGCAGAGCTGTCATACACTGGTCAATCCATATATCGTTAGCATCTACAGGTAACGAAGCCAGGAACAAGTAATCATGCATTGTTCACAGGGAATTGCACTTGCACTCTGCAAGCCACAAATGACATTTGGTCAGCGACAGTGAGGTGTTTTTTTTTTGTGTTAGCAGTGTGACGCAGGTACAGGGCCAAATCCGTTGTGTCCCCACGGCCAAAACTGTTCTGGTGAGTTCCTTCTGCCTCTCAGTCTCTCGGAAAAGGAAATGTTGAGGTAGGGTGGGAAAGGGATTCTCAGAATAAGGGAGCAAAGACGCATCATGTGTTCCCATGGGTGCTGTGCAGTTGCTGTGACGTGATGCAAAGCTGCCCAGTGACTGCTCTAAATCCCATATTCCTGAGAATTGATGAAGACAGTATTAATTTCTGGATGTGGTGTTGTGCTCTCATCTTCTATGGACACCTTAAATTCGACTCTAGGTCAGGAAACAGTTCAAATCATGAAATTTCCTGGCTACCACTAATCATGTGACTAAGGTTCCCTGACATTCAAAAGTGTCTCTTCACTGTTTTCCAAAAATCCTAAAAGCAGGTCTGAAGTCCATCTTCCAGAAAGTTTATGCACACTAGGGAAATAACTTGTCTTGAGGGAAAAATAAAAGTGACATTTCTATGACTGTTTAAAAGTATTGTTTATGAGAGACTTACGTAGTTTTCCATTGAATCTATTAAATGGAAATGGAATGCATTTAGAAAAACTAATCTGAGAAAAGGAAGAGTGGATTGTATCACCTGTGAAAAGAGAGGAAGTGTTATTGGTTCTGTGCCAGCAGCTGGTCTGTTTTCATGACTGATTTTTCCTGTTAGCAGCATGGAAGCCCAGGGCAGAGCAGTGAGCCCTCATACTACATAGACAGATATTCTCCTTATTGTCTGTTGTTCAGTGATTAAAAAGCCTTCCACCTCCACCAGAAGCTTGTTGCCTGTGACCTTGGAAGCTACCTCCTGTGTTGTCCTTCGGTTTTCCACTTCTCAGCTATTTCAATTTTCAACCCCCATATTCCTATTTGATTCAGACAAAGCATCACTTCAGTGGACAAGAGCCTTGTTCCCTATACAGACATAATACATCCCCTGAAAGCTGCCCAGGCTTTGTCAGGAACATGCAAGACAGAGTCATCTGAAAAATAGCTCGTGATCGTGTTTGGTCGTTCTGTTTTTTTTTTGCTTCTCTTAATGCAGTCACCTGTTACTTCAGCTGGATTCAAAACTGCTTCAGAAATGTTAAACATAAATAGATAGGCCTGCCTGGACTATTTTCTTCTAAAGATATTGAACATATGGGAGAATAATTTGCCTCAGAACCAGGTTCTGCACAGTTTGAGTAACCTTTCCGTGTCTCTGTGTCATTGATTTGAAATAGAGCACCCCTGGGAATAATGGGCCAGCATTTGGGCCTGCAGGGGCATTGAATGAGTAAACACCTGAAAAAAAGAAAAAAAATGCACGCAGGATTTGCATTTTCCTTAATTTTGCTTCCATTACGTCGGCCTTTATCGTTGTGTATAGCAAAAACACAGTTGAGAGCTGACTATAAATACAGCCCAGATTCTGCCAGCTAGAAACTTCCAGCAAGCTATCAAATGGAAGTGCTGTCTTCCAGTGTTTCAACTGTAGATGTTCTTGTAGGCCTACCACCACTCCCAGCCTTCTTTTTTCACTTGGAATGGGGTTGAGTCTGTTAGTTTCCCAAATGAGTTTTCCATCTGTCCCTCTGGTCTTCATTCTTTCCATCACAGTATCAGAGATGGTGTCTAACTTCCCTAGCATGTGATCTGGGATCATAACAGGCCTGGCAAGACTTTTAGTATCTTTTTAATGGTTTGGCAGTTTTGGGAAGTTGAGTTGAGTTTGGGTGATTTGCTTGGGATTTTTTGCCTGTCATTGGTAGGACATATCAATTTAATAGGTTTTAAATTGCAGTGGGCATTCCCAATTAGACATACCTGACCTTTGCCAAAATTTGACTGTATCCTATTTTGTGCCCAGGACATAAAAAACCCAAGCATGTTCAAGTGAAATACAAATGTCTTCTTTATTTTACTGGGGGATGACCAAGAGTTCACAATGATCAGTAACCCCTTGGAAGTAGTGACATTAGCAGTGTTTGCTCCCTCTAAACACTGAGGCTTCTGTGCCTTTCAATCACTACAATTTGTTTTAAAATTTAATAGAAAACACTCTGCAGAGAGCAAGGATGAACTGAGTTCTGTGAATGTTCTTTCTCTTCATGGAACAAACCAGAATGTTTTAATTTGTACTGTATGAGTGGGGACATGGGAATATCTCTTTTTTTTTTTTTTTTTTTTCCATCTGAAGGGCATGTGGTTGTAAAATGGCCCTGAAACTTTATTTATGGAGAAATGTTGGTGTCTGGAGCCTGTCTGTGAGGGGGGATGGTGGAGAAGGCTGGTGACAATGAGTCCTCACGCTTTTCAGCAGAGATTAGAAGGGATCACAATCATCCTGACAGCTGTACCTCTTGTTTTCTCTAGGCAAGCAGAGCTGAGTGGTCTAAGAAGGCATTTGATTGTCTATGTGTCCATTGCAATAGGAATATGTTTTCAATGTTTCATTCTTTACACTTGCCTAATAAGATCACAGGATCCATATTTTTGTGATAATATAAACATTTATACAAAATTTTTGTCTTTAATCCAAAGCACGGTGGGTAGAAGGGAGCATGTAACAGCTGGAGAGGTCTGCATGTATGAGATGATGGCATCAGAACTTAGCCTATAATTACAGATAAATCAGAAAGTATCATTAGCATTAGAACTCTAAAAGTATCACAGAAGAGCTGTGACACTTACTGTGTCTGTGAATCTGCATGTAGGCTGTTCTAATCACTGGTCAAAATTTGGAGCAAATAGCTGAAATCAGGACATTTCCTAGCTGAATTGCCCATGTGTTGCTTACTTGCCAACAGTGAAAAGTGGAAGCCCAATTGTTACTGACCAATATATTTTTCTTGTTGGTTTAATGATAATACTGCAAACTTCTCTGTTTGGGCGAGGATTCTCTGCCTGAACCTCAAGGGCACCCTGGAATCACACAAATAGAACTTATTCTGCAGGTTTTGGACAAATTATCATTTTCTTTGCCCACATATAGATTAATTGGTTCTTGAAAATTTGTTCTATTTGCCAGCGTAGGCTTCTTCCTACAAAAATGCTTCTGAATGTAAGCTTAACATCCAAACTATTCCAAAATAATCCCTACATGATGTGACATTTATCCCTAATGAACTTCTGCTTGATATGGTAATTACTATAGCAATAGATTAAATATTAGAGAATCACCAAATCCCAGAATGTCTGGGGTTGGAAGGGACCTTCTGGAGATCATCTAAGTCTGGTCCCATTCTCTTGGCACCCTCCCTTAAAATATTTGAATGCACAAAACCATTTGGGATACTAAGAGCAATACTTGATACTTAAATATTCATTTTTGTAGTGTATCTTCGTTTTTCCATCTTACAAGTGGGGGATAAGGTTAAGAGGAAAAATGCAAGGAAGAATGAAGAATATATTTCCAAAAGTAGACTTTCATGGGGTATTTTTCTCAGTCTGGTATGAATTGCAAGACTCTCAAAAATCTCCTCAAGTGCTAATTTCTCTTAATAACATTTCTAAATTAAGCCATATGGGTTTGGTTATGATTTTAGAATAATCTAGTGTCAGAGGTGAGAACTGAACTCTTTCTTATTCCCTGAGTTTCAGGTCTGTTTCTTCCTTTAAATCTTCATTTAAACGACTTTTTTATGCACTTTTGGGCAGAGAAATAGCATGTAAGCAAGAACTTTCAGAGTGCTTGGAGAAGAGAGGGCTCACCATGCTGATGGCTCCTGGAAGAGCTTCTCTGGTTGAGAGTGTTTTTATCCTGTTTCATCCTTTACACAATACCCATCCACAACATCACTGCAAATACTCCAGCCTGTGTGCTAAATGAATTATTAAAAGTGAAATCTGGCCCCCCTGATATCAGACAAAATTCCCTCTGACTTTGGTGGACCAGCAGGTGCCAATCACCCCATGACTTGTAAACATGCAGATGCAGTCCCAGCGCTGAAAAGGGAGTGAACCTGGCTGTAAAGGTTTGTTTGCTTAGTAAAATGTACCTGAAACCAGTTACTGTCACTGTGGCTCAAGTTATGTTTTTCAACTTTTTAGCTTTCTTCTAACACATCAGAATCAAACACTGAATCTTATGATCTCTCCACTACTAAAAGTCTTTAAAAATTCCAAAATGAAAAGGAGCAGCTCTGTAGACATGGTTTATGATTTAACCAACTAGTACGCTGAGACAGTGAAAATTATTAGCAGTCTGTCTCACACTGTATCTTGCTTGGGTTAGGGAAGTTAACAGCAAAGATGGTGTAATCTTACAAGCTGACTAGGGAAAATTACAGAATGCCTTCTGAATAAACAGTATTAGCAATGCTGCTGCTTTTTTTTTTTTTTTTTTTGTCTTTTCCATATACTCTTTGGTCCTCAGTAAAAAGATTTAAGCGAATCAAAACCTTGTAGATTAAATAATTAAACCTGTAGATAACCACAATTTTTTATTGTTAATTAGTCATAGAGAGGTGCCATTTTCATAGGATGCAGAGTCCCTAAATTTAGCTGTGGAATATTACATTGATCACACACAAAAAAACATCATTGATTCTCTGGGGAAGGGTTGGACGTCAGTGTGTGCGTTTTGGCTCAGACCACCTTTCACCTATTAAAGGGGGTTCCAGTAGATTTTTATCCTTGCTGCACATAGCAACAAAATGTGATTTGCCATCCTTAACCCTTTGAACATTCTCAGCATCCTAGCAGGATGATTCACACTTACTCAGTTACTTTGCTTTCATGCCCTGTATTGTATCTGAAATCTTTATACCACAAGTGCTCCGTTTCTATCCTCTGCAGCTCTGTCAATTTTTTAATGTATGTTATGCATGTTTAAATATTTAATATAGACTGAAGCCATTACAGCATGGCTGTAAAAAATCTGTAATATTGCACCTTTCTACTATGACAATTACTCCTTTCTTTAAATGACTTGTAGCATTTATAAATAAACCACTGAAATTAAGCCCTGCCATCATGCAAAATGCTGCATTTTGCTTCACCTGTTTAAGTTTACCAAGGACAGTGAATCAAATTAAAACACTGCTCAGAATATTTTTATTGCTGTGTAGATCTTTGCCATTATGCAGTATGGTAATTCTCAGCTCCTTTTCCCAGCAATCACTAATTAAGTGTAACAGGCATGCATCCAGACACTCCTGAATTTTAATCTTCATGTTTCTTAATGAGTTGATCAAATATTACACAGAAATGTAGAAAAAATATGGGACTCATTTGAAATACAAATATACAATTTGTATAATTGTCCAGCTAATAAATTATGTCCAAATATTATGATTTTTTCCTGGCAAACACTTAGGGATGTGTCCACGAAAGTGGTGGAAATAATCAGTATGTGTACATGTAATTATATATTCTATGCACATAATTGTCCATAAGGATTTTCATAAGCATGCATGACACTGCATTTGCAGAATACTTTTGAATCTAGGCACAGGTTCTGCTTAAAAAGAACAGAATCTACTTACATTTAAAAAAATAATGGTATATAATTAAACTTGACAGAAGGAAAATGTATACAAAATAATATCCAATCCCCCTAACTGTCACCTGACTGTAGCACCAGCCTCTCCTAGGTTTGGGAAAGATGGAAGAGCTTCTTTCTTCCCCATCCCCTCTTTTTGCTGATGGGAAATTCCTGGCAACTGAAGTGCCTGATATTTGACCTGCTTTAAAAGGTATTGCACGATCTTGCAGAGTCAAGGAGCTTCCAGTTGTTCAGATAAGCTTTCAGCAGAGATCTCAACATCCTGCTGCTTAGTTAAAGTGATGTTTTGCTGTTCGATACCACTTAATTTTGCTTCATTCTTCTTCATCCTAAAAAAAACCATCTACACAAACTCAATATTATTTATTGAAAGAAAAATGAAAGTAAAAAATTGTCAGTTGTGAGAAGCATTTATTTTTTCACAGTGCTGTGCTTCTGAATGATGAGGGCCAGCCAGAGCTCTGACTCTGCTTTGTTCTGTACAATTTGATTTAGCTGGGTTTGGTTGATATTTTTATTTTCCAAACCCTTGGGCTCAGGGAGGCTGGGAAGACCACAGAGGCAGATTGCTCAGGCACTGAAGAGAGAGAATGTCTTGTGCTATTTAGCAGCAACTTCTCTGCCTGGTTTTGCAAGGGAGACAAAAAGAACGAGCATATGCAGGAAATGCCAGTCATGGCAACTTCACATGCAGTTGGCAGGCAGTGGAGCTACTTCTGCATTAGCAGGTGGATAAATAGCAATGGGTCTGCAGAGGGAAATAGCTGGTGCTGAGGACCTGATAACCCAGTACATCGTGGGGGAATGGCTTTTCTTCAGACCAGCTCTAAGTCCAGTCCCGTGGGCTGCTGCCCGCCCCTCTGCAGCCGAGCGTGGTAAATGAGCTCCTGCACTGCCTCCTCCAGACAGAGCCCAGTCCGTGGTCAGTGAGGCCACCCACAGTGTGAACCAAGGCACAGTGAAAGGGAATGGTCAGGGACTCACCTCAGAAGGGTTTTTCTAACCTTTGCCGAAACATCAATAGACCTTCACTCTCGCTTTCTGTGTATCGGACACGGTAAGTGAACCTGGACAGATCAGAAGGAGCTTTTAGGAAGAGAACATATAAAACCAGATTGATCTTTGGCTCCTACTTGTAGCTATGACAGTAAAAGAGGACAGGAGAATCTCCATGCTGAGGTATCTCTCTTTCCTTCTTAAGAATTCTCCTCCAAATAACAGTCATTGAGATACTTAGCTACTCACTGCAATACACTTTACAGTGGTGGCTACGTATACATTCTGAAACTTTGAGATTAGGACTTTATAGATATCATGGAGCATCTCCTGAATCAATTCAACTTTTCAGATGATGCTAAATAGATTTTTTTTTTTTTAAGTGACAATTTAGTTTAACAGAATAGTTAAAAATAATAACATAAATTTAAGTGAGACCAGCAGTTCCTCTTGCATTTGGACTATCCCAAGAACAAAAATGTCCAGCAAAGAATGTTCATTGAGAAGGGGCAGAGTGTGAGAAATTAAGAGGTGGGTCAGGAAAAACCAAAAATACCTCATTTTCACCACTGCCTCTCCAGTAGCCATGAAATGGGTATCTTGGGAGATTGACAAACCTTCCTCTCCTGCTCTTCTTTTCCACTGGAGTCTCCTAATGCATGCCAGTTCTTGAGCATTTCCATAGGCTTTCCTATGTTCTTCACTGTTCTTTTATGCTCTAAATAAGGTAAAGGAGCTTTTAGAAATCACAAATGCTGTAGCTAAAAGTTGTAATCACTATGCAGGGTCTCACCCTCCTGCTTTTTTCTTCTCTCCCTGTGAATATTATATGCTCCTTTACATAATTGCACAGTTTCATAGTAAGAGTCTAAAAAGGTACCCTGGCCAACCTACCATCATCTCATGAAAATATTATCCTGGGAATTTGGACCTGTGAATTCAAACTCCCATATATCACAGACGGGGCTGAGCTGGTCAGTGAGAAGAACATGATTCACGTTTTAGATGCAAAGCTCTTCCCTCAATTATCAGTAGTATTTTCATGTGAACCAGAAAGCAGCTGTTAGAAGTGAAATTTAGTGAAAAACAGAAAGGCAGACTAAACATTCCCTCCATGGAGTTGTTTTTATCTGGGTATGCATCCATTATATGTGGCTGCAAAGGCTAAACTGTCCTTTTTAAAGCACTCCATCTGCAGTGTGTCAAAAATAGTGCTGTCCTGTACATGCTTAAGTTTTTGGCAGCGAAGTGACACCTTAATTTCTTTTACAGTAAATATATAGATATGTTACACAGTGACATGCAGAGCAGATGTTTCTAAAAATGCAAAGAAATTCCAGTCTGTTCATGTTGATGTAGTAGCTTCAGTCTTTCGAAAAAGAGCTGGTTAGGCAATGCAATCATGGTGCAAGCATGAATCTTTGAAGAGCCTGCATACAAAGTCAACACCTTGTATCAATGTGTATGGCCATGACACCTACGAATAAAAGGAAAGCTTATTTCAAGTTCCCCTATAGAAACAATAAAGAATTCCTTTTAAAAGTTTTCAAAGTGAGGGACAATTCTTGTATTCAGAGTTCCAGCATAACAGGCTTGACTCATCGATAGATGACACATCAAGCACAGGGAATTTGAAAAAGCACTGCTTAACCTCACTAAAAAAAAATCATGGTTTTGAGAACAGGAAAGAAGGAAAATTGCTTTCTGATCCTTGACTCCACTATGTTCAAAAAGGGTAATGAATGTTCTGATAAAACACACTTCATTGGACAAATAAATCTGGTTCAAACTGACAATGTTATATAAAGGGATGTCTAAGTCTGTTTAAAAATCATCTTGAAGCAGAAAAAAACCCATACAAACCAGGAGTCCAGTACAAAATAAGAAATTAAGTTTACCTGTGCATTAATTTTTAGGTTGTTTCTCTTGTAAAACCTTTCTTGTAACCTCCTTGACTTAACAGACCAACCCAGCAGTAATAAAAGTACAGGAAATGAGTAAGGGTATCAAAATCAAGCCTCTAAACTGCAAAGTAACCAAACAGACTTTAAAAAACCAACCACAGACACGTTCCCTCAAGGCCCAAGTGCTACACTTGGCCATTCACAGGTACAAAACCCCAAGGAAAAGAATTCCTTTCATCTCTCATACCAAATAGAGCAACGTGCTATCTTGCATCTCGTTTACAGCTTAAAATCAATTATAAAATCACAGCTGTACCAGATCATCATCACTGGATTGATTCAGTCACTTAAAAATAAGCATCACTTGCCATTTGAGATGCAATAGGGTATCTGAGACAGCTGCATAGGGTTTGGAGGTTATGTTCTATGGAAACATGGAACCTCCTGGATTAGCAGCTGGAGGCCAGCACGGACATCACAGGCTTTGTCAAAAAGCATTAGATGATACCTGTTAAATACACTGAACTTTGTTTTCAGTGTTTTAATGCACCTCAAACACCTTCTAAAACCGAGGGGACAGTAAACTTCAGGATTACCTCTTTGAGCCCTTAAACCCCTAAATTGTGTCATTCTGCAGAGTACGAATTGTGCGTAGCAGCTTTTCCTGAGGCTGCACACATTTGTTAAAGGTGATATAAGCTATTGCAGTTGGATAATTTATCTGTTGTTAACGATTAATCTGATAAAATTAGCTTTTTCTTGTTGTAAGAGGGATGTATAAATAGAACCAAGGCAAGAAAGAAGACAAATCCATATTTTCCCAAGCATGCCATCCAGATATAGTTTTCCATTCCCCTCTTGAAAAAGGACTGATTACATGAAGTGATGAAAGATATAAATATTAATGAAAAATTTAGGTCTTAAAAAGCATATCTACTTGGGTAGATAATGTGCACATTTGCATATTAAAATATAAAATAAAGCACGTGTACAGAAATTCTGCATAGGAATATCTAGAAAGCCACTCACAGAAATGAAAGTAAGGCAAGCCATTCTGGGAAGCAAGCCTGTCACAGCTAAAAAAAAAAGTCTCCATAGCCTGTAAACTTCTTGTGAAGAAAAATATGTATTTGTTCCAGGTAGGAAATAAAAAAAAAAGTTTTAATAACCAGGTATTGATTGTTTTAAGAATTTCATGAGTGTCAACTCTTAATTTTTAGCAAATTATCTGAATGCAGCACACAATATCATCCATTTGGGAGATCTCCTCAACTTAGTGCAGTCTGACAGCACGAAAAAAGGCTTGGAAGTGTTTGCATTTTCTTCACACTTGCTGAGCAAACTGACAAAACATTAAGCATCACAAGTGTTAACACTATTTGTTTACGATGAAATGGTAGGTTTTGCTGCAAGAGCAGAAAACAGCAGTAGTGGAGCACCACGTGGTGCAGCTAAAGAAACTCTTGGGAGACTTACCAAAAAAAAAAAAAGCTAACAAGACAGGAATCATCAGAGGAAAGGTTTGTCAGCCAGCTGCTTGCTTCTAAATTTGTGATGTACATTTAATATCTCAATTTCGCTTCTGTAAGGACTTGTGTGTGTGTGTCTGCTCGAATGTGCTCTAATGTTGTTGTCCAAAACATCCTTGTACATAAGCAAAAGAATTTCAGATAAAAATCGAGACCGTTGCTGCCAGCTGTCTCAGTGATATTTTTACTACCTTGAGTCACGTGGATGGAAACCAAATAGAAAAAACCAGGAATGCCTACTTTCTGTAGAAGTAAGGAAGAGTGAAATTCTTGTACCCTTAGCAATTTGTATAGGAAAAGATGGTTTTAAAACAAATTACTGGGTTTTTTATATGCTAAGCCTACTTTCCCTAATGAGTCACCAACCACAAAACCAAACTTTCTGACTATCTCTTTAATATATTTATTTCTCAGTAATTCTCAACCATTTATTGTCTCCTGTGTTGTGAAGAACAGGATGTAATCTGGTATGGAGATAGCTGAGAGTTCTTTAATATCCATGGTCAAGCAGGGAATTTATCTGGAGAAGTGTTTTCTTGGAATTCTTCCCCTCAAACCCTGAAGCCTCTCAAGATCTTGATGTCACATATAGCTGCAATATAAAGATAAACTTGTTTGGGACTCAGGAGTTTTTCACAGAAAAGTTAAAATTACACAGATGTACAGTTGAAAATTCTGTCTTGTTTAATTGTGTGCCTGGAGATGGATTTTTTGGGTACTGACATTTGAAAATGTTGGCCTTTGCCTAGAAATTATTCCATGATAAATCTGTTCAACTAACAAAATTTCATGTCCAAATATCTGTCATAGTTAACAGAACCAGCATTAATGCCCTGTCTTATATTCAAGTGATTTCTTATATTTTGTGAGTTTCTTTGTGTTTGGATTTTCTTTGCCAGTAATCAAGGTGGGTAGAACTGTACAAGAGGGGTTTTTTCCAGTACTCTTGACCAAATGAATTGGCAAAAGTTTTTAGAGCTTCAGGCAATTCTGCAGATGCAAGAAATTTCTTGCATAAGAAAAACTAAATATGTTAGGCTAGAACTTACAACTTTTTCCACTTAATAAGTTTATTAGTGATGAAAAGTGTGAGCTATATTGGAATTGAAAAACAACAAATATGTAAAAGATGCTTTGAAGCTGTTTTAATATTTCAACTGAAAATTCTAAACTTTTGAGATATTTTTATTTATTTTATTTATTTTATTTTATTTATTTTCATTTCTTTCTTTATTTTCATTTCTTCACTTCCTGTTTATTTCTTTTCTTTCGGTGAGAGGGTTGTAAAGATGGAAAAGCAATGTATGAGAGGTGGGAATGGAAACAACGGAACAGTGGGTTGGTTAATTTTTCTATTAGTTTTATTAAATGAAACTGCTTGCAAGAATCTGCAATTTAAAAGCATATTTTTTGTACTTTCATTGGAAGTGATTCACTTTAGTGCAACCATATTGTCAGTGCTGGAAAACAATATTCTGCTTATTTTTTAATGTTTTCCTGAGCATGCAGGAAAACGTGTATGTCCTGGGAGACAACAAGAGACAACAGTTCAAACTTTATTCAAGGAAAGCCTTTTCAACTTTAGGGCATTGGAGTAGTGGAACCAATTTTCCAAAACAATTGTATATTCTCCATCTTTGGAGATTTTTCAAGACATGACTGGTTGAAGTCTGGAGCAACTGTGCCTCATCATCTGGCTGGCTCTGTTCTGAGCAGAAGTTTGCACTAGATGAACTGCCAGCATCTCTTCCAATCAGGGTTATTCCACTTCTTGTTCCTGTGTTCAAGCTTTTGTTGTCTGAATATCCACAATTCTTTTAAGGCCCCTTTTTTTTCCCCCTCAAATTATCGAATAATACATAAATTACAGTGTATATATCCAAGAATTGAAATTCCTGCTGTCTACAAAATCAGAATGCAGGTCTTAGAGCACAGGTTGTGATGTGTTTTGGAAATGGACTGAATCCCTGAACCTGTGTTCTGGGAGCATGGTGATCCATGTGCTTGGTGTGTTCCCACTTTCCTGAACCATACAGGGACAGCAAATATTTAGAAAGGAAAATTTAGCTAAAAGATGGTCATCCCTCATTCCATCTGCTGTCAACAAAAGGAAAGAAAGAGTCCTGCTTTCTGTCAGAGATGAGAGAACTAGTTAGCTGTGTTAACCTAGAGCTAATCTTTATGATTAGGCCTCAAGTCTCTACCTTTGAACTTATTTTTTACTTGGACATCTATAAGGCCCTCGTCTCTTTGATCTCATTCTTTGTTTTCCTTGTAGACCAAGCTGTATGTGGAATGGCACTATGTGCAGGTAAAAACACAATTACACAGATGTAAATAGTTTACACTGAAGTGACAAGTTTGATTTGAGCCTTCATGAATATTTAACAGAGGTAAAATGTGCCAGATAAATACAACTCAGGTCTGAGAGTCGAAAAAAAATTATTTTTTCAACTCTCCATGGGAAAAGTATCGGTTGATTTTTGTCCACCTATTAAACTGACTTCTGATAAAATACAGAGATGTTTTCAAGAAATCCAAGAAGAAACTTCCAGAAGCAAAATATATTGAGATGACAGGTCAATGAAAGCGATTCTGTTTCCACAGATAAAGTCATAATTTTGGCTGTCAGAACTATGAAATGTCTCTGTGACTGTATGCACAAAAGTGAATAAAGAAAGTTAAGTCTTTACACTTCTGATAAATCCTTATATTTGTGGCGTTCTGTAAATAAAACTCCTGCAGAACTTATATTCAGACAGTAGCTGATTTTATGCCAACATTTTTAATCTATTTCTTCTGTGAACTTTTGCAGAGTTACTGTAGTTATTTTCTTTTAAATGAAAAGAGGATCCCATATTTAATTTCCTTCTGTCTACAGATCAATAATTTGATATTCTTTATGACATTGGGTAGAGTGGATTCTTTTTATACCTCCCACACTTAAAATTAAGTCACTTTCATTGTAATGAAAGAAAATTTAAAAGCATAAAATAGTGCATTTTGAACATAAATGTGTGAAAAATATTATTAAATGGTTAACCACCTGTTCTGGTCAGGTATAGAAGTACTCAAATTAGAAGTGAAGTTGAACACATTAAATTTTTTTCGTATTGCAAAGTTCAGTTCTGTATCCCAAAACCAAAGTAAGACACCTACTCTTGTATCTGTTTGTATTGCACTACACAACTTTAAAAATAGAGAAATTTAATTATGTGGGTATTTGTTATGGAAATGTAGGTTTGATTCTTATCTTTTGGGGCTCTAAATCCTCTGGGAAATATCCTTTCTATTTGGTGATAGATGGGAGAATTCTATTAATAGAAATAAGATTTAGCCAAGTTATTAAAATTCTCAGAATCTAAAGTAAGGCCTAGAAATAATGCAGCAAGGCCTCTTTCCACTTCAAGTCCATAGTAATTTCCCAAACTTTGAGGAAATATTTCCCTGGGAAGGCGGGGAGAGGCTGAGGGTTAAATATTCTGTTTATTCTTTATTTGTGTTTTGAATGTTTTATCAATTCTAAAAGGAACTAATTGTCTTGTTTTGTTTTGTTTCTCTCTCCTTCAAGTTACATCTATCTTTAAAGTCCTATTATATTTATGAGTAAGTATTACAGATGTCTTATTGAGGTTTGTGGTAAGTTTAGTTAATTTAGTGATTCCACTGTAAAGACATAAATTGGACTTTACAAGTGGGAGACAGTTTCCCATTACCAAAAAAAAACCCCTGAAGAAATCGAGTTCACGTCATCAGAGCTGTAGAACAACACACATCTTATTTTTGCTCTTATTCAGTACTCCTCCCAGTCCTGACTGCTCTTTGCATGGGGAATGTTTCTCATCTCCATGCATGAAAAAGGCTGTTGTTCTTCTTGGAGTCTGAATCACGAGCTTTTACAAGCAAATGATCACTGCTGTTGGGTAAGCAGGGATTTATGCTCTGCAATTAGCAATCCACTTCAAGTGCATTGGCCCTCCCTCAGCTTCAGGTTTTTTCCCCAGTAGGTTTCATTATGGCCAGGAAAGCACAGCCAAAATAATTAATTGATTTATGCATGGAGTAGCTGAAGGATTTCTACCTTAGCCTGCTACTTCTGTCATATATGACAAGATTCAGGTTTGGCTGCTTCTTGAAGCATTTTATTTGGGTAGGTTTGGATGTGCTTCACATGGTTTGCTTGCTTCCCCATCATCCTAATGTTTTCAAAATAAATTTTAGATGAGCCTGTAGATAATAAATTGCTGAAGTCATCCTGTGCAGATGATAGCAGCATGGCATGCCCCATGCAAGAAATCTTTGATATTGTGATCTCATATTTGACATTTCCAGAGGTAGAAGTAATCTCCATCCTGTCCTTGGACACAGAGGATTCTAAACGAAATGGAACTCAGAATTCTGTAACTCAGAGAACTGATTCCTGGGGAACTTCCCAGTTCTGTTCTTTCCTGATGGGAGGTGAAAATATAGCTAAAATGAATCAGACATAAAGGGAAGCTTCACTGTCTATTTATTCTTTCCCTTTTCACCTCCTAAGTGAGTGAAAACGATGAAAATCTACGACCTCTTGTCATTCTGTTGTAGAAGTTTATTCTTTCCTGAATCACATCTGTCACGGCCTGACTTTTGTTTCTTTAAATCCAAGCTTTGGTGACATCTCTGTGTAATGAAATATCTTTGTGGTGGACACCAGCTTCTCACCTAAACAGAGGTATCCTGCATGAGATGGTCAGAGGGAAGGAACTGTGGAGCCAAGGCCAGAACTGGAACAAAGTATTGTGAAAGATCTAGGGCCATCAAATTCAAATTATTCTTATTGTAGATGCCTGCATCATCTACCTCCGGTAAGTTAATGAAACCTTATCTTATAATAAATATTTTTGCTCCCACTGAGGATCTTTTCTGGACCCTCAACTCTTCTTTTAAACTTATTTATGGACAGCTCAGGCATACTTGTCCTGTTGACACATTGACCTTTCACAAAACCCTTTTTGTCACTGCTTTCTGCTCTCTGGCATGTTTCTAGGGAACAAATTTATCTCCTTCATTTGCCTCTCACTCTTCTCAAAGTTTTTATTCTGTTTGGAAAACTGAACCATTTTGGTCTCATTTTTCTCTTAATTATTCTATCAATTCTTCCATTTCTTTGCTCTGTTGAAGTTGTTCTTATTAATGATGGATAAATGCCTTATTAATGATGGATAAATGGAGAATTCCAGGTAAGACTTTCTCTTTTGAGAATCTCATGTTTAAAATTCAGCCAGTGCTGCTATGAATGTGCCAGATTTCCTTCTTTTTTTTTTTTTTTTCAGAGAGACCTGACCAAACATCAGTGGATATTTAGCAAATAAAAGGTTTGCTTTTGCAAACACCGATGCTTAAGGTGGCATACATAATTATATCCTCTGTTGTCAGTCAAAATTATTTTTACTCCTTAAAATAATGTTTTTACATCTTTACTTGGGGGGGAATGTCTTGACCCTGGTACTTGGTCATCTTCAGCAACTTGTGTACAAACAGATATTATATCTGTATATAAACAGGTATTCATTCTTTTAAGCCCAAAACTATGGGCCTGATTCTGCCTAGAAACCAAGCACAAAACCATGCATAAAATGCTTCCAATCCTGGAAGCATTCAAGAGGAGAGTCAGTCCACTTGCATCAGCTGATCCAGAATTTGAATGCTATGTATATTGTTATTTGGGTAGCAAGTTGTATTTTTCCATGAATTACTTCATGGACATAAAATTATATGTTCAAAATCTCTTCATAGGCCATATCCCTGTTCTTTTGCTTGCCTCACAGGTATTATCTGGGTTTTTAGGGTTCATCTCAAGAAGGATTTTATAAAGGAGGAAATAATCTTATACTAGTAAGGCAGACTGTGAAGTTTCTCAATATCTGTGTTAACACATATAAAATTCTGTAACCAGGACCCAAGGTAATTGTTAAAGAAGAGTGGCCTGAAAGAGGATGCCAAGTCTACAAAAAGTTTGAAGGAGTTAACTCATGACATAAAAAAAGGCAAAATTTGATGCTTGACAGTGGGCAATTTAACCTGTTTAAAAAGGTTTTGAGTCTTAGCTCTAATTATTTCCTCTTCCTTCTTTCCAGATACCAAAGCCAGGAGAACTCCAGAAGTAGACTGTAAAGTGCAGTGGTAAAAAGGAGGTGTTGGACTTACAGACAGCAGCTTCATCAAATGTAGATAAAATTAAAAAGAAATGTAAAGGGAGCAATGCTATTCACACACCAGGATTTAATCTAGCCTTTTGTCTTTCCTGAGGCAAACCTGATGCAGAACTATTAGAAAGTAAATGTTTCTGTTGAGACTTGTGGAAATAATCTAACAGTCAAATAATTCATGTCCTTGGAAATCAAATGCTGTCACTTTGCTTAATATGCTGTTTGGACATGGCAGTTCACAGCATCTCCTACAAGACTTCACTGGAAAGCAACAACATTCTGTCTGTGAATTTTACCTGCTCTGTCTAGACATTATATTTCCCTTTCTCTCAGGTATTTTCAACTGCTGATGTTGTAATGCAATCAGTAGTACTCCATGAACCGAGGGCAGCAGTTGCATTATAGCTGATGCTCACCAGAAATAGAAGAAAGTCTGACTGAAGTTCATGCACCCACGTCATCCACTGAGACTTAACGAGCTAAGGGAGAATATTTTTATCTGGAATGAAATTTAAGGCCTCTTAATGCATTACTTATCATTCCCTTGAAGAGCATTGCTGATTTAGAAGTCATTGCTAAGGATTCAATGGTTTTGGGATCAACAGGCTTTTTTCAACAGCGTCCTTAAAACCTGGTCAAAAAGAGCTTAGTTTAGGACCTCACTTTCAACAAATATAGGTCTAAAGAAATAACATTTTCACATCTATCTAGCTATAATGTATCCTAGTGAAGGCCAAGACTATCACCTCAGCTAACACAGGTTAGCAAACCTCTGCTGATTCCACTTGCTTTTATGATGCTGTTGCAGGATATGATCTGTCAGCTGCAGAAAATAATGTGGAACAGACTGGGGCAGACACACAGTGAACACAGCTTTTCAGGGGAGCATAAGGACAACAGTTTTCACTTCTGAGCAGTTCTGTTTAGAAAATGTCAGGAGAATGGATTATTTATGTGATAAAATTTTGAAGGATTAGGCAGAAAATTAATTGCCAGTATAGCATCAAAGCCAACATTTATTTCTTTGAGGTGCTTTTATTTCATTTGTGTAGGTCTGTATGCAGGATGTATTATTCACTGATAAACTGTTTGGTCTTTCTTGCAATGAAAATTTAATACTTTACTAATTTTATTGTGATTAATTTGTAATAATTGCTTTTAGAAGATGTTACCATTGATATTTGAAAAAAAAGTAAAATTCCATTTTGGTGACTTAATGTATCATCCTCTTCACCTTCAGACTTCTTAGATGCTGTCCCATCCTAAAAGTCAATTTATTAAAATAATAATATGAATTTTATGTGTTAGGCATCACTTTGTACCTGTGTAATGGACTGAAGTGACATGACAGCACTGGGAAGGTACACTGTATTTCCTGCCTGTTGGCTCTGTTTCTGCAATACCCCAGCTGGCATTAAGACAAGCAGCTCCTTATACATTTTTAGAGTTATGTTGGAATAATTTTGGTCAGAAAGGAAAAAACGAAAGAAGAAACCCTGTGGGTTTTGTCCTTCTCAGTCTGAGGTCAAAGGTTTTGTCGTTACAGCTTTCTAAAGGCAGGCACCCTGTGAAAATGTAGATATTTTGCAAGATGTGTATTGGGTGAAGGATTATTTTGACTTCCACTAAACTGAATGTTCAGCAAGAAGTTTAGGCAAGGCTTCTGTGTCAGAGGTGTTCACCTTCAGTGGTCTGCTCATGGTCCTGTCTGCTACCCATAACATGGGATTTGGCTGTTGGACATAACAGCAAGACATAAGAGAAGAGTTTATTGGGCTGGATCCAGCTACCTGAAGAAAGTAATTTTATGACTGCTGAAGTACCCATTTTCAGGTGAGTGTTTTTATCTTGAACATATTTCTAAGATGAGACAACAGTCCTGATTTTTACAGTTTGCTGAGTCCTAGAAACTAAAACAGTCACTGGGCCTTCCTTACTCTGGGTGTTTGTGTGATGTTTGTCAACTCTGAACAAAAAAACTGTGTTTCTTTCTTTCTTTTATGAATTATATTGTCTTTCCTCATTAGAATACATTAATATGTAAATGAGCGTCTCAATTTCACTGACATTCTTGTATCAAAAGTCAGATGCACCATGGAACATTTTATTTCCCTTTTCTCCTGTAGCCTAATCTTCATTAATCTCATTCTACAATCCTATCTCCCTGCAGTGCCTCTAAAGAACATCTTATTAGCAGTGTTTCCAGATGATATTTGATCTCTTGCTAGAGGACTATTAGAAGATTACGAGATTAATTTTCCACAGTTAAAATTGGTCCTTAGTCACAGCCTTCTATCTGCTGCACCTCTGTCAGGAATGGTAACTTTTATGCAGCAAAACACCCCAGAAATCCTGATTTGCTGGAGTTGTTCTTCCTTCTTGAGAAGCCTGCAGTGTTAAGCTCCTCTACCAAGGCAGTTAAGATGGAAATACAGGTTCTAGTCTGGCTCAGTCTCCACTGGAAGCCTTTTTTGAATATTAGAAAGATCAGAACACTGTCAGAGTATTCAATTGTAAGATCAACTTTAAAGATCATATTAGTTCTGTGATGGGAGCATTTTGACCACAGAATCACAAGACAGATTAAATAAATTGTTCTGGTTTCAATTTATTGAATTATTTTGATTGTTTTGAAAAATTAAGAGGATTTTATCTTCTGTCGAACCTTTTCTCAGCAAATACATTACCTCTAAAGTTAATACATTTAAAATTTATATATAAAAATAATTAATCAATTCATTCATTACTTTATAAGGCAAAATAATAAATACTACTATCCCCAACAGAATATTCAGAAGAAAAGTTTAAAATATTGGTGGCATATGTTGCCTTTGGGATAATTTCTTCTAGTATGTCAAATTTGTTCTTATAGTATTCCTTTTTGGGAACCTCAATTTGAATTTATTACAATTATCTTTCTCTTCTTTTTTTGCAGCAATACTGTATGCAGGCATGTTATTTTTAGAACATTTTGTCCTTAAATCAAATCTGATGCCTGTTCCTTTTATGACCCCTTTTTGAGATCTTTTTTCAGCAGCAGTAGTCATTCTGCAATCTGTAGTACATGTGCTGATATTTAGCAAAGAGATATGAGCAATATCTCCTCTGAATGCTTAAAAGAGCCTTTCCTCAAAGTATGCATTGCTACTTTAAAAAACTCTGACTTAGATTCTCCAACTAAATTTAACTAGTTTCTCTGAGATCTAAATGTGCTCAGTTTATTGACATCCTAAATATATTTTAAATTGTAAAAGAATACATTTTATTTCTATCATCTATCTCATTGTTAAGGTTTGTGTGGAGGTAGTTTTTGGTGGGGTGAGGTAGTTCTTATTCTGTCTAATTAAAAAAATAATAATAATTTGCCCTTTTCAACAGCATTCCATGAAATATTATTGTCATGAGAACAATACTGTACTCCTTCAAAACAGTAATGCATACAAAGCAGCTTTATTTCCTTCTGTGGAATTAATTAAGTTCTTAATTGTACATGTGTTCAAGGACTCTGAGATAATATCTCACAAATCAGACTGGCACTGCAGAATCTTGGAAAAAAAAATGGTTTTTCTGTTGTTCCAGTCTCATTTTCCTGTCTCCTGAACTTTACTGTGAGAACTGGCAACGATCTCCTACAAGAAAGCGAGGGAAGTAGATGTACATCCCCTGTCATGACCACAGTTGCTAAAAACAGATTATAGTGATTATTCAGGATTATGCACTGCAGTGATAACGTGAATAGAAATTCACATCACACGCCTGGCATTTGCAGAGTGGTGGCAGTCACAAAGAAGTGCCTCCAGACCACAAAACCCACATTTGCCACACGGGCTCTGTGATGTCCTGTGCTGCACAGGGAACTTGACTGTGTCACTGGGAGTTAAGCTTTACTGACACTTCCAGCTGCCAGAGCCTTTTCATTCGCTTTATTGTGCTCCCTTCCCAAAGCCGATATTTTTAACTTGAGACGAGTTGCCCGAAGCTGACGTTTTTTGGGGAGTTTAGGATGAAACGTTTCAGCCATACCTGAGAGCAAATACTGGCATAAACCTGAATATTTTTTTTCTTAAAATAAAATAAAAAGTCCTTCTGGACATTTCGTTGACATCAGCTCCATACTCAGGAACAAAGATTAAAAATTAATTAAAAGGCTCTGAAAACCTTGTTCAGCATTCTCTGACATGGGTTTTTGAAGTGCATGGTCTGCGTGGTACTGAAGTGGCACAGTAGTAAAACTCAGAAGCTGATGAGGATCCATTACTGCAGTGATTTTACTTTATTCAGATGTAATAGTTCATTTTAATATCAATTAGTTTTAATACAGTTGGTGCCATGACACAGTAGCGAGCTGTGAGCAAGTCACCTTAACTTCCACAACAAAAAATCTGTAAATTGGAGAAGAATAGCGTTTAGTGTTTACAGAATTTTGTCAAATAATTGTCTTGGTGAACCGGTAAATGTGAATTAGCATTACATCATGTTAAGTCATATAAGGTATACAGATAGGACATATATATCTATAGAGAGAGAGGTAAAGAATATATAGGTTTTTTTAAGTTTAATGATTTTGCACCGTTCTTTTGCATAAGTGCCACATTACTTTCTATGAGTGGTTCTCCAACACTGAATGCAGTTCATCAAATATAATGAGTATCATACACAGAAGTTTGTCTTTAGCTGAGACAAGTATTGCCTTGGCAACTCCAACTCTCCAGTTGTCTTTCCTGTCATTTTTTGATAAGTGAAGTATGTCACTGAGGTCCATCAGTGGGAAAAGCACAACTGTTGCCTCAGAATTAGAAAAAGGACTGTTCAGCAGTTTTTAACATATTGCTGAAAAACCTGGTCTAGACAATTTAGAAGGCATTAAGATATAGAATGAAAATCCAACGTAAAGTGCCTTAACAGATCTTTACAATAATCACAGGAGAACTCATGATGCAGTTCTTGGTATAAATAAGGTACAGCACAGATTTAACTGAGAAATAGCCAAAGACTGAGGTTTGTTGTCCATGACTTAATTTTTTGCAGTTAATTTTTATGGCGGTAGCTCCTTGTTTTTTGCGATGACAAATAGACAAAGCTTTCAAATATTTTTCGTTTTGTTTCTGTCTGATCTGGGTTATCCCTGGGAGAAAGAACTTGCAAGAGTGGCAAAGCTCCAAGTGGAGATGTATTATGCACTGTGTGAGAGAAGGTATTGCACAAACTAAGAGGAGGACGAAAGACAAGGACAAAAACCTTTTTTTTTTTTCGATCTTGACCTTGAGTAGTCTTTATTACAAGAATGTGGGATTATTTTTATTTTTTTTTAAAGGGTGCAAAATAAGAACATTTGCTGCTGACCTGAACAAACGTGTAGAAAATGCTTTGCACTGAGAGGTATGACGGGTAAGTTTGGTTTGTGAAATGTCAGTGTGGGTGGACCTGAGATGATTGAAAGGCGGGATGTCATGAATTCTTTTTAAAGATAAACTTACCCCAAACTCCATAACATTTGTGAGAGTTGTTCATGGATGGTATGAATAATTATCTTTGGAGTTGGTATCATCTGTGGTAATGTCTTATTATCATTTCCCTGCAAACTCAGAGAGAAATGAATGTTCCATTTCTCTTGGAGAGATGTCTTTGTTAAGCACTGGCATGGCTGTTGAGCTTTGGAGTTCTCTCTTTCTTGCAGGTTCTTTGTGGTGCAGAGGAAAGGAAATACTCCTGTATGGATTGAAATTCTTTTTGAAATGTTCTTTTACCAGAAATTGAGCCATAAGGAAATATTAGGAGTAAAGAAATGAAGGAATCTGCAGTTCTAAGAATATTGTCAAGGGAAAAAAAAAAAAAAAAAAAGATTCTGTGCAAGGAGAAAACTGCCACTAAACAGGTATGAGAAACGTGTGGTCTGTCCTTCCTAGCACATTGAAAGCACTGCCCAAAGTAAGTGAAAAGGGTAGCTGGCTGAAAACAAACCAAAACAGAAACAGGGAACAAACTAAGACTGAATGCTTCGTACTGAATATATATTAAAATAAGGTTCAGGAAAAAAAACCCTGAGTTTTGCACCAATGTAACGTTCCAGACTGGGTTTAAAATGGTAGCTGGGAGCAGTAGCTGTGATAGTGAGTTAAGTTTCAGTTCTCATGATGTATTGCATATTTTTGTCAGCTCGGCATCACTATGGAAATATGACTTTCAGAAGGCACCAAAAATACTTGCTCTTTTAGTGAGTAACAATTTGAAGCACAACTATATATAGGACAAACAGCTCCTTTAAAAAAAAAAAAAGAAAAAAAAAAAAAAGTAAAACTCATATTACATGTCCTAGGAGATAGTACATGCCAGAAAGGAGAGCAGAGATAATTTTCAATTCACTAGCTCTGGGATCAGTTAAGGACCTGAGTTAAAGCCACGTTTTTAACAGTTAGCAGAATGTTTTATTTTCCAAGATAAGAGTATGCTGATATAAGGTGTGACAGCACGGATGGAGGTTGCATGCTGAAGTATGATGGAAATCAGTGACTTCAGGAGCCAGCAGGACTGGCAAATGTTACTGTGGGTTTTGTATAGGCCTCAGGGTCCAGCTTTTTAGCACTGGTTGGCTGAGTCCTTCAGGTTTCTATAGAAACCTTTTGTATGAGACTTTAAATAGAGGCTCTGCATGTACCCAGAAAGTAAGAATTCTCTGGTGTCTTTGGTTGCAAGTGTCCTTTCACCCAAAAGTCAACTCTGATAATACTGAGAAGATCAGAGCTACTCTGGAAGGAGCAGTGCTATAGAGATAACAAATTTCTGTATTATTGATAGCATTCTGTGATTTTAGTTTATCTTATACTGTATATACACAAACTGCCCAAAGCATATAATCCTCCCAAAAGTTTGTATGCCTTATTTCATAATGCATTAACTAATTTGTCATTTCTTTAGGAAACACAGCTATTTCTTACAGTTCTGAATGTTCATTATGCTTAGAGACCATGAGGCAAATTCTGCCATCATCTGGGAAGATAAGACATGAAGACTCACAGTGAAGACAGACACTTGTGTTTGTTACATGGAATCACAGAACATGCTGAGTTGGAAGGGACTCATCAGGATCATCGAGCCCCAAGAATCCCACCCTGTGCCTGGGAGTGTTGTCCAAAGGCTTCTTGAACTCAGGCAGGCTCTGTCGTCTGAATATTTTTGACCAGGAGGATGTAACTGTGCTGCTAAACACAACCTCACCAAACAAGCTCATTCTAATAAAAATTGGGTAAGTCAAAATACTGAGCCGTGGTTCTTTGATCCCAGACCCAGATTCCTTTCGTAAGTGTCTCCATCCAAGGAAGTTCAATCATCTCCAGTTCAACAAAATATTTAATCTCAAAAATAGCTGTGCCTTCTACGGTTCTTCTCATTTGTGAAATTTTTCTCTAGAGATGTTTTTTACTTGGATGGTCCATTTTTCATGCAACAGCTGAGGATAGTTTTTTTCTCTTGCCTTTGCTAAAAGGTAAGTTCAATTAAATTTATTCCCCACCCCCCCACCCCGAACAGGTGCTTTGAAGCTTCACTTTTAAAAAATACCCTAAAAATTGAAACTTTTATTTTCTGATAGGTATTTTACATTTCCACTCTTTTTCAGGGAAAAAAATTAAATAAATAAAAGGCATACAAACTTCTTTTGAGAAACAGACAGGAGAGGCCACAGAGACAATGAAAAGTGATTATTTTTGGTTGAGTAACTCACTACACCAGCTTTTGGAGGCACAATTGCTGTCTTCTAGAAATTGGTTTTGAAAGGACTAGTTGGTTTTGAAAGGATTAATTATTTATCAATCAATAAACTCTATTTTTTCCTTTATTTCCTATAGAACAGTGAGATTATATTTGGGGTCTTGGGGTGGAGTTTTTTTTGTTGTTTTTTTGATTGGTTGGTTGGTTTTGGTTTTGTGTTTTTGTTTGTTAGTTTTGGTTTTTGTTTGGTTTGGTTTTTTTTTTTTCTCTGTGGTAAATTGTTTGTCTGTTTGGGTGATGGATAAAATACAGTTATAATAACAGGACATGGATTTTAGAGGAATGTTATGCTGTTTAGATGTCCTAAACTAAACCTAGGCTCTTCATTCACTTTGGTATTATTCTTCTAGAAAGTCCAGTTTGTTCAAACAGGCAATTTTCTTGTTGCAGCATGGGAAGTCCTTAGTGATGAAGATGAATGCAGTTGTACTTGGAGTTGGGAACTTCATGTACCTACCACAAATTAAAACCCAATGCAAAGAAAACTTTCTCAACAGGACAGGTACAGTATTCATGAAACTGGTCCAAATATTTATCTTTCTAGATATAGGCACGTCAGTTATTTCCTACAACTCCACAAGTCATTTAAAGGACAGAGTGGAAGAGAATAGAGTTGAAGAGTTCCAATCAGAAGGGACCTTCAGCAACCATGTAGTCCAAATGCAAGTAGTGGTGAACAGATGAATCTGTAAGGGTTATTTGGATGAAGAAGTTGGCTGTGTGCTTTTCTACGAGTGTAGTAACAAAAGGGGGAAAAAAAAATCACTGACATCTGCCTAGTGGAAAAACAGACTCAAAAGCAAAACAGCTGCTGTCAGATAACTTATCAGCTGAGCCCTCTGGAGCAAATTTGGAACTACTTGTAAACTAGAACTACTTGTAGACTCTGATAAGTTAATAATAAGTGTATTTACATAACTCATGATGCTTTACAGATGTAAAATCACAATGACTGTACAAGTGAGGGGCCTGCTGCTGGAACAATTCCATAGTCCATGGATTTATAATTCATGATTCCGTGGATGAGGTCTGTTTAAAATAAAAGCACCGAATAATACTAAGATTATCCACTTAATAACCATGTGTGTTAGAGAGATGTTGTGCTGGTGATGTTGTGCCTGATGCCCCCTGGGTTTTAAAAAAAACTTCTGAGAGGTAAAATATTTTGTAGTTGTACATGGAAACAGCTAATAAAACACTTCTAAACCACTAACATTTTCAAATATTAATTACTTGATCAGTGCTGTGCATGACTTTGCATGCCTCTCAGCTCAAAAATCCATGAGGATGAATCTTTCAAACCTTGTCTTGCTCATTCTCATTTAAAGACAAGATTGTATCTTGTCAAAATGCAGGGAATTATAGATGAAGGGTTCATGACAGTGTCAAAGAAAGGTGCAAGTTAATTTGGATGAAGTTTCAACAGCATGTCCTGAGACAGGACAGAGGAGTAATGGCACTGTGCTGAATTACACAAGTAAATCAATTTGTATGTCATCTTACATTCAAAATGATTTTCAGCTCCATGATTCAGGTGGTTCTGTCCCTGTATGACTGTACTTCCTTTTTCATCATCTCAGTAAGATTTTTGCCTTAATATGGCATTTGCCAAATTCCTCACACATCCTTTGGTAGATCTTTCTCCTGTCCTTTGTGTAAATTGAGCACTGCTCGGGTAGAAGAATGTGTATGAGTGTGCTAGAAATGCCACACTCCCAGAAAGATGCAGTAACTCTTCCATGTCGTGTTCTTTCTTGGGAGCTGAGTACCTAGAGGGGGACGTATATCTGAGATTTTAAAACAGGAGTTTGGCACATTTCACAAGAAAGCCCCTGGTACACAGTTCTGATTACAGCTCTGATAGCTTCCTAGCTAGTGTAATAGTCACTTCCCAGAAAACTGATTTCCCTGTGGTTAAGTCTATGTGGCATATTTTAGATGAAAACACTGAACTAAGTTCAGTGTTCAGAAAAAAACCCTTACCAGCAGTACTTACTTTCTATTTAAGCTCCTGTGGACTTGCTTAATATGGAATTTTTTAAACTTTATATTTTCTTGTTCGGCACAGGTAGAATGTTTGCCCCTGTAAATTTTCAGATTCTGTTGGAAAGATACATGCAAAGACTGACAATTCCTTCTTCTATTTGACCTTCAGGATAAACCTTCGTCGTGACTGGAAAAAAAATGTCAGGCTTTGAAACAGCGCTTGCCACCTCTAAAAACCGTGTGTGCATTTCTGCGAGAGAAAACTGCACACAATTCTGATAGAAAGTTCCGAGACTTTGTCTGCCATTCACGTTTCCTAATTAGTAAATGTTACATTCCCAGGGAACTCTAATTGAGTTAGGAAGAGCAGTTCTCCGTGGAATCAGAGTACAGGACACCAGAGCCAGGCAATTACAAGCTTTCCAGACGTGTCAAGCAGAAGCCCTGTCAGCAAGGGGCTCCACAGGTAAGAAATCTTAGGTCTTGAAGGAAGTTTTTCGTTGCTGTTCTCTCCACACAGAGTCACATTCTGGGATGTTTCCTGCGTCTTTCGTGACACAGATCAACTTTCTGCAGTCACTAGAGAGAGTAGATTGGAAATGACTCAAACCATTACATATTCCTTCTAAAAATGGTATTAATAGTTCATCTAAGAATAATATGAACAGAAAATTTTAACTGAGTTGGCTTTGCAGTGCTAATGTTTTTTTCTTTTGCTGTAGAATTTCCTCCAACATTTTTTTTCTTTTTTCTTTATTTTTTTTTTTTTAACTGTCATGGCCTATTCACTGCCTACTGACTTGGCATCTATTAAAATGATTCATAATAATATTTTATTTATTGCTGATTGCCTCATGGTTTGTAATACTGAGCAATTCACAGAAAGAATAATCTTATCACTGTGACCTTAATAACTTTGTCCACCGGGGAAAGAATTACATGTATGAAAGCAGTTACAGAACTAATTTCCCAGTAGATTGTTTTGTTAACTGTATCCTATTTGAATTTACTTCTTTGAAAAAGGGAAAGGAAGTTTTTTTTCCAAGTACTGTTTAAGTTCTGTTATAAGCTTCTTTATTAGGCTACATAATTATTTTTCAAAATGGATGCAAAGATGGGCCAAGCACCAAAGCTACATAATATATTCATTTACTGAATGATTCATAATTCCAAACCTTGCCAAAAAGCCGAAAACTGCACTATATATTTAGAAAGCATTAGAAAGATTATGCTGCAAACATGCAGGTGTTGCACATGAATGGCCAGTGGCAAATGTGACGATGTAAACAAGGTAATAACGCAACAGTCTAGATCAAAAAGTCTGGAAAATAAATAAAACTTCAATTAATGAGGTCTCAAGCTATGTATTATTTAAAAATTGCATAAGCAGCTGGCCTATAACGAGCCATGCTTTTAATCAAATTAATGAGTCTACAGTTCAGCACTGCTCATGACTCAGAATAAAGTCTTTCCCTACAGCACAACTTCCTAACAACCCTTCATGTATCATTCATTACACACAGCCTGGTAACACCATGTAAAGCATGAGGACTTGGAGGGCAAGAGATTTTGAAAACTTAACAATACACAACTTTGGGAAGCCCAGCTTTGTATCAAGTCCTTTAAGAAAAGTTACTTGGAATGCTTGCTATAAAAAAATCAACCCTATGTATTCACCCATTCTGTGACAATTGCATGTGTCTTCAGGTTTCTTTCTATGTGAAATACTAATGTAGTCAGACAGTGAGTGAAATATTCTTAATATCTGTTTGAAACGTGACAATTTTGCAAATATTATTGCAGAACTTCTTTTTTGTTTTTAACTAGGTTCAGTATTGACAAAAACCATCATAAATCTGAGTCAGCATCTACCCCAAGAAGACACACCTTTATGAAGTCTGCCTGGAAGGAAGTGATAGCAATTGCATCATCACTATGACAAAAGCTTCCCTGGAAGGGTAATAATAGTTGCAGAAAGAGGTAAATGATTTATGTTGAATTCAGATTTTTTTTTTTTGCCACCTTGTGCTTTCTCCTGCTTCTGAGAGGAGTTTAATTACTGAAGTTGTCATATTGACTCCTCCTATCACATGGTTAGACTTCCAAATGGAAGGCACAGTTACAGGGGTGCAGGTTTCTAGAAGAAGGTAGAAGAGATGAGTATGTGCCTTTAAGTTCAAAAAAGGTCTCAGAACTATCATCAGAGTGCTGAAAATAAAGCTATTTATCGTTAGCCCTTCTCCAGTAAACAGGTTGGTGTTCGATTTTCATTTCCAATAACCAATATTTGGTATGAAATTACCTTTAATCAAAAAGTGCAAATAACTTTGAATCCGGAGCCAGGTTTAAACCATCCAGAGCATCACTTTGGTTTGTGCAGCCCTTGTTTTGCTTACCAACCTAAATGGCTGTTTCTCTTCAGAAAGTCAGCAAGACAGCACACAGGAATGGCTTTGAGAACATCCCTGTGCTAAAACAGGGACTGCAGCAAGCTGGAGTTTGGATCTGACACTTGATGTACCCCCTCCCAAAGCCACTCTTCGTGGGGACGGTGAGCAGCATTTACAACTTTGCAGCATTACATTCCCCAAAGTGCCGCCTGACTCACTCATGTTCATTTGAAAGAGTTTCCAGCTCTGGGGAGAATTACAGAATGTACTCAATTGTTGTACAGGAACTCTGCTAACAATGTCAGTGTACAGCCGAAGATGATAGTATTTTTTTACAGAATATTACAGAAATACAACATTTTCTATACAGTGAGATTTGCAGGAGTGTATGGGACTTTTCCATAGACCTGTGATATGCCATAGTCTCCATAAATATGGAGGTATAAAATAAAAAAAAGCTAATGAATCTTTATTATATAAATCTAATGGCAGAGTTTATAGGAAAAGAAGCTTTTTAAGGTGGTATAAATTGTAAGTCTCTTTTCGTCATCTTCTGCAAGCAAGAAATTTAATGTATGTTTTGATTTTTAGTAGCATTGCAATGGTATTAAAATGATGCTTTCATTATTTCATTCTGTTTGGTTTTTTTGGGTTTTTTAACTATAAAATTTATGTTATTTGAATGTGTCAGGTAACACTTCTTTAATTTTGAAAAAAATAAATATTCCTTAAAGGGGAATGGAATGCTCTTCACAGGGACAAAAATACCAGTTTGTAATTCTTAGTAGTTTTGTGTTACTCTGGAAAAATACTTTCATTTTATATATGTTCTGAACATATTAGAATTAGAACATGTTAGAATGTAGAAGTCAGTTCTTTGATTTCATTTCCAGCTCCTTCACCATAAAAAGGTAAATTTGTTTCTTTGCTTTTAAAAGAAAAAGAAACAAAAAACCCCCTTTTTTTTTCCCATTTCATCAAAATTTGTCTGTTTAAGTTTTTGTTTGTTGTCTTGAACTCAAGTTAATAGAATTCATTAGCTACACAGCATCAGGCTCTGAATTCTGAATGCATAAATAACTGTTTAATAAACAATAAATTATTGTTAAATAATTTTTCTTTTCCTGGCAAGCTAAGAGACACCTTCCTTAATACAGGAATGCTTGGGTGATGTAAGTACAGATAAGGAGTATGTTTTCAGATGTTCCAGTGTTAATTCCAGTGGAAGACAATGGAGCAAGCCACCATAAGGAAGAGAACAATAACAACAATTCTTCCATCTCTTCATTCAGTATGTTCCCTTAATAATCAAAGAACTGAAAACTGTGGTTAGAATGACAGAAAAAAGCAAAGTACTATACTTTCATAGGTCAAGATCCTACTCTGTAATGGAAAAAATATAGGAGTTCCCCTCTCTTACAGGTAAATAGATTCTTTCTTTGAGTTGCAGATATCTTTATTCTTGGCTAGCAACTTTTTTTCCTGTATGTTAAGAAGGGATGTGGGAGAGAACCCCTGTCACCTTCAGGAAAGGAACAATTACTTTCTGATCCCAAATTCTAATTGTGAAATGTAATGATTGTAGGTGGAATAATGATAGCTGATCAGGGAGCAGTATACAGCTCAGAGAAAACACTGTTTTGAAATGCTCTTGTGATGAAAATAAATAAGTCATTCTGTATTTAATGAAGAAATTTCTGAGAACTGAGTCTCCCCTTTTTTTATGGCAAGGAAGGAAAATGGTCTTAAACTTTCAGTATAATTTTATTTTTTATGTTTCTGAATGAAAAAAGTGAGTGTAAGTCTCTGTGTCTCACACCTCTATGCTGTTATGTTGTGGTGTTGTGGGCTCTTCTTTCATTTTTCTTTTTTTTTTTCTTTTTTCTTAATTGTCTAAAATACATTATGTTCTTCTATTTCTTATTATGAATAATCTCTGCTGAAGGGAACTTCATCCTAATTCAAGTGCCACTAAAATAAAGCTTAGATTCTCTGTGTACAACTTCAATGGAAAAGCTTTTATAAATTACTTTATTGTTTCACAGGCCTTGGAGAGTGTTGTTGTGGATGGCAATGAGTGTGACTCATCTGGCTATAGAGCTGGAAGTGTAATATTAAAGAAAATAAATAACAAGACTGAAAAGAGCATTAAATGAGGAAATGAGGCATGAATGCGTGAGACAGAGGTTAGTCTACTGCATGTAAGTAGACACCACCTAATTACTTGGGAAACGCAACTTAGTGAGGAAAGTGCAGGATCATGAATGATCTAGAAGCCCTCTAGGATATGCTTGACTTCTCAAATGTAGTAATTTCCCTTCCAGCAGCAGGTGGCTGCCTTACTGCCATTCTGCAGTGTATGGAGGAATAGTCTGAAAATCCCAGTCTTGAAAGGAAATGCATTAGGATTGTTGAAGGAGAGATTCACACTGCCTTTTTTTTTTTTTTCCAATTGATTTTACTGCTTTTCTTATGTCTGCTACATCTGCTATTATAAGGAATATTTGTGAGTTGCTCATAAACAACTCATCATACTCAGTTTTCAAAAAATCATGGGGGTATTATTATTTAAAAAAAAAGGGGGAAAATGCCCCAAATCATGCCCTTAGTTTAAGGTTTTACTATGCAAACTTTTAAGGCACTAGAGCTGGACACTGCAATGCAAATTTTGTTGCATGAAGAACTGAGCTGTAGGCTATCAATGCAAATGGTGCATTTTTGGTAGAGTTCAGATATCCCCTTCTTAGCTAGGGAGGGCACCACCATTCTCATTTTTACCCTAATTTTTTGCATTACTTATAAGGAGCCCTTGCTGTTACCATGCTTTTTCCCCCACCCTAAAACCTTTATATTTTTAGAGAAGTGAAAAATAACTCTTCCTGGTCTGTAAAGGCACATTCAGTTCCCAAACTTGCCTTTTTCCTTTTTATCAGTTGACAATTGACTGTGGGTGGAAACATTTTTGTTTTCCTATATCACTCAAATGTGTTTATGTTATTAGGTTAAAGACCACCAACACCACCCCCCTATTTGATGCAAAAATTGCTTGGACAGCCTGAGTGTATCAAACTATACTTCCAGTAAATGTATTGTTCTATACTTACAAATGTATTATTCTATACCTATAAATGTGTTGTTCTATACCTGTAGTAAACAAATAATTAGGTCATTGGGGCATTTTATTGATGTGTGGTTGTGCTAATCTTGATGAAAGCACTGGCATGGCCAAACCTGTAAGAGATGTCCCATAAATAAGACTTAAATAAGTGGCATTTATGTCTTTCAAAATTCAGTGCTTATATACCTGTGAAAGCCAAGGACATAAACGAAGCTGCTTAATAATTTTCCTGTGAGACTTTATGAACAAGTTGTGTCTACAAAAGACACAGAGATTAATAGGGTGTGCTCATTAAAATTTTGCTGTTTGAGTAAATAGTTTTTACTCATAGAACCAAATGAAATTGTTGCAGTCCTTTTTTTTTTTTTTTTTTTTTGGAGACTGTAAAAGAGTCACTGCCAAAGCCTGCTGGGAAAACTAAGAATTAAAATTATGTGACAAGATGATTGATTGAAAATACTGTATTAAATACACCGAGTCTAATTATTTCTTATCAAAATGGATTAGAGGAAGAAGTTTTCATTCTGCAAATTGGACTTTGGATTTGGAAATAAGTGAGAATGATATGAGTCTAAGTCTTATGAGAATCTTTATTTCATCTAAATATTACATCTCAGATTTTAGCACAGTCTTCAGGCAAGGCAGAGGCCTGTAGGTCATTCCACAGCTGAAGACTAATATCTTACAGCGTTTGTTATTTGTCTTATACAAGCTGCATAATTTCCTATACATCTAAATATAAACAAAGCAAAATATTGGTTAGGTTCAACACTTTCTAAAGGAAATGGACCATTTGCAAAGAACTAAATACATCTATGCCTGTCAAGCACTGTAAATTAGAAACTAAATTTAGAGACACCAGTGGAGAAGACATTTTATACTAAAGTATTGGTAGTGGTTTATAAAACAGCTTCATTTGTAAAGAAGTGCTGGGTCCTGACTCTTGTTCGTGTTTGAAGTCTCCTCCCCCAGCAGACATTCACCAAACACAGAAAATTTTCTTCCTTGTGTTTAGTAAGAAAAAAGTCTGTCTAACCGAGGTAAACAAACCTGACAGAAATTAACGTGTGCAAGCCAAAACTGATCCAAATATCCAATTTGAGAGTTGCAGTTAGTCTCTTCCAACAAAAGATGGCAGTGCTCAATTTTCTTCAGAACTGATGTCCATTCACTGAAATTAAGTGCTCCTAAAAAAGTTCATCTTGTCTTTGCCTGGAATCTCCACACTTGAGATCAATATTTGTTATTACTGGTGAGTGAACAAGCTGGCCCTAGATATTTAAAAAAAATATGTATGCTTCCACAAGAAGCCCCAAGTGGAAAAAAATTAAGTGCCAATAATTCACAAAATACTCTTGCAACCTCTTGGAGTCCAATTTAGAATTAATCATTGTCTTATGGAAGCAGTTTTTCTACAATTAGGAAATGAAAGGAAAACAGTTTCCAAGATTCTCTCAGATCCATCTTTTTATATGCAATATACATTAACCATTTAGATACTAATTCAAATGCCTGTTGATCAAAATATGTCTTTTCCTTGAAAGTTTCTGCTTATTTTATGCCTGTACCTGAAAGCAGAGATTTTACATAAATTTGAAGTTCTCCAGTGCATCCTCCTCTCCAGTTAGTTAACACTGTGTTTTAGGGCTTTGCTAAATTTAAGTAATGACTATCATAAATTAAAAATTAGGAAGACAATAAGAAATAAATAGAATTTATTTAGTGTAAAAGACAATCTAGTCCCCACAGAAAAAGTATAAAATAAATTTGAAATAAATCTCTGACCCAGATTAGAACTTCTACCCATTACCATGACTAAAATGTAAAAAAAAACCCAACAAACAAACAAAAAAACCCTCCCAAACAAAACCCAAACCCAAAACATTAATAATCATTGTAATAATAATATATAAATTTCAGAAAGCAACTGAGGTAATAATTAGGGGAAAAAACTTGAAATACCTCAGCATAATGTAAAAATACACAAAATAATGTGATTTTTTTGTCACAGTCTTATTTTAATACAATCTAATGTGTTAAATACATAAAGGTAACTTGAAATTTCCCAAGGTATTTAAGTGCTTTATGTTAAGTGAAATCAAAGATGTTTGGAAGGGTTTGGACAAAGAGTACAATTTACTTCCTGTCTTTTTATTTTTATTTTTTTTCTTGAGAATCAGTGGTGGGGAAATTTCTGTATCTCAGGAGCTTTATTTTACATATTTTTTTCAGCTTTCCTACTGGGTTTGCTTTCTAAAAATACTGCCATGCTGTGCTTTGGGAACACCTTTCCTGCTCTTTTTCAATCCTTTCCATACTTCCCTCAAAAACCAAGAGTTGGGTTTTTTTAAATAGAAATAAAATTGCTATATTTTCTAAGAAGCTTCTTCAACATGACATCAAAGCTTTGTCAGAGAGGAAGATTTTGTTCCAACTATGAGAAACTATTCAGAGCACAGTCAAACCCAAAGTGATGGGCATCAATTTGAATGGGATCAGCAGCAGTAACTGGGAAACCTAAATTAAAAAAAATAAAATCATGATAGCTGTAATTCAAAGAAGACTGTGGAAATGTATGATAATGACTTTTTAGCAATTCAAACAGTGCTGTTTCAGAAGGGCAGTACTGAATTTTTTTCTTGGCAGAGTACCTAGCTCTTGGATGTAGCTCACTGGGTCATCCTTACCAGGAAATAGGACAATGATGCATTGATAAATACTCATCATTATCCTCATTGGGCAGGAAGAAAATGGTGTTTTTACAGGTCTAGGCACATTTGCACAGCAAGAAATCACCTTACCTCATTAAAAATACATTAGTGCTTTGTTTATCTGTTCAGAAAGAGGGGTTTTAATGAGATTCCTCCTAAATTACTGTTTTGAGAGAAACAGCATATTAGACAGTACACACATATTTCAGTATATATGCAGTAAATAAAAATAAAGCTTCAGCCAAAGGGAAAAAAACCCCACATAATACACTAAAAATTAATATTTAAAAATCACTGCCTTGTGGCTTTTATTGCTCATTGGGCATCTAGAACTTGTTCTAATATGCCAGTCTTGGAATTGGGAATATCTCCGAATGTGCACACTTAAATAAATTTTGGTTTGTCTTATGTTCCAGGGCAAACTCCTTGCTCGTGGAGAACTCTGCTGACTCCTGTCACAACCCCAACTGCCAGCTCCTGCCCAGAGACACAGCCAAAACAGGGGCTCAACTCGGGAAATTCCTGTAATTTTATTATATTTCAAGTGCTGAAAACATTCGTTTTACTGCCAAGGTTCCTCTGGAAGAAAAGCCAAAGTAGCACAGAGTAAGAGAACCCCGAGGAAGAGATTGAATGTGATGATCAAGATTAATGCAAAACTTTAACAAAAAGTCAGTCCTGTTTTGACAGTGAACAGTAGAAAACTGAAATGAAAACTTGGCCACAATGGCTTAAAAATGCATTTAATTCTTTACTAGGGGGATGTGATTTTTGCGGTGTACTGGTCTATCGTGATCCTACATCAGCAAGTGAAATGATACGGCAATTTTATGAGATTCATGGGTTGCAGATGTTTTCTCAAAAGTTTACATTCTTTCACAAATGGTATCACAACAGACAGTGATAAGCAGATTTTTAAAAATCAAACTTTGCCCCAAGCCATCTCTTTTTTTTTTTTTTTTTTTTAAATATGCCAGTTTAGATGTACTGAAAATAAAGAACTACTGTTAAATTTTCATTCACGAGGGAGATATTTTTAACACCATTAAGATATTTCAGGTAAAGGATATTCTGATTTTACACGGTCCACGAAAATAAATGTACATTAGATTTTGTGAAAATCTTTGAGACCATCTTAATTTCAGCATATCCAATTAACAACAAAAGTTACCTCACCGTATGTCTAAAACTATAATAATTATGTGTTCCTTAAGATCTGACCAAAATCCATATGCTAAACGGCCAAGGACAGTACAATGTAATAGAAAGCAGATTTCAGAGTATAGAATCACTGTTTTGAGGCCAAATTCCTTGAATAAAACTGTGATCTCTTATCTTCAGTCATATGTTATGGTACTGGTTGCAGAGCCTACTGCAGATAATTAAGAATGCTGAATAAGTGATAGAAACTCTCATTTGGGCATTTTAAAGACTGCTACTGCTTATCACAATATGCACCACTCTGTTAAATGAAAAATTACAGATTTGAACACAAGCAATACCTTCTTTTGTGCTGAAATAGCATCAAGCATCTGGGCAGAATAGGATAATTATTCCTAAGAATCACTGAGCAGGGTGTTCTCCCAATAAATCCCTTCACTCTGAGAAAAATCTATCATAAATATTTGTCAGATCATCAGAGGAAAAGTCATTTTAGTTCTTATCCCATCTACTGGTGCTCCCCTAAATTCAGGAGTGGTGCCTCTTTATATCTGGCTTGGCAAGCAGTGCCTCCTCTTCCTCACATCATATGTTTTGGCTTAAATACAATAGTTTCTTGTTCTATCAGGAAAGATCTTGGTCCAGTAATCTGCCCTGCCCCTGATGCTTCCTGACCCTGGCACTGGCATGAATTTCTGTTGGTTTTCCTCTGCTCTGTCTCCCAGCCCTGTTAAATTCAAACTTCACACACATGATCCAGGTATTTAGGGAAAAATTTGGTAAAGGGCTTACCAGTTTAGCACATAAATGAGATTTTAGATGCCCATGCCTAAAACCATCGCTTATGTGTAGATACCTACTGCTGGAAGTCCCTGAACTCATAAGGATCAAAGATCACAAGATGTCCATTGTATGCCAGCAAATCTGGAAGGAAATAAACTTTATACTCTTTATATATTCCTAAGTTTGTGTGTGCATTTTGCACAGAATCGCTGGAGAAAATATGAAAGCAAGGATAAAAAATTCAAGACTCCCACTGCCAGGAGAATGTCCCCAACCACTGACTATCACAATATTGTTAAATAAATGAGTAAATCCCACGCCAAGCCTCTGATCAATCAAAGCTGAAGGCACTTGACTGCACCTGAACACATAAGGTTTGGACCACACTGTGAAAAAGTTGAGTCTAAAAAGAGACCATAAAAAGAAAAAGAAGTTTTCTAAGGTCAAGGAGAAACTGCAATTTGTTTTGTCCAAAATGAGATGTATGAGACCATTTTCTCCAAGAGTATTTGACAACTCTGTATTTCTACTAGAAATAGAAAAAAAGAAATATCTAGAAAATTTCTGAAGCAAAATGTTTTCCTTTTCCATTCAACTTATATAATGAAACGAAAATTTTCCTTGGTTACTAAAATTCTAAGTCAACACTGTTTAATTTCAAACATATTAGTATTGTATTAAAGCTTTTTTTCCACTACAAGGCTCCTGAGCACTCAAGACTGTTCATACATAGAGGAAAACAGGACATTCTTTCAAGTTCAGGTTAATTTAATGGAGTTAAGAGTTTCTTTGGTAAAACAATTTTAATTGCTTCTCATTTATTTCAAACAGTATGCTTTCTAACACTTGGACTAAAATCAGAAATGTTAATAGTTAATTTAAAATAGTATGAAAAAATAAGTATATTCTTCTTGATCCTATAAAAATATTTTTTTTAATGAATGGTAATAAAAGTAATATAGAAGTACACTAATTGCAATACGCACAAAAAAAAAATATTTTAAATTCTGGTGTTCACTTGCAACAGGGGCAATTAGGAGTCAGTCTCAATTTCCATTAAATGCAATTTCCATGTGGTAAATTCATAAATTTTTCTTGTAAAATAAGGCAACTTTATGAGCTTGGGAGTCTCAGAAAATCACATGATTCTGATTTCTATGAGGTCAAAGAGAATAATGACTTTAATTCTCACATTTTCTCAAGAAAATTATTATAATTTAAAAATCAACACCTCGAAGTTTTCAAATGTTTTAAAACCTGTCTTCATTTATTTAGTTTTATGTTATGATTTCTCTCATATCCCTAAATTTGAGGTGTTGACTTCTTTCACCTGAAAGAAAGGATAAAGGAAACCTCAAGTTCCCATGTTGGGGTTTCACAAAATTATTCCTGTACTTTTGAAGCCGTTTGGAGCCAGACTGCGACTTTCAAATTCTATGAGTGTAAAAAATTCATTGTAAAGCAAAATAACTGTCAAATGCTCTATTAGTTGTTATTTCTGCTTTGACAGTATCATTTCCCCTAACACTGGGGCTATAAAACTGGCTCTTTCCTAGCATGACCAAAAAAAAAAAATAAGGTTTTATTATTCCAGCACAGCCTTAAAATGAATGACATGCTCTGTAGATTGTCTCCTACCCAACCTGTCTTTTTGGAGCCTTTTAGGAGAAAGGAACTGGATTCTATTCTATTTTATTTTATTTTATCTATTTATATATATTTAGCTATTATTTATCTATTTATCTCTATATTTATCTATTTATCTATTCTGTTTTCTCTATATTCATGTTTTTGTGGGGGTTTTTTTGTTGGTTTTTTTTTTGTGTGTGTGTTTTGCTTTGTTTTTTAACTTGGGTTCCTTGACTCTCTGACTGTATGACTTGAAATAAATTTTTTTCTCCTCTTTCTTAGCCTTCCCTCACCATATGGAAAACATATTGTGTAGGGTTTTTTACATTGCCTTTTCATTTAACTGGCACCTGTTTCTCATTTGAGTGCTGGGGGTTATAAGCTGCTAAAAAAACTTAAGCAGATGTGAATTTCATTTTCGTGGTGAGAAGGCAAACCTGGTCCAGACATGCAATAATAAAATTTCAAGTGGCAATGGCCATTCTGTTCTTTCTGGTCTGTCTGATGCTTAAAAGGGTTTTTTTTTTTTGTGGTGTTGTTTGCATATTCTCTTTAAAACTCATTCAAAGTACACATTTTTGAAGACTAATTTGTTCCAATCCATCCAAGAAAGATGTTTCTTTCTATAGGGATAGGTAATGAATGAAATTTGAAAAAATAATTTAGTTGATGGCACATACAGGATATTTGGGCAATTTTTTTTCCCCCCTGACTACAGGATAGCTAAAGGGACACAAAAATTCTATGCATTTAAGGACAAAGAATTAAATAGCTTGTTCAGTAATAGACATTTTATCTAGTACACTTAAAAGTCATGTTTATAAAGAAAATCAGGCCTAATATTTTTAGTGAGATTTCAATTTTATAATTGTGTCCTTGGGGTTGTCCTATGGATGTTCTGGAAATTAAAGGGACAGTCTAACCACTGACTCTGATCTGCATTCAAGTTCAAATTGTGTCTTTTCCATAGAATTCCTGTGACTGACAGACTTCAGACAAACCTTTCTATTTAATTTAGAACTCTCCATCTAAAAATAACAAAAATTTTTTTTTTTTTTTTAACATATCTGAGTTTGGTTTGGGTTTTTTTGTGGTGCCATACTGATCACTGGGAATGTTTTGTACTGGAATGGTGACAGTTTTCTCTCCTGGTCATTAGTCTTTAATGGTAAGACATATTTTCATATATTTTGGGGTAATTACATGAAAGAATGGGTTTAAGGTTTGTTTGCCTTCCTCATCATCCCCAACTCCAAAAAAAAAAAAAAAAAAAAAAATCCAAGAGATACCAGTTGGTAAATACAGAGTTACTCAGTTTCATAATTCTATCTTCCATCCTTTTTCTGGTTCTTCTCTCTACCTTGCCATTATTCATCTCCATATACATCAAAATGCTGAAGAGTGCTCACTATACAGACTTTCTTGCTGCCTTTAAACATTATTCCTGCTCACACCTGCAGTGCTGCAATGATCAGCCAGTAGAGTTAAAAATTCTTGATGGGGGAGACCCCTTTTCATGAACAAAATACAAACGTCAGGATAGGAATTTTGCCCATCTCAAGATGTTACATTATTCATCCTCAAACTTGTGATTTAAATCAAAAGAAGTACCTTTTATAGTTCATAGCAACCTTTTTTTTTCAAAGTATACACCTATTTCACAAGCTAACAGTCTAATTCTGATTTCAGCTTCCTCTTCTGGGGGGTGGGGGTAGGCACATAGCCCTAAAGACCAGCATTTGCTTCAAAAAGGCACATCTAAAGCTGACAACATCAATTCCATCTTATGACTGGAGTTTTATAAATAAAATTAATCGTAAGAAATCCCTTTGTTTCAAATAAGCAAAGTTTCTTCCTGTTATTACAAATAACACTGTTATGAGTAAGGAAAGAGGTGGAACAAAGAGACACAGCAGAAATGAGGACTCTCTCTTGCTGCCTGCTTCAATTCTCCATGTCAAACTACTGCCCATGACAAATTGTACTTGAGGGTATTCTGTATAACTTCATAGAGGTGTTTGAGCTGAAGGTCATCAGCAGAAAAAGGAAGAACTTTCTCAATTTAATTTTTTATAAGACTGTGTTGGAACTTCAGGGACTGTAGATATACCACCTTTGGTAGAGTCTAAACACACTTGAAAATTAGAAATATACCTGCATCTGTACAAGCCCTCTCTCTCTCTCTCTGTTTATTCAGACTATGCCTCAAATCTGTGTAGTTTACCTAAGGCTGTAAGGGCGCCTCTTGAACCCTTCTATATAAAGAAAAAGTGCACTAGAGCTCAGATTTTCTTGAGCAATACTCACTGCAGGCTATACATAAAACATAAGATGTTCCTATAGAATTCATGTATTTTTTAATTAATGGTCACTTATTAGAGATCTCTGTAAGTCAGAAAGTCAGTGGTAACATCTTGCTGGCCAGTAACTTTTAATGACAGCAGAAGTAGCTGTAGAAAACATGTTTAGATCTATTAATCATTAGGCAGTAAGCCTGTGTGTACCAAATAAAGGCACATGTATGAAGCAATGTGGGATTAGGTCCCTTTCTCCTGTCACACAGTAAAAGAAAATTCTCTAAGGCGATAAAATCTCAGTGAATATTTTTTTTAAGGGGGCTTGTGTCACTGTAAAATACACTGCAAAGTTACTTATTGACAAATCCACCAACTTGCCAGTATTTACTTACATTCTTTCAAGGTCTTATACAGGCAATATAGTGTCAACAGCTGATTTCAACAGCAGTGAGGAAATGCTGTCAGAAATCTGATGTGTCTTTGACAAACTCTTTGTCTGAAGTAATCTCCGTGACATATCTCAAGAACAACCCTCTACATGATCACAAGTGACCTTTTTTTCTTTTAGAAGAGAAAATTAAATTTAATCTCTTTGGTAAATAGTTAGTAATCCCTGAAAGATGGTGGTTTATTTGGTTATACAAAGAGTCACTCTCCATGTGTGGAATAACTCCATGTGTGGTTAGAGAGTCTTGGAGTTTGACAGAGTTAAAATGGCTATTTGCCTCGTTGATAGTAATACTTAAGAACATCTATTACCTAAAAATGAGCGGGTTTTTTTGCTTAAACGTGATTAATTCCACAGAGGACTCTTTTGTTCTCCTTTTTGATTAATTGCTACCGTACTGATCTCTGTTTAGCTGGAATTAGCCTTCAAGTTGTGTGTAGAAGACAGGCAGACCATGCTAAGTGCCACATGAATCACAGTCCTTCATTTGATCTCAACACTTCTAGGCATACTATTAAAAAATGTCAGATTTAGAAACCTTTCATTTGACATTTATCTGAAAAACCATAACGTAACTGTATTTAAATGTCAAATGAGAATAAAGCTGTATTCTTATCTGTATAAATATCAAATGAATGGTTGTTTTACCTCTGATATTTAAGGTTCTGAATGGGCAGAGGTCAAGTGAGGTGGATCCCCTGACAAAGGTTGATACTGCAGAATTCTGAAGCAATACCTCACACCTGTACCCTGGGGTTTGTTGCCCCAGGTCCTCAAGGCAGTGACAGGAACAGAACTTTTCTGAGGCAAGCTCTACCCTTAGCCAACATAACACTTTATTCTTATTTCCTTCCCCAAATTCTGCTTGTACACAACATGATTTGGAGAAGGAAGATGAACTCAGGTTTACCACTTTCCAGGAGAGCACTTAAATCACTAAATTATTCTTTGTTTTATAGGGTGCCTCATTAACTGTGCAAAACACAGTTAAAAATGAAGTATATTTGAATAGGGCCAGTAGAGAGATAAATTAATATATCCACATTGTGTATGCCGCTCAGACTAATGGGTCTGCTTTCTCTCAGGTATCAGCAGAATAGAATTACTACCCAAGTAAATCTTTTGTTAGCCACACCATATCTAAGAACACTGACTGCATTTTGAGTAATCTAAAATGATTACATTAACTATGAGGATCTCAAAAAAATTTAAGATGTGTACTTTGACACCTAAACAGGTCCAAAAGTCAGTTTGCCCATGAATAACAGAATCAGTGAATCACAGAATCATTTAGCTTGGAAAAGACCTATGAGATAATTGACTCTAACCTTTGACTGATCACCACCTTGTCAACCAGAACATGGCACTAAATGCCACATCCAGTCTTTTCTCGAACACCTTCAGGGATGATGACTACACCAACACCCTGGGCAGTCCCTTCCAATGTTTAACAACACTTTCTGTGAAGAAATTCCTCCTGATGTCAAGTCTGAACCTGCCCTGGTGTAAACTGAGACTATGTCCTCTTATCCTGTTGTCTGGAAGAAGAGATCAACTCCTCACCTGGCTACATCCTCCTTTCAGGTTGTTGTAGAGAGTGGTGAGGTCTCCCCTGAGCCTCCTTGTTTCTGGGCTAAACATCCTGTCCACACCCATAACTAAACTGCTAAGTAGAAAATAAATCAAAAGGACCATTTTCTATAAATGTGTATAGTATTCCCATGTGATATCCTAAATATACTGGTGGAATGCCTAATGCTATTATAAAACTGGAACTGTTCAATTCACAGTTCCAGTTGGTGATTCTCCTATTCACTCTAAGTGGAGACCGTAAAATTTAAACATTATAAGGATTTCTATTTTACAACAACTTTCTGTTTCAAGTACATTAACATTCTGTAATTATATAATCATAGTATTCAAAGAAAGTGGAGTTCAGGAAAAGGGCTGTTATATCATCTCATTCCCAAAATCCCTTCCTCACCTACCTGGCAGGTAAATGACATTATGCCTTCCCCCTACCTCAAAAAAAAAAAACAAACAAAGCAAACACAACAACAAACCAAACAAACAAAACCCAAACCAAACCAACAAACAACAACCAAAAAACCACCAAATACCAGACTTTAGAAGACTTCCAGGAAAAAAACCCTTAACATTCCAGCAGACCATCTGTTGTGTGCCCTATGTAGCAGTCCTTTCACCTATCCAGAGCAGGATGCTAGAAGAATGCTTGAAACATGAAAACCCCTCCAGAGTCAGTCCTTAGCAGTATCTTGGGAGATTCAGAGTTGAGAAGAGCCACCTCAAACCTTTTGTTTCTGTACTGTCTTCTTTTCCATTCACTCATCACAAAGCAGGATTCTTTTTATATTGCTGGGACTGCATCACCCGGAAAACCACAACACACTCTTTGGAGTCTAAAATGTATGTTCAGGTGTGTCAAGACACATCCAGAGCTAAAGCAGGGCTGTCCCTGCGTGCAGCAAGTTGTGCCAGGAAGCTGGCTCTGAAAATCACCCCTCAGACCCCTCCCCAGGACAACCCAGGCATTAAACCAAGCAAAATATTCCACTCAGTGACAGGGAATCTAAAACTCAACCATGTAATGCTGCCTAGGGATACTTTACATATGGCTTTGCATAAAACAATAGTTTTTCTTAATTTCACCGAAATTCTACTCCTGTACAAGCAAGGGAGTTTAGGTTGGATTCAGACAGTCAGTAAATACCTTATGGCATATTTTTCAAGTAACCAGTGAGTAAGGATGACGTAGAAGGGCCTAGATAGGAGCTGGAGTCTCTTCTTCCCCAGAAGATATATAGTCAATTCAACTTCTCTCCCTATTCCACTCTGCAAACATAGGAAGATGTGTGAAATGAACAAAGTATGTGTATATAAGCATGACGGGTAAAGAGTGTTGATGTTGAACCTGAAATCAAACTAAGGAAAGCATATGAAGTGTGAAACATATGGCAATGCATATGTATGAAGTTTGGATCAGGATATGCATCACAAAATAGTAATAGGTTTTTATTCTGGGAGAAGAGAGTGATAAATCAAAGGGGAATAAGAACCTCACACTAAAAACAAGAGAAGTTGGAATCTCCTTCCTCTTAGCTGTTTGGCATTTCCTCTTGAAAGAAGCGGAGGAAGTATTTAAATATTTTATAACCTTCATTATTGGAACATACATCTCTTTATTACATTTTTGGAAGCATGTGTTCTATTTGAAATCAGTATGGATGTATAAATATTTTTAGGAGATGATTATTCTCTGTATGTAGGTGGAGAAGAACATCGAATTAGTGAGATCTTGCTTTCATGAGTAACAGAGCAGCTGGCATTATCCTTCCTTTCCCTCCGCCTCCTGGCCAAGGGAAAACACCTCATATCCTCAACTTTAATTCCCAATATAAAATAAGAAATGGTTTTGGCTTCCCTCTTTCCATCTGCTTCTCCAGGTAATATTGAAATTGTGTCTGCTATGTTTGCAGTTCTTTTACCAGGTCACTGCTGAAGTGTAGGGAAGATGAAAAGGAATGGCATAAGGCTATCACAGAGCTGCAGAAAACAGAGGAAGAAAAGATCTTTTAGTCTACTTCCCTGCCTAAATATCTGGTTTGTTATCAAAGACATTTAGTTGTAGGGACTCAAAAGTGTTGCCTAATCTTCGGTATCCTTTACACATAAGCACGTAGGTTCAGATGCTTAACAGGAGGAGCAGCTCCTTTTTATCTAACATGACCACACAACCATGCTTAGACCACACAATTATGAAGATTAGGTAGAACTGCCAACCTGTGGCAATTCAGTTTTCCCCTTCTGTATTTAGGCAGTGCTAGTGAAAATGAAAATGTCTGCTGGGGGTGCTGAGAAAAAGAATATACTCCACCAGTACTGGTAGAACATAAACTTTGGAAGGGCTCAAGTCCCTGAAAGGTACTCAAGATTATTATTTGGAAAAGTCTCCAAAGATTTCTTTATCCCTACTCTGTATCAAGATGTGACAACAGAACAGTAGACTCAAGAGATACTATGCCTCAAGTTTATCCAGCTGAAGTCTTAATATCTTTAAATCTCTTTTTTTTCATATATTTATTTTTAGACACTCAACAAAGTCCAAAGTTCATACGGCTCAGAGACCTATTCTGTTCAACTCTCCTGTGTACTGTCTTCCTGACTGCATATTTTGTTTGCTTGTATTAAAAGAACCAGATTTGATGAGTTGTTGCACCTGAAAACCCAGCCCAGTGTCTTCTCTAAGAAACCACTGCAGAAACACAACAACTTCAGCTTTTTAGAAAGGCATGAGCTCCTTCTCTCATTGTTGCTCATGGACAATTGTATAAATCTCACCAGAAAAAAAAAAAAAAAGATATAGTCATGATTCATAAAAGGTTTGAGACAGGATGAAAGTTAAACTAGAATATAACCAAGCAATAAAAGAAATATCATTCTATTATTTTCAGCCAATTATTTCTACTGGAAGACTATGACTACTGAAGTCTCCCTTCTAAAACTGACCATGGTTGACACTGCAGAGTATTTTCTAATTGCTTATATTATCACATAATTCAAAATATTTGGATATTCTTCTGAAGGCTAACTCAACATAATTCAGGCAAATAGAGATAGCCATGAAGTCCTCAGGATAGTTGAGTATTTCATTTGAAATCAGGCAAATAGATTTAGCTGTAATTTAACAGACTGGAAACGATTTTGCTGTCTTCTTACTTGTTTGACATCAAAGCCTTAACATTAAATATAAAAATAAATGAAATTCAAAACTGGATTCAATCATTAGAAAAATGTGTAATATAAAATTTCTCCTTTACTCATCTATTTTGTTTTCAGAAAGACGGTGATCAGCTTCATAGACACTGATGAATCTCAATTTTGAATGGCCTGTATGCTTTGGAGTTCTGGTGCAGTTTTTGCTTTGGCTCCTTACAAACATTTGGGTAATAAAAAACATTTTTAATCTAGAACAATGTTTGGAATTTTGAATGATGTCATATTCACTGCTCTTTGAACTACATGCTTGGATGGTAGCCATGGAAATCTGCAGATAGTGAGCTGCTTCAACAAGCACTCTGAAAAGTCCCTAACACTTATGTGCCTTATTCTCAGTTAGCAAACAATAAAACCGAGGGGCTTAGATTAAATAATCATTTCAGACTTCTTTACTTTTCTCAGCAATTTACTTTAGCCCTCACTTTTTACGCCTTTCCAGGATTTTTGCGGTCACTGCTCTGGCCATTCCTACTGCCTGTGCTTTCTGTTATATCTCCTCCCAGATAAAAAAACAACATACAAAACCTAAAACCCCAGTCACAATACATAACTAAAAAAAGTTATATCGATTGTACTTTTTTTTCCTTTCCTTTTGTTTGCACGATGCCAAGCCTATTATTTGCATTTGTGATCTTAAGACATCTGGAGATAAGGAACATGTATTTTATATTCATACAGCTCAGCACACAACAGACATTAGACACTGATTAAACCCTAATGTCATATATCTACTTCATCACTGTCATCCATACTAAACACATACATTTGCTTGAAACTTAAGCATGTTGAATGAGCAACAGCATTTAACAGAACCTTTTACTTCGCCACTAACAGGCGTGTTAAACAAATGACACTGATGTAAATCTGGAATGATCCTATTATTTTTAGTGGAGTTAATCCAGACCGATATAAATGTTAACTGAGAACAAAAAAGGTCAGAATCCACAGGGAAACAATAGAATAAATGTGTTTTAGATATGTATATTTATTTTGCCCAGGTTGTGGAACAGACTCAGGGCAATTCTCTAGAATGTGAAGCTCTCTGATAATGTTGTACCACAATTTACTTCAATTTTAGAATAGTTATTTACTGCCTTTCTGCAGATGCACATGTTAATTAAGTTGATTTTGATTAATATATTATTTATAAACCCACAGTACTAAAAGGTCACAAACTGCAAAGTCTTAATTTCTTGCAATTTTGATTCCAAACTATTTATTAGATATGGCTACAAGAAAGAGCTGGCTGCTTGTGGGAGAAGTGTCACCTTCTGGTCATTTGAATCCAATTATGAAGTATGTACAAGCAGAACATTCCAAAATAGTATCACTGTCGCTCTGACTGCATTTCCCTTTAGTCTCCACATTGTTACATTACCCAAAATGAATTGCATCGAGCTTTTGTTCCTTTTTCTATCCTTTTTGAAGGCAGCCTAGGAATCTCCTGATGGAGTTGAAACAGAGCAATAAGTACAGATTTTCCTGAGTGTCCCACAGACACGTAAGTCATTTGGTTCATATGTGGGTGGTCTTTGACTTATTCAGTGAGCTCTGTTATAGACTCTCAAACACATCCAACCCAATTAGATAGATGCACAGTATGGTCTTTACAAAATATCATTCAGCCATGTATCCTGCAACAAGCAATTACAAGTCATCTTCAGGGCATTGATTTATTTCTCACTGCCCTACCAATTTAAAGACCTTATGATTTATACTGATTATGGAAGTCTCTCCTTGGCAAGCAAAGTAATTATCCATCAATCTCAAATTCTTTAAGGGAAGAAAAATGTTTATTTTCTCCCTGCATAATCAGTTTTATGTCATTTCTAATGTCATGACTCCCACATGCACTGAAGATGTATGTAGTAACTTCTAATGTCTCACAGAATGTCAATTGTAAATGCAATTTGACAACAGGCTTAACTTCCATTGTCTGATTGTTTGGCATCGTGTAATGAAGGTGGTTAAGTTCCCCTCTGCTTGGAAACGCATGCATTGTCCTAGGATAAAACAATGGACAAATTCTGGAGTCCAGCCATGAAGCCTAACAGTAAGAAAATTAGTAGATTTTAAGTACATTTAAATATCACCTGTACAAACAGAGGTTGAGGAGCAACAGGATGGACCATGCCTCAGAAGAAAAAGAGTGAAGCACAAGACCTCTCAGTGCCCCTTCTGCTACTGTTTTCCTATAATTGTTTGATTTAGAATAGGGATTCCAGCCTACTGTGTGTGAGTCTATTTTGAAAGAAAACAGGTTTTATTTGGGTTTTAGTAGGAAAAATCTAAAAAGCATTGCATTAGTTGCCAGACTAATATGTTCTATGTGGGCTTCTGGAAAGCTTATATTATTTGGTTGGGCATTTTTTGGTTTGGATTTTTGGTTGGTTGGTTGGTTTGTTTTGTAGAAAACAAAAGGTTCTTAAAACCTGAAGACCAAGGAGAGGTTAACATCCAAGGAAACGGAGTTTTACAGATGTGCCAGCGAGTTTCCCAAATTTTACTCCTTCTAAGCCTTGCTCCTCAAAGATTATTCACACACAGTAGGCCAAATCACTGCTGAAGCCACCTTATCCTTTTCATTCTCTCCTCCCAGTCACTGGAGATTGATTGGCATGTCTCCTGTATTAATAACCTTTACAAATTAAAAACCACAGTAAGATGATGAAGTCCCTTCCGCATATTTTGAGTCTGATGGCAAGATTCACTCTTCACAAGAGTTAGATGGATGATAGTGATGGTTCAAGGTGGGTACAGAAATGAAGGAACAGAGGTTCCAACATGTCCAACATCAGTGATACAAGCAAGATTCTAGAATTATTCCTGTCCATGCACTCAAGTAACTTGAAACAAAACTCTTCCACTGTATGCCAACAGATTTTTGATTTTACAGCTAAGCTGCTGCTCTTTACCCATTCTACTCTTATATTGAAGCTGAGAAAGAAAATCTAGGCAAATTAACAAACCCTCTTTCTCCCTCAAATACGAAATCACAATTTTTTCTTAAAGTTAATGTCACCAGGAATGACGCACCACATACAACTTTTAAACCCTGAAAACGAAAAACTTCATACTTTTTTAAAGCAACACTACCTGTCATTTGACTGGCCTGGTACAGACATGACACATGAGTGGCTCCTACTACACCTTTCATCACACACAAAAACCTATTTTTCTTCCTAAGATCTTTAGAACAGACTATTTTTTTTAATTAAGGCAAGCAAACACAAACAAACAAACAAACCCCCCAAAAACCCCTAACCAACCAACAACAAAAAAACCCACTAATACTTAACTAGGAATGAGACCAAAATTTCTGCTTTAAACTACTTACTTCCCCCCCATGCAAAATGATTTAGGTAGAGCAGAAGATCAACCTTGAATGCTTCTTTTCTTCCCATTCTCAACACTACCAACACCTAAACAAATCCAACACCAAGTGGAGTGGATATGGTAAATATCCACACCCACTTATGGTAGACTGCCCACATCAGGTAGATTGCTTTTGGATTTCCCCATGTTCTGGGCCCCAGGGGGTGCTCTGTTTTCATAATACATTATTATTATTATTATTATTGCACACTTTTCAAATTTCAAAGTGTCTGTAATAATGCAATGGCTCCATTGCAACCTACCAGACAGGCTGATTATATAGCACAAAACTGAGGTGACAGAAAGGCCTGAGGGAGTGCCATGAGGGGGCATGTGAGGGTGCTAAACATTTCAAGATAGTTTTTTTTTAAAAGACTGTGTAGGTAGAGGAAGCTAAATTTGATGCACTGATTTGATTCATCCTGCTTTTTTTTGGGAGGACTCCAATTCCAGCTTTTGCATGATCCACAGTAAACCAAGGAACTGAGTGAATGATCAGGGATCCAGTGCTTCAGCCTGATCCCTGGTCATCATTAACAGTTTACGTAATCTCTGTGTAACAGGATCTAAAACACATACAGGACACAGTTCAGAAATGTTAACTTCCTATTTATATCCTTAACATGTGCTGTGAAAGGATGTCCAGCTCTGAGAAAATACTGCAGTATTAAGAATGACAGTTTTGAATCAGGCCCAAAGAAGCTCAGAAAGAGGACAAAACCACAAAAAAACCCCACAGAGACTGAAACACAAAGAATAGATGCATAACAAATCAGTCTCAATTTCACCGAGTTAAATATCATCAACCAAACTATGTAGAAGTTTTGAGCAGATTAGTTTGTTCACATAAAATTTCTCAAGCTTAGGCATTTCATTTATTACCGAGGAATATGCCTGGAAAAATCAATACAGAACAGAGGATGCTGCAAGCCACTGTGTTAATGGGCAATCTTATGAATTGAAGTTTTTCCAGTGGAGTCAGATGACTTCATTTCTACGTTCATCCCACTGGGCCAGTTTGAAATGGAAAACATCCATGGCTTTTTAACAAACTTGCATTTTAACACAGCTAGATGCAAGGGGATGCATGCAGGAACTACTGCTGTGCACTTTATTTACAGAATGCTTGCAGATAGATGTCTTTTCAAGGCATGGATCTGTATATAAACACACCTGGGGTTATCATTGCTCCCAAAGTGATGCTTTGCCAAGGTATTTCATTTAATTCTGGGATTCATAATTTGAAGACAACAGATTAGGATCAATGGTGTAGTATCTTGTGAGATAAGGAAAGGTATTCTATTGTGATACTCTAGAAAGAGCATTTTATCAGCAAAGTCTATTGTAGGTTTGTGAAAATAACTGCCAGGGAGACTGGAATTAGTTGGAATTGTCCATTTTTGCATGCAAGGCAGCAATCTTCTTGGGAAGCGTGTCATGCAAAAATTCCATTCTGAAGTTTCTTTTTTCTAGATTCCAAATATTTTTTTACTCCTTCTAAATTAAATTAAGGCACATTTTATAACAAACCACTAAGTTATTATGTTTAGACTGTATATAAAAAAATATTTCAACTGTATTTTTGTATTTTTTCAGATCAGAGTATTTGTGGAATACTTATAAATTTATATTTATAAATATATTTATAAATATTTTTTGACAGTGAGAAATCAGTTATTTCCCAAGCATTTTAATACATCTTTAACAGTTAGTAAATTCTAATATGAGACTTAAAATAATGAAATGTCTTTGTGGTTCATGAATTATCCGAGTGCATTTGGGGAAGTTGGGTGTTACAGCTCATTGTGAATCTCCACAGCCTAGAGATTTGTAAAATTTCATCAACACAGCTAATAACATATGTACCATTGCATATAATGCATAAATAGCAGTCTAACCATTTTTACATTCATTATTAAAATGCACCAGACATCTGAATTCCACATTTAACGCATACCACATCTTGAAATACAAGAATATAACACCATTTACAGCACCCTGAAACAGTTATTTCCATTTACATTTCTGCATTTGTCATCATCCTTCAAAAATTGTTTCCTACACCACTGACAAATTGCACTGAACATTACTGAGGTCCTGATTTTAAGTAACTTTTTCTAAAAGACAAACACATAACCATATTTACAAGACTATCCTGCCTCCTTACCTTTCCCACTCAGCTTCCTACCTGCCCCATATTATGTATTTCTAGATGTTCAAGCATCACTTGATATCTGGAAGCAAACACAGTTTTTCAGGACACTGAATTTCACTACAAAACAAGTCTTTGCTCTTTAGGATCTTTTTCCTTTTTCTGTGATTCACTCAGGCCTCCCATACAGCACATGGACTTCTGCAGATTCCCTCACCCTTTATCACAGAAGTACTTCATACCCCAAGCATACAAAGACCTAAAAATGGATTGTTTTGCAGATGCACTGAACAGAGAAAGGAAAAAAACACAACAGAATTTAAAAACATACTTGAGATCTGAACAGTGATTCACTAGTTATTTTTATATTGGAAGTAGAATTTATACAAAAGTTAAGTATGTCTCATGAAGCACAGGTATGTGTTCCTTCATGAAGGAACATTCATGAAAACAGGAGACAAGGACAAAAATAATACCGAATTCCTAATCTACTATTTCTCCCATCCTTTATCTCTGCAAATTGTACAGTATGATATAGAAAACTATGAGAACAACTGTGCAATGTTTTTCTTGTGGATCTTGTTTTTGGGGTTTGGCTGCAGTTTTTATGTGGGTTTTGGTGGGGGTTTTAATTTTTGTTTGTTTGTTTTGTTCTGTTTTGTTTTTTAATACTAATGAGATTCCTCCTATTGACAGCTTCAAGCTGTTTTATCATGAAAAATGTAAGAAGGTTTGGTTATGTTGGAAATATCAGGGCTTTTGGGAAGAACACGAGGAAAACAAATGTTTGTTGTTTGAGGTTACAATGTAAGTAAGTCAATGGGACTAATATTACTGTTATTACTTAAGAAGCATGTTCGTGCATGACAGGTTCATGTTGTTTCACATGAGCTCACAATAGTTCCCTAAATGTGAATTTAGCACTAGTGGCATCCAAACTAAGTTACAGGCTAGCAATTCCGGAAAATCTGCGAGGAGCACGTACAGACTCCATACCTTGAGAAGGACCGGACAAAACAGAGCATCTGCATAGGTATCAGTAGCATCAGGGGAAGGGCAGTGGCCTAGCAGTGTTTATGCTTCTTGGACTAGGCCAGCTTGAGGAACACAAAGACCACCAAACTGCACCCAATTTATCGCCTACCAAGTACAGATTCGTAATTGTTACAACCACCAACATATGATAAATGCAAATCCCACGCTATAAGAAATTTATGTTGTCTTTATAGTTTTTTTTCTCCCTGTGAAATCCTGGACTTGTTTACAGAGGGAAATTTATGTGGAATAACCCATAGTGGAATGATTAAGCAAGCTGCTTATCACTCTTACACAATATTATGATACAAACAGTTATAACAGTGTCTTACTTTAGGGAATTACTGTATTGTTGCTAGCTCATAACAAGTTCTGTTCTTTGCATTCTGTGAACCAGTTTGCCTTTGTGGAGCAGCCCAAAGCCTATTCTACAATTTCATATAAAAATGGGTGGTCTCATTAACCATTAAGGAGCTGGCATTTTTTGGTTGCCAAGAAGTTCATGGTCTGTGTTAACTCACAATATAGAGGCTGTTTAATATCTGTACAAGCCTCTAGCAGGGTGATTAGTTAAGACATAAGGTATTTTTATTACCTTAAAACTCTAATCATATAATGACGGGAGTTCTTCAGCTTGAGTCTAAAAATGGATTGAATAAAAGCTGTGAATCTTTGTGTCCTCCATTGTTTTGTTTGCTATTACTGTACCCCTTCTTAGTCATCACTTATCAAAGACACCCAGCATTTTCTGTTTCTCTGCATGTTGACCATTTTGATGTTTACATTTGCTTTTACTGTTAAGATCTGAACTATTCTTCTCAGTGCCATTATCGACTCCTATTTGAAGACACCCCTGCAAATAAGTATCTAAACACTGTGTGTAAAAAATATTGTCCTGTGATTAATCTTTCTATAGTTAAAATTATTATATGCAACTAGCAAGTTGGTCAGCTCAAGCTGTACACCTGACTATTCCAACCATCAGATTTAGAAAACTTAGGTTACAAATTAATTGAATGCATGCAATGATTGTCTACAAAGACAATACTGAAAGGCAAGAAAACAAACTGGTTTAATTGCTTGTGGTTGTAATAGTAGGAAAACTTCTTACCAAAAGAGTTTGGTATTTTGTTCTAGTATCTGTATGGTTACTTTTCAGCAGTGAAGTAAAATAATCTAATGTTATTACAACAGTAACTAACACTGTTACACATATCCCAAAACAAACAAAAACATCCTTTTTCCTGGTGACAGGATTTTGTAAGTGACTAAGGAGAGCAGTATGCACATTTGTAGGGTGCTTTTTAAGGAGACTCCAAGTAATCTAAATTAATAAATTTCTAAATTAATTACTGACAGAATTGGTCCACGTTTAAAAACAAATGTTTTGATATATATATATATAAATGCTTAGATGGGGCTGCATGTATATTATGTGGGGGGAGGAATATTAAAAGAAAATTATAAGCTTTTAATGCAACATGACACTGATCATACAGTGCTATCATCTGCCATGGCATTAGCAGGCAAAATATTTGAAGTACCTGAATCCAAATTCTAATATGTATTTAGGCCCTGTTGTGTCTTTGGCCTTTAAAATTTCATCCTTTTTGGATCTTTTCTCTGGATTTTTAAAGCAGGTACCATGTCTGTTGACTTACTACCAAATTAGTCCATCAGCCTAAAAAGACGTAGCAAGTTAGAGCCCCTTTTTACCTTAATTATACAACTGGTCTGTAGAACAGGAATTTAATTTCTAAGGCAAATTAAATCTTGTTGTTAACATAAACCATCCCTCTAAGTGTATGAGCAAAGCCACTCTAAAATGGCCTAATTTTTTTACCTCTTTGATGAACGGAGTGTAAAAGTGTTTTAACAGAGATTCTATTCTTCTTGTAAAGTGAAGAGATGCCACTAATATTAAAGCAGAGTTTTGATACCTGGGCTGCAAATTAAGAAGATGTTTATAGTCATCTGAGTTTCTGGAAAAAGATTTACTAAAAGTCCTGGGGTCCAAAAATGCCTGATGCTGGTGAATCTTGAGCAGGGTACACAACAGACTGTATGGAAGAGCTGCTGGCTGCACTAGAGGACTGGGCACAGGGATCTCAGAGAAGTTCCTTCATTTGCTGCTATGGAGACACACTTGAAACTAGGGCTGTTTCATCCCTTGAAAAGTGAACCAAGAACAATTCAGAGCTATTTGATTAATTACAGATAAAGTCTACTTACGATTCTTACAGGTTTGACTTCCATATTATGAAGTATATAAAGACAGTGCATCTAAAAAGTTAGAAAGTGGACTACAAGTACAGCCAAAATTTCCCTTATCAGTTGATAGAGAGTTCTGGCTTTTTGGTATAAGGGACAGACTCATAGAATCACAGAATCATCAGGTTGAAAAAGACCTTTAGGATCATCATCCAACCACAAACCCAGCACACGGCCCTAAGTGCCACATCTGCACAGCTTTTAAACATCCACAGGGATGTGACTGAATCAGCACTGGAAAAGTTGCAGAGCATTGGTTACCTCAAGTTTGTGTTTGAGTTACATGCTAATAATATGAGATAATTCTTCACACAGGGGAAGCTACTCTATCAGAAAATGTTATCACCATGCTGAATAGAGGGTAATGGAGTTGCAGGTGAGGTCAGGACCAGTACTCAGAATACAAATTTTCTGAAGAAACTGCAGACAGTTCACATGTAAATGCTTTGAATTCGCAAGCACAGTCTGTTCTTTCAATTCATTATCTCATATTTTATGCTCTGCCAAATTGCCAATTATAATACTCAAAAAAAAAATCAAATCTTAAGCAAATTGTAGAGAACAGTGACATTCATAACAATAGATTAATGCCAAGTATTTTAATATCTGCTGAAGGATACGTGCAGTTTGGGTTGAAGGAGGTAATGACTCAGATCTGGGGTTATCCATTTTGGTACTACTTTTTTTTGGTTTAGTTTAATTTTTAGTTTGTATTACATTTACTGCTACAAACCAGAGTATTTTCAATGGAGATTCTGCACTATGTGAAAGGCACTCAAGTTCCATTCAGGGGACTCCAATTTTTATCAGCAGCCCGAGGCACTTAACACATGTTTTGCAAACATACTGAGGGCCCTTGATTTTTCCCGTGGTTTCAGTGAAAGAATCAGGTTTCTCCATTTCTTTTGTGCTTTTTTTCAGATCAACAAGAAGTTGAGTGTGTACCCTCATATCTCATTAAAGTAAAACTGAAGATGCATTGCACTATTTGAAACTGGACTACAAAAAAATAAACACTCAGCCACAGAACTACAGGCTTATCTCAAGCTTTCATTCAGCTGCAAAACACTCACTGACCTCAGTATTCCTTTGGCTACTGAATCCTGAATTTTTGTTTTGTTAAAAATAAGGGAGATGCAACACCGGTTTTGCAACATTAGAAAACATATTTATGTTTGGTTCACGTTAAAGCAGTCCTTTGTTATACAGACTACTGTTAGTGCTTGGCAAGAATTTGCTCTGTGAGTACTTTGTAGGCATTTATATCAGTATGTTTATTTATGTTCATGCACGTACAGAGGCTTTACAATCTCATCAAAACACAATCAAACCACCTCAGCTGCAAAATTCTACTCGAGTTAACAAAGCTAGATGTGTTTATACTTGCTACAGACCCAGCCTAAGGATTTTTGTCAGTAAGGCCTGATGCAATGCCCACTGAAGATAGCTGAGGTGACCTGAAGAAAATACCTGGAATGCATAACTACACAAAATAAATACAAGGAAAAGGGTATTTTCCTTTCCAAGTATCAGGAAAACACTGGATGAGAGATATCCCCAGTTGTGTGAAAAGGTTTGGAGAAATTTCTGTTTAAACCACAACACAGAATAACCATTATGTCAGGCTTCATCTGTAGAATTCTTACTCATGTAAATATTATAGGGCTTCATGTTTTCTTTAATGACTTTTAAACTTCTGCATTTCTTTTGAAGCAGAAGATAAAAAGGAGCCTGCTTTTTTCTATTTTTCCCAGGATGGAAAGGGGCAGGGGTAAAAGGAGAATATTTTTTAAGTGAAAGAAAATGTAAGGTTGTGAGCTGACATGAATTTCAGATGTTATCAATAAAACGACATGTTTAGTATTGAACATCTGTGAAGTCATGCTTTTCATATGAATATTGGATACCCAAGAGATTGGTCAAATTTATAATAATTTGACTGCCATAAATGAGACCATTCTTAAAAACCTTATAAGTTAATAAGTCTATTGGAATAATGGATCTGTTTTCCATGAAAATTCCTCCTATTTGAAGCAAAACATCTGTCTGCTCATTTGTGCAGAGAGACAAAAACTACAGAAGGCAGTAACTGATGCCACATAATCAAGTAGGCAAGAAACAGTTATTGAAATAGAGAAAATTCAGAATGATGTGCAATATTTGTATTGCACTTTGACAACTTTCATATTATCAAAAAGCCTGAACGGTCACTGTAGGCACAAAGACAACGGCATGTGGAAGGACAGAAGGAAGGGAAAGACAGTAACAAAATGTTTGGAAGTGGTGGTTGCACTGGATGGGGACTGGTTTGAGATCCTGTGCTCAGAGATCCTAAATCCTAGCACATGGATTTAGGTTTCCACTTCATTTAAATTCTGATCAAATTTCAAATTCCTTTTTATTTTAAATCTTACCAGAAAAGATCTGCTTCTAGAATATATATCCCACAAAACCTTTCCATCTCCTCACAGTCTCTGCAGTTCATAGTTGGGGATTGAATAGTTAAGCCATACAAATAGTTGGATTTCATTATATAGGAAAACATGAATGACACAAAAATATGCTACTGGGAAGCCAAAGAATTTTTTTTAAATTCTGACTATGTCAAATTAAAAGATATTAAAGAAAAAACATCAAACTCAGAAATAAAAATGACCAGTGATGAGTAGGAAAGCTATCCCATGAGTACATTAATAATCTATGTGACTGAAAACAAAACTATACTTGACTGAAAACAAAACTAGAGGAAGATGGCTGAGATTACATAATAGAAAGTGAATTAATGAGAGGTAAACTTGCTACCCTCCCAAAAGGTAGGGGTGGAAGCTAAAGACATAGCTAGTTATTTTAAGTGTGGGATAATAGGCACTGGAATTTTTAAGGGTGTGAAGAGAATGTTCTTACATGAAAACAAGTTTTGGGGAAAAGATTACTGAAAATACTAAAGCAAGCTATTTTGTGGCTACGAAAATCAAGACTAAAAAAAGTTTGTCCTGATGTCAAAGTGTAAAGAGCAGTGGCCTGCAGGGATTTACGACTAGCAATCCCACACAGAGCAAAATGAAACATGAAAAATGTAGACCTTTTTGGGAAAAGAGAAGGGATTGGTGTGGAGAAAGTCACTGATTCTAGCAGGTCCATGTGTGGAATTTTCTATAGCAAAAAGTCTATCTCTGTCCAGTACACAAATAGGACTGCAGCTCTCCTCTAAGTGATGTCATCCTTCCTCTTTCTATTCATCACAGGTTATTTCATCATCTTTTGCCAATATCAGTTTGATTAATTGGTAATTAATTTGGTAATTTTCTTAATTTGGTAATTTTCATCAGTGGATGGAGGAAGGATGAACCAGCAGCTTCACATTATTTTGTAGATAAAGAAAATCCCAGATTATTTCCAGACATTCTACAGATTTTTCTTTATGATTTTGAAAGACTTATCCTTTCTATACTCCAGTTTGCCACTTTTTAGGCAGAAAAAAGTTTCTCACTTCACAGATCTGCAGATGAAGAATGATTATGATGCTGTGATGATAAAAGGCATATGCACACTCAAGATAGATACTAATCCAAATGTCTTCAAGCATGAATTCATAACCTTCAGGGGGTTCCACATGTGGAAGTCGTGGTGAACTGAAATATTAGTTATTTAATTTTTAAAGAGCTATTTCAGGTGAGTGTTATTTATGTGAAATAAGTTTTTTGGTGATTGAACTTCTTCTAAACCCTCTATTTTACATGTCTTATCTGCTGGGGTGTGATTATTATTATTACAATGACCAAATTCATGATCTGTAGAAAGAGAGAATAATGCAATGGAAATTATGACCCAGGCCATTAAGACCAGAAAAACAAACTTTTCCAGATAAAATCATTAAAAGCTAAAAAAAAAACAAAGTGATAGAGTGAAGAAGTGAACCTGAACAGGTGTTGCATTTCTACATGCAACAGAAATACCAGGAATAAAATTATTAAGAGCATGTCTAAAATGTGTAGTGCTGAGAAATAGGACCAACGACTAAAAAAAAATAATTTTCTGACTTTTACAAAACACAGTTTAATATCCTCAAGAAAATACATAATTTGATGAAAAATATCCTATCAATCTTAATCTATCTCACAAAACACCCTCCTGCTTTTCATACGTCACCCTTCACTCTTGTCAATGTTTCCTGCCCTTGTGACAAAAGTATTGTCAACTGAGTTGTGGCAATTCAAAGCATTTATGGAAATATGCTGTGGAATCATTCAGTTGAATTTTTCAGATTAAATAACAAACCAAAAAACACTGAAAGATTTTTTTTCTAACTCAGGTAACTCTATTTGCAGAAGCTGGCACGACCAAATCTGCAGCACAGGGTCAGGAACAAGTGCCTAGAAACAGAAAACTCTTAAAGCTGTTTGGTTTAAAAGAAGAAAGAATCCTATCAGAGCATGCAGGTAGGAAGGCTGTATAAAACAGAGATGTTGAAAAAGCACTGTGATACTTATACTCTAATACAATCTGTAAGTGGGCCTAAAATGACATCATAACTCACTCAACTGAAATAAAAGTGTCTCTGGCATCTCACAGAAATACTCATGATTAAAAGGAAAAAAAAAATCTTCTTTTATAATGTTAACCATGAACATCTTATTGTGGCTCTTAAAATCCCATTCTTATGCATAGAAGTGAATAAACAAAAGAAAGAATGCCCTTCAATTTATTTGCCTTGAACACCCCTCAGAGAGCAGAGATAATAGACTTTTTTCACCTTCACAACCTTTTCCTTTTTGTGTGTGTGACCAAGGACATATATACAGAAAAAAACAATGCACTACATAAAGGAAAAACCTCTCTGTAAGGAGCCAGTGGGACCCCAGCGTGGCTTGGTCTGTTGAGGTGGGTGTGGTACCCAACCCTGTAGATGTTTCCATGTGCACTGTGACCATGACAGTGCCCTTTTCTCAGGGCAGGAGGAGATCAGTGTTGCTGTGCTGATGTACTGTGGGGTATCAGTTTGTGACATAATAACATCAGGGGCAGTGAGGGTAATTTGGGATGTGTATTCAGAGTTACTCTCCTACCCTCACCTTGGGCGCTGCCTTTGAGGGTCCATTAATAATCATCCCCAGTCTGTGGGGGGAACAGGGGAGGATGATTTTACCCAGTTTTTCACCCCCTTTTGTCCTTCAGGCCTATTACAACAGCTTTTGAGAATCTGAAATTCCCCTTGGATGGGGGGGTCCTCCTCAGTGCAGTCCACACCATATTTAGAGTCACAAAAGAAATTTTTAGGCAGGTCTTTTAGAGATCTGACCCAAGGGTGGAGAGTCATGAGTGGCATGGAATGTGGGAGAAAATGGGCCAGATTTTGAAGGACCTTTCTGTTCCAGTGGTTTGGAAGTTCACCCCTGAACAACTACAGGACCCTGATGAAGTGGCAGAATATTTAAAAGAAAAATGCTGTGCAATTCCAGAGAGGTACAGAGAATACTATTCCCAAACCACAGCAGCCTGGTTTGTTTAGTCCACTCCTTCACAATATTTTTATAAATATATCAACCTATACATATATATTAAAAAAAAAAAGAAGTTCTTGATGTACATGTAAGGGTAAAATATGGATTATTTGATCTTGACCAACATGGGAAGGTGTGAAAGGTTTCTTTACTGTCTCTAAAGCTTTCAACAACCTTTGGCCAGTTAAAGCATCCTGGCCTCTCATCCCTGCCATTTTATTCTCTCTTCTGTGCTCCTGCTATAAGTGTTTACTCATCCACCCTGTGAACCAAGGCAGGGAGCTGATCTCGCTGACAGGTATCCAGCAGAGAAAATAATAGGTTTGAGTTGGTCCAGCTTCTCAGCTGCACAACCAGCTGCCCCAGCACACTGAAAGGGAAGGGGAGGAATTAAAAGCTGGAGGGGCAGCCTAATTAAACCAGCACTGCTGTTGCTGTGTACATTCCAGAGCAGCCTCAGTCATCTTGAATATTGATTTAATGTTAGACAATACCAGAATGCTGTGGTTTACTTTGATGATTTAATTATTTTTTTCTAGCAGATACCTTGATTCCAACGTACATCTTTTAACCCTGGTTTCAGTGGTGAACTTTGTAATTTTTTTTAAGTATTGTGGCATTTGTCACAGGCCTTCATTGAATTAATAGCTGAGATGTCGATGTTTTAACAGGCATATCATTTAAATGTCTGCATGGTTTAAACACAACTGGGTTGTTCTGGGGTTTTTTTTCTGTGCAGCTGCTCAGTAAACTGAGAAAGAGAAAGTAAAAGGAGTATATTTAACAGGCACCCAAAACCTGTGTACTCCTTTGATGACATGTGGAACTGATAACTGGACTGAGGATAAAGCTGGAAATGCCTCAGGATCTTGAAAGACGAGCCAAGGAAGTGAACTATATAATCCATGTGAAAAAATAAATAAATAAATGGCCTAACAAGAATGCACAATGTTCTGATTTGACCAAAGGAAACTAAAAGTTTACTTTTGCAGGGATTTAGGGCAAAACCATTAGAACTGCTTTCCCTGTTGGTGCTGGGACTCGTGATGCTTTCATGAGACCTCATGTGTTTTACAACATGAAATGCCTTGATGCAGAGTTATTACATTTTTTAACCTTTTCCTTTTAAAGCTCAAAGGCAAGATGCAATAAATCTTACAGACTACTTGGCCCCAGAGTGATATGTATGTGTGGTGTGCATGCCCTGAACCAAGAACCACAGTTATACTAATCAAGGTTAGCAAGTAATGGTACCTATTAACTACTAAATAATGGGACACACTCTTCCTTCACTGACCCTTTATTTGTCTTTAAGAAATCTGCATAAAAGGAAGCTCAAACATCCTGCTTATTTATTTATTGTCTCATTGTACATTTGTTGAAAATAATAAAGTGCTTTATGCAACTTTATAACGGATATTTTTATAAAACCTACCAACATCGTAGCTTTCTACGTAAAGTTAAAATTAATATTGCTATTTGATACCATAATACTTAACTAATTAACATTTGAACGGATTAACTGCTGGGACATTGGATGTTATACAAACCTTAGGTTACACAGGTAATTGGAGGTTGAACAGGGCACAAATAAGAACAGCTATGCCAGGTTTCTGCTCTATACTGCCCTTTGGAGAAGTTCCTCTCTCTTCGTTGACTGCTGTGAGAAGTTAGGGAGATTTGGCCTAAGCTACAATTAGCTGATGTTTATTCTCCCTAAGTACCAATGCAGAGATATCCATCAACATCAGTCAAATTTTTACTCCGTCCTTTGTTTATACAGTGCAATTTGTGAAACTCTCTCATCTTAAGTATTCTGTTACATTGCCTGTTTGGTAGGGGAAAAAAAAAAAAGATTCATAGTCTCAATTGATAATTCCCATTTAAACTTTGATTTTTAATATTAAATATGTAAATCTGCTACCCATAAATAATTCCTAAATGATAGTAAAATAAGTTTGAACACTGCTTTCAGGTACATGGAGTGATTTTTTGGAGTGGTCCTGTGCAGGGCTGGGAGCTGGACACTGATGATCCTTGAGGGTCCCTTTCAGCTCAGGATATTCTGTGATTCTAATTTAATCTTCAAGTAAAACAGAGAAATAAAATGTGTTCATATCTGGGTCTGGAGGGTGAAATCTGTTTGAATAACTGCAACATCCATATACAACAGTGTATCATTACAATTCCAGACAACCTGGGAAAACATGTAACTGGCCACAACGAAGTATTGAAACATTAGACAAGAAAAATCAATACACAGAAGTAAATTAAAGAAAACAGTCTAAAATGTTTCCTATGAAGCAAAACAAATCAGTGCAACCATCTAAATCTGAAAGGGAACTATTAAGAACTCTTGGAGAACCAGGTGAGACGAGAAATCAATATTGAATACAGGCTGTCAAACAGAGGACACAGAGCCCATGTGTAGCAAAATGCCAGAGCTGAATTCCAAGATAAACCTTTTTATGTGGACACACTGTGAGTCTTGGATAGGAGGCAGCAGGCTCATCCTAGCAAGGACAGTTTGGAAGTCCTGATTCCACAGATGTCCCTCTGAGTTCTGCACCAACTTTTCACACAGGCCCTTTCCCTTCTCCTCTTGTGGCTCTCAAGCAGCTGCTTATGAAGTCATGTAAACTGCATCAGGGAACTCGCTCAGCCTGAAAATAAGCCTGGGGAAAATAACTACACGGAGCAGGAATGAACTGTTGACTCTGTGGCAAGAACAGCCTGACCTGGCACTCTTACTGAGAGCAGCAGACTAAACAATGTGTCCTAAACGAGCAAATCATCGCTAATTGTGCTAATCAAATATAAGTCCTCAGTCCACAATAAACAGTTTCCATACAAAGCAAACAGAAAGAGCCTGTTTAGTTTCCTTGGAAGAGATCTCACTGATCGGACTACAAACGTGGTGTTTACTTAACACCTCTTGTTGTAGAAGAGGAAATGCTGGGTTTGTGCCAATGCTGTATTGCTTCCTACTTTTTTTCAACAGGGAAACTAATGTTTTTGCATGGGTCTTTCAAGCCTGTAATAAGCTGGGCTGGCACAAAAGAGATGTTTGAAATGGATGAGTACTTTCTTCTGAGCTAAATCTGAATGGTAACAGAAACAAAACAGGTTGATTCTGGTACTTAAATCGCACACCTATTAGTTCTTCAACCCTGAGGGAAAACACAGGGTGAAACTAGAATGAAAACTATTCAGCTTTGAAGGCTGATCCTCAGACCCTGTAGAAACCAGTCTTTTAACCTACCTTGTGGCAATTAAAGTCTGAAGAGTAAGTGCAGGTGAAAACGATCAATAAGCACCACAGATTCTCCAGACAGATATCAGAAAAGTTTGTGTTTACCTGAAATAGATTTGTAATTCATAAATATAGAGCTCAAAATTGCCTGTCAGTGAACCTTCCTTCCCTTTTCCCCCAGGATGCTCAATATTTTTCCTTTATACGGAATGTTTGAGTATTCCTCTTGTCTTCTACTTATCAGGGGAAGGGGGAGAAAACAAATGAGGCACATTTTTACTATATTTATTTTTCCTTATCCTTTCCTAAATTAAAATTTTTTTCAAGGAAGTATTTATGTGAAAGTAATACTAACAAAGATGAAGACAGGAAAAGCCTAAGAGGTAATTCAGATATCTGTGCTACAGAAATTGTATAGGGAAAAAGAGAGAATCTTTGTCAGCAATCTTTACCCATCTCATCTGGACAGTGAAGAATGACAAAAAGCACATTAATTCCACTTTTATTCCATCACAGATTTTCCCATATACTAAGCTGATAATGTGTTAATACAAGGAACTACCCAGATGTACCATCATTCAGTATCTTACATTGCTGTGATAACTGAAACTCCAACACTGAAGAAATGTCCTTTATCTCTAAGTGTCAGCACATGCTTATTTGAGTTTAGAGCAAATAATTACAACCACTGTATGCATTCCAAGCTTATGTAAATGTATTTCCACAAAACTAAGCTATCAATTAAGAAAAAGGACTTTTAAAGCTTCTCAGGATTTTCAGGCAGAAGAGGAAATAAACAAACAAAATTATTCAGTTAATGGCAGCTTGTGAGGCCCCAGTCCCTGTCTTGGAAGGCTGGGGATGAGACCATAAGCCACATGTTTTATAGCTTTTAGGATTTTGTCATCCTTTATGCAAAGGATAAGACAACCAAGAAAGATATCCCTGCTGATACTTAGCCTGAAGCAATACTACTGCCAGACAAGCACTACCTGAAACGGAGGTTTATGCAGCAGAGTTGTACACCAGGACAGAGATCAAGAGCACATTGTGTGTCAAATGCTCTGCAGCCATATATGCTACATATTTATTTTCCCAGGAACACATTTTTAGCCACTGCAGCATGACAGTACCTCTCATGATGGCTGGTCCCTTGTTGCCACTGGTGTGGTGAAGGGAGAGAGCTCTCTGCCAACAAAGAAATTCTCACACCAGAGGGATTCCCCAGTGTCAAAAGTCAGTTGTTTTACCAGCTCATGCAGCTAAACAGAACAGCTGAACAAAAGTAAAAACTGAGAATGTACAAATAAGGCCCTAGTTTGGCTCTTTGAAAACAAGCAGCAGGTCTGTATGATGCCCTGTATCACTGCCAGCACGCATGGAACAGCAAAGGCAGCAGAAAAATTGAGGCAGTAACACCTCAGCAAGAAGTGGGTTGGAGGGCCACTCTCCTGTACCAGACATCAGCTCAAAACCTGCCTGTTTTCACCATTCTGAAGGGGTGGGACCTGAGGATGTCCTCCTGTATTACGTCTTGGCAGCCAAAAAGCTGCCCTTTGAAGTGGTTGCCGCTGAGCTAATTAATTGAGTTGCTAAATGTTTGGAGTAAAAGTTATAACTATTTGTGTTTTGATAAATGTATTAGTTATCAATTAAAAAAAAAGGTCTCAGAAAATCTTTTTCTCAGGAGTTACTGTACACTGGTTTGTGAGGGTGTGAGGAAGACAAGCAGCTCCCCGTATGATCATATAGTTTTAAGTTACTCAAAGGCAATGAGATGTATGCAAGCAATCACAGAGGAGATACACCTTTGCACTATATTTGGGACAGGACTGAGATTATCAAAGGAAACTTGCAATTACAACAAATCACAGGAGCTAGGTATAATCTCTCAACGTCCTGGGCAGGCAGGAGGAAAAAAATCTCACCTAAGGGCCCTGGAAAACAGGCTCACCCACGTCCAGGTTGCTCCCTCACAGCACAGCTCTTCCCCTTGTCACACGAGGATGGAAATTCGGCTTCATTCCACTGGGGTGATGCTTGAAGTCAGAAGCAGTTCATTCTCCCCATGTCTGTGCAACAGAGCTGACCCAACCCTGTCCCCAGCAAACTTTGAGGCGTGTACACGTAAGACGTTTTACGTGTGAGCTCAATAAACGGATTTCCATCAAACACAAACTACCCAACAGAGGAACAGCTTGTGTAGAGCTATGCACACATCTGCCGTCATCACAGACCACTCGGGCTTTGCTCTCATGGTTACCATGATATCATCACAATCCCTCAGAGTGCGCACTGCCTTCTGTCTCACCACAAATGTCAATTATTAATGCCTGCTCATCATAACAGCGCATCATCCAGAAACGCTTCTTCTTTCTCCCCACGTATCTTAAAAAAAAAAATAAAAATTTTCTCTCATGATTTCTTATTAAAAAAAGCACATGTAGGGGAAAAAAAAAGTTGTTTGCAGATGTCCGAAAGAATTTGCCTCTCCTGGGTTATCTGGCCTGCTAATTACCCACAAGAAGTATGGTGTGTATTTATCACCAGAGGAGAGATAAGCAAGGCAGGTGGGAAATGTTTACACAGGCGAGACAACTAACTGTTCCTGGTGCCAAAACAAACAGGTGCAGGTTTTATTGATGCAACAAACATGGAAACAAACCCAAACAAATACACAGCTGATGGGGGGGGGATATTTCTGTATCACAAAAACAGTACCTACAAAGTTAAGCAAAAGATGTCCTGTTTCCTGGTGGTAACACTTTTGAAGTTGGGACTTCACCCTCTGAATTCCAACATGAAGGTTTACACCTGGGGGGGTTTAAGAACATTATCCCACAACAGCTGTTCCAGTATACCTGAAGAAAATTAACTGGCATATTCAGATCACCCTCTTTCTTGGTGGTCTGATCTTAGATAGCAGCCAGAGATGCATACCAGTAGCACAGCCAATGGAAAAGCTACTTTAACAGCCTCTTCCCACTCATCCAACGGATAAAATACACTGGATCACTGAGGATTTTATTGGGTATCCCTCCATCACATCCAGAATCACATCAAACTGAAATGCTAATGTAAATGCAACCTGGAAGCTTTTTTGTGTGAATCCTTTCAACTGTCCCCACGTAACCAGTGTGGTTCACACAGCAGAGCTCACACATAGAGCTCATCCAGAGGCACTCCCAAAACAGGCACATAGTGAATTCTAGATCATCAGCTCCAACTGTTTTACTTAACAAACTCATTTTATTAAATAATAACTCCTACTGACTCCACTGACAAACTCTAACCTCAGTTTTCACCATCTGTTTTGGACCAAATTAATTTTCTCTCTTTTCACTGCTTTCAGACAACTTAGATTAGTAATTTACCTTCTTGCTAAACAGTTTGTTCCATATAGGTCAATGTAAAATATTTGGGGTTTAAGCTTATTTTTAAGAAGGAAATACAGCTAAGAGTAATGAGAGCTATGAGGGTTGTGTGGCAAAACATGCATGCTTACTAAAAAAGAGGTGCAATAAAAACTTTTTAAGACTGTACAAAGACCTGAGCTGCTTTCCAAAAGCAGAGGTTTGATATGTCTCATCAGAGCAGCTTGAAATTGGTGCCTATAAAAATCATTGAGTAACATTCCATGTTCAAGGCTTATGCATGTTTTAAGAAGTCTTGTAAGCTTGAAGGAAGATGTATTTCAGCAATTCTTCTGGCTGAAAGCCTGAAGGGGATGGAGAGGGGCAGCTGTTTCACACCTGAATAATGATGAGATGTGACAGGGTTGTGTCACTTCTGGGGAGCTGGAGGTTATGGTATTTCATTGTAAATCACTGTCCAGTTGCATTTCCTGGCCAAAGACAGACAATGGTATTATCCCACACATCCAGCCTCAGAGCTGACACTCAGCCTGATGAGCCCACTAATAAATGAACAATTAATGGAGACAGCTGAAGCAATATCTTCCCCTACACCTGTGAGACCCCAGGTCCAAGCTGCAAGCTCACAGAAAGAGTTTTACTTTAAAAATATACAAGGTTCCAAAAATTCACCCACTGAATTTTTAGAAGAGGTGTCAGTTCTTTTAACATCTCAAGAGAGAGCACAAAGGAGAAAAAGCTGCACATGTTTTCTCAGGGGTTCTTTTACTGGTAAGCCTTAGAAAATAAGAGAAGTTGACAAAAGTTTTAAAGGGTACCACCCTTCAACCAAAATAAAGCATTCCACAAAGCACTGACTTAGCGCACACTAACACATACAGCTTAGCAAAATCCAGCCCACCCCGTCCCAAGTTACCCAAAAAGGTCAAGAAAAGAGATCAGGGGGAGAGCAGAGAGGGAAGAAAAAGAGAAAATTATACCTACCGGAGTTCTGGGAGAGTCATGTGCTCAGGTTGGCGGGGTTTGATAACCACAGGGAGCGCCTGTTGCTGTTTTTACTTGCCCCTGTGCCAGGTGAGACTTGTGTGTGCCAGCCTTTCTGGGGCTGGGTGTGGTGTAGGCAGTGCTCTCACAGCCCAGGGATTTACAGCTGCTCTGGGAGGAGCCAAGGGCTTGGATTGGGATGGGGCACAACCTCACCTACATGAAATTTGACCTGCTCCTTCTCCCTCAAACATACACTGATTTGAGTTGGTCCGAGCCAATAATTAATATAATAATCCATCATCTCACAATACCTATTCTCCAGTGATTATTACTCACAGCATATCTACTGGGCACTTTATTTCACCAGTCTGGGATATGGAGAGGCCCAGACTGAGGAAGCTGGGGCAATCTGCTTATGCTACTGTGAAACTTTGGACATCCACTCATCAAGAGACCCTTTATGGTATTTGGCTCTAGAGAAGGTCAGATGGGACAACCAGCTTCCACTTCTGCCAGAGGAGGAACATGCCAATTACCTTTAAACAGCAGAATCACTTTTGAGAGCAGTCAGAGCTCCCTTTTGCATCCCAAAAGCACGTGGCTGTAGATGTAACATGGGGTAACTGGTGCATTGTATTTTAACTCCCTGGCTGCCTCTTCACTCACATCTGCAGTCAATCCTTGAAACCATTACCTGACCTGAACTGCAAAACAGTCTTTGTTTCTGATCTCCCCTGCTGCCCAGAAATGCTTCCCACCCCTAGAGAAGGGAAGGCAGAAAACAGAACAGCATAAAGACTACTGCTTCATTAAACAATGTCAGGGTCTTGAAAGGATTTCCTGCAGTACTGCAGCATCTGGCTGTGGAAAATCAGAATAAAAGGTAGGTGCTGTCTTAGCCACCATACCCTATCCCTTAAAACATTTTCTAAGTTATTCAAATAGAATATTTTCTTCCCCTCTTTCGTATGTAACTGTGGCCTGTAAAATAATTCTCAAAAACATTCCCAGCTTCTCTTTCTTGTTATTGTCTCAGGAGTCCATTTTAGTGATTAGTACATGACAACTTTTAGTGTATTAGTCTGTGTGGACTCAGTCTATTCAAACCATTTACCATAATTGCTCATTTCACACATATTTTGAGCAACCATCTAAAAACAAAAATGAAAAATCCATATTTCAGAGCATGCTACCAGCGTACACCAGTAGTCTTGCAAGTGTTAGTTTCTCTAAGTAAAACAAGAAACTGTTACATTAAAAAGAAAATAAGAATACTTATACATCACATACTTCATTCATAGCAGCCAGCTCCTTTTCTTATCAGTAGTGCTTAGAAAATGCTTCCTTATGACACCTTTAATTTCTTTAGGTGGAACAGAAAAATCTGTACCTCTGAATATTCTTTCAGATTTCTGTCTAATGCTACAGGAGGAATTCCTTTCTTGTCCTGGGACAACTAGTGACTACGACAATGCTAACTGTTCAAAGAACAGACAATTAGCAGATTAACTAAAGAATTAGTAGACACTTGAGCATGCAGAATAATAATTTGCACTTTCTTAGGAAATATTTTGCTGAAGTCAATCCACAGAAAGTTTGGGGAGATCTGCACTGCTATTTAAAACAAAGGCATGACTCATTTGTTAAACAGTCAGGAAGAATCAGATTGATCTTCCTATAGTGAAATAACTCAAAGTACTCTGCCTGCAAGCTGAGTCAAAGTTCTTCCCTATACTTCAATTCCCTGCCTGAAAGATGTGTGATATTTAGCTCAAACTCTAGGTAAAGGCACTGTAACTCCTCGAAACTTCTCCTTTGATACTCCTGGAGAGCCTTTTCAACCTAACTATCGTGTCTACAAAAATCTTACCAGAGTACCTGCAACAACAGCCTACAAAGCCAAAGTCCTGGTCTGTGTGTGGCTGTCCTGCAGCAGAAGCACTTGAGGACATGGTTGAACACCTCAGCAGGAAAAGCTGTTATCTGCACAGAAAACCATCTTTTTCATAGACACGTTTAAAAGTTTCATCTGCTTTTCATGAGATGCCCTGGGGAATAGAGTTTCTATCTGGACTGAGAGAGACAAAAAAAGAGATAAATACTCTGTAGGGGAATATAATACTCTGTGAAGAGGCACTTTCTCCCTTGATGAGGCAGATATGTTCACAGACTGTACAGTTCTTCACTCATGGGAAACGTGGCTGAGACGATACCCAAGGTAATCCTAATTACTCACCACAGTGTGGCTGGAGACATTCACACTTGCACTCCTGTTAGCAAATGGACAGCATCTGCCAGTTTGATCTGGGTGGTTACAAGTCCTAAAACACTTGTAGGCAGGTAGGCAGAGTGACCAACCCGATTATCAGGCTGACTGACACTCAGGAATCAAAAAGTTGTGGCATCCACTGAAGTTGTTTGTTGGCAGGCAGGTTGGATAAAACTAAGATCCTATGGAGATAACTCAGGAGCATCTTATTATGTGAAGATAGTCCTAGCTGGATTGCCATCACAGGAACAAATTTTGGGAATTCTGTTGGGGGGCAGAAGTGAAATTTCCCTCTGTTATGCCTGTTATGGAAATGAAATGTCGAGATTTTAATCTAAAGCCTTCAAAATGCATTTTGTAAGAAGTACTGCTGGCTTCAGGGGAATATCTTTGCATGTTATGCCACACATTCCAACATGTCTGTCAGATCAAGGGTTCTGTAAGCATTTTCACTTGCAACCAGAATGTGGGTTCAGGCACTTAGGGTTTTATTGTGGTTTTTTTTTTTTGTTCTACACTTTCCAATTCCAATCAGAGCTCAAGATTGTTTAAAAACAATATCATAGGTGCCTTTTCTATTTTCTCTCCCTTCCTTCCTTCCTTCCTTCCTTCTGGTTATCTTTGTAGAGAAAAAAAAAAGACAAAAAATTAGAATCACAGAAACATTAAAGTTGGGAATGACCTCTCAGATCATCGACTCCAACCTTTTGACCAAACACCACCACAGCAACTAAACCAGAGCACTAAGCCCTTCAAATGGAACCATCCAGACAATTCCTTATCCACCAAGTGATCCATCCATCCATCAGATCCTTGTCTCTCCAGTTTAGAGACAAGGATGTCATGCAGGACAGCGTCAGATGCTTTGCACAAGTCCAGACAGGTGATGTCAGTTGTTCTTCCCTAATTATAGAAGGGCACCAAATTTTTCAGGCACAATTTGCTCTTAGTGAAACCATGTGGGCTGTCACCAATCACCTTCTTATTTTTCATGGTTTAGGCACAGAGGTGAGACTAACTGGCCTATAGTTCCCTGGGTTTTTCCTTTTTTTCCCCTTTTAAAAATGATTTTGCCTCCACTTTTCCAGTCAGTAGGAACTTTGCTGGACTTCCACGACTCCTCAAGCATGAGAAGCTACCCTACAATTTTGGAAGACATTCAGCTGCTGCAGTTAATAGGCTATTGCAGGAATCTCTTGCTATTTGAAAGCCACAGAAAGCTGAAAAACAGTCTTGCAGGCTGCAATTCCAAAAACACGGCAGATGTTCCCTGTCCTGAAGCCTCAGTTGCCCAATAGAGATCTCCGTGGAGTGTAAGAATTCACTCTAGATGTGTAAACATGCAATAATACACAAGTTAATTTCAACAAGTATCACAGAAGTCAACATCAGAGTTCCTCAACATATCATCTTTACCCGATTAAAAAGTGTTATGATCTTTTCACACACAACACACACAGAGCAAATCACCTAATTTAGTCTTATAAAAAAAAAAGAGAACTGATATCTTGATGGCTTGTTCCATTCACTAACCAACTTTACAAGTAAATCCTTTTGTATATTATCTGAATTTAACTTACTTTCTTCATAATGGGTTTTTTTGTACCTTATATTGCTTAATCCTACCAAGTTTATTGCCATTCCTTGAAAAGGTTAACTGTAATGTAAAATTTAGAATCTCAAAAAGTTTTCAACTGGTTAGTTAGCTCCTAGCAAACAGATGCATGCCTGCAATCATTTTACTTTATACTGGTAGAAATACTAAGGCTTAAATATGAAGTTGTATATGCTTTTTATGGTGCTTGTTTCTTGAAGACTAAAAATGGTTGCCAAACTGAAACAGTGACAACATATTTATTCTATTGTTAGATCAGAGCTTCCCACTGCAACTTTGAAAGCATAATGCAGCATGACAGAGCTTTAATATTTCATATGTAAGGATGAACCAGCATACTTTGTATACACACAATTATTTGTTGCCACGTATGATAACAGGAGACAGTGACTATTTTTTAAAATCACAATTTTAAGCTTTGCCATTTAACATTTTGTCTGTATACCAGAGAGAATTATGGCTGGTATGGCTGGTACTTCAAAACTATAATACTTCAAAATTTGTAAATGATTGCTGTAAATTTCAAAAAAAAAAAAAAAAATCAACACAGAGCTTCAACAAAATTCTTAAAATACAGTTTACGTAGCTGATTTCAATTCTTGATAGCTATTTCAGATTTGGATAGTAACAAAAAATAACAAATCACAACAGCACAAGTGTAGGCTTTTGGTTGGTAACAGCAGTGATTCTCCTGGAAAATATTCACAAACTGCTCAGAGCCATGAACTCTCCTTGTCATGAAATCCTGAGATAAAGTATGAGCTTTGCTAATAAGGAGACAGAATTGCATAAAATTTGTAGGCATACATTTCTAAAGAAGAGAGTATTGGCCTCATTGTATTCCTGAAAACGAGAAGATCAGGGTCTGGCAGCACTGAAAACTTCAGAGAAATCTATTCAAAATAATCTAATAGAAATCTGATAATCTAGTGATCGTGCTGGGACTGTTACTGATGCTATTTTTTTCATTTTTTTCATTTACACTATAGGTATTTTTACTTCATGGAAACTGAAATACTCTTCACCCTCTATTTCTTTATTAAAGGAAGAGTGACTTTTAAACATCTCATTAGTTTTCAAGATATATCTTTAATTTCTTCTATAATCAATCCTTTGTCAAAAACTATTCCCAGCAGAAAACATTATCTGATGTTGAACAAAGCCACTTAAAAAACAGACTTATTTTGTATCTTTGTGTCTTCACTTTTTCAATAGCTCTGTATTTATCTTTTGAGGAGTTTGAAGGGGAGAATATATTTGGGATTTTATTTTCTTCAAAAATAGGTACAATCTGAATTTTTAATCACTATCTGCACCAATAACAGCTCAGGTGCTAGGAAAGGTTGTGTTTATGTGTTGTATCACAATGTTTGTGGGCATATTTGCTCCCGTGGTCTTTCCTAGAAAACTTGACCGACAGTTACAAAATAAAACACATCTCGGTAAGGTCTTCAGTCTATTCACATTTTCTCCCATGTAATTTGTCTGCTTTTCTGCTTCTTCAACCATTGTCTTACCAGTTTAAAGAAATATTCAGGATGCAATATTGCATCACCTTTGCTGCAGCTTTACATTTATGTGGTCAGCTTCACTGGCTATTTAAATATCTGTTATCTATATATATTTACATGTATATATATGTGGTATATCTCACTAGGATTCCATTTTGCACAGACAAAACCAAGAATAACAGTTCTGGCTGCTTTCTGTAATGCTCTTCACAATACAGCCAGTTTTCACTAAAAGACAGTACTACATGTGTATGCCTTGGGGGCAACACTGCTCTTAACACCTCTAATGCTACCAGTGCATTAAAGTAAGGCTGGCTCTATTTTCTGAGGTATGCTGTGTCTTTTACTCTAGTCATACCATCTCTGCAGTTGCAAGCCTACCTGCATTGTTTCATTCAATGAGGAGCTGGCATTTTCCCTGATTACTGTCAGTCTGTAGCATTGACTTTTTCTTAGTGCTTTAATTAATGTGTGCATTGCAAACTCTGATCCCCTAAAATATTGGTAGAGACACATAAAATAGCAGTGCTCAACAGCCAGCCTTGCTGCCACTCCCATTTTCTGCAAAGGTGCAGGGGAAAGTTCCTCTCGTATACAAAGCACAGGTGAATAATTAAATGTTGGCAAATTCCTGGTCTGCACCTGAAAGTGAACACAGTTGGCTGTGTTATAAACTCTAAAAGAGTCAAATCAGACTTACTAGCAAAGTCAACTGGTCTTACACATAGATTCAGTCTTAAATTTGGAGAGGTGAGCAAAACTAAATCCAATCTAAGTTCAGAATAGTGACTTCCACAACTTCAGGATAACTAAAATTGAATCTAAGTTCTGTTCTCAGAGTCTTGAAGAGCAGCCAGAAGAACACACAGTTTAATAATAAAGCCAGAAGAACACGCAGTTTCCCCCAGACTCTTCCCCTGCAAAATATCTGCCAGTCAGATTCATTGATGTGAGAGCAGAACGGATTGATCCGTGGGTGAGAAAATTACTTTTATGGGGAGTCCAAGACAGAATGTTGAAGACTTCAAAAGAGATTCAAACCCATAGGTTTTACAGAGTTCCCTGGCCACTGTGACAAGTCTTTCCACATAAAGGTCAAATGTGTTCCACATGATTCTTCCTACCAGCTGTGTAACAGCTGAGTAAGATTGTGAACATGACCCCAGGGGCTGGTGAGTAGGATGTTTTCAGAGAAAAAATGTAATCTGTTTTGGAAACAATATCCTCCAATATACATAAGAGAAGGACTTGAGATTATTTGCTAACTCACAGCTCAGGACCATCTATTTTCGCCCTCCTTTGGCACAAAGTCACTGAGAAGTAAGGAAGCAATTACTGTGGGATAAAAGTAATCTGAAGGAGAGAAGACTACAGAGGACTTGGTGCGGCACTGTACATTTTGGAGAGTTCCTGAAGGCTTCACGCTGGGACAGCTCAGCTTTGCAACAACAAAACAGACACGTCTTCCAGTTTAAAACTATGAAAGAAAAGTTTAATTTTCTTTGGAGCATTTTAGAATTTCTCTCAGTTGTCTGCACTCCCCCAGGCCATGTCAGGTAAGAGGAGTGTGTGGGGGGAGAAGAGTATCCACTTGCTGGAATCTGGGCAGAGTGAGAGCAAAAGCAAAATATACCAATTACAATGCAATTACTCCTCAGGCATGACTGTACTGGAGCGCTACCCACTCACCAACTGCCCATGTCTGTGGGTTGTCTCTAGTTTAGTTTTACTATAGTTAAGGAAATATTGCATCACCGGTTGTTCAGATAGATGGCATGACTTTAACTATGTTTTCTCCTTGTTATTTTAAAAGACATGTTGTTTTTAAGCTCTTTTTTTTTTTTCTTGGAAGACAGACAAGTACAGCTAGTTTGACAGCACAAGACAAATTTATCACTATAGACGCATTTGTTTTGTTATTTTTATACCTAAATAGCTGTGCAGATAATTCCAACATGGATAATATGCCACTTTACAAAGCAGGTTACACTAGGGCAAAATTAATCCAGAACTTCCTCCCACCTTCAATTATGTTTAAGAAGACTCATCCATGAGTTGTTTAAATTGGAATAAGCTCAGCCTAAATGGCAGAGCTTTGCAGAATAAAACATACATTTTTTAGAGAGTGCTGGAAACACAGTAAAAGCCAAAGGGTCACTCTTAGGCAACTGAGCTAGATTTTGAGCTAGGAAACATAGGAGTTTCTCTGATATTGAGGAGCATTAGAGCACAAGAATAGAAGGGAGAGCATTAAAGACCACTACATTTTCAAACCTTGTCTCAGACACAGAGATAAAAAATAGACACTGTTAAAAACAAACAAACAGCCAAAACCAAAAGCACAGTAAAAAGAAACCAGTGGCTGATCATGTTGTTCCAGGAACAGAGAAAGGCAGGAGACTACAGCCCTTCATTTGTGATCATTGCCGTGGTTTAGCTCCAGCTGGCAATGAAGTACCGTGCAGCTGCTTGACCACCCTCTCCATCCACCCAGTGGGATGTGGAGGAGAACTGGGAAAAAAAGTAAAGCCTTGAGTGGGTTGAGAAAGAGACGGTTTAATAATTGAAATAAAATGAAATTTAATAACAATCAGAGTAATGAAGAAGGAGACAACAAAGTGACAGAGAGAAATAAAGCCCAAGAGAAACAATTGATGCATGGCAATACCATTGCTCACCACCCACCCACCGATGCCCAGCCCATCCCCTAGCAGTGATCTGTGGCTCCTGGCCAACTCCCCCCAGTTTATGGACTGGGCATGACCTTCTCTGACATGGAACATCCCTTTGGACACTTCAGGTCAGCTTTACTGGCCATGCTCCCTCCCAGCTCCTTGTGCACCTGCTCGCTGGCAGAGCAGGAGACCCTGAAAGGTCCTTGACTTAAGTCAGCCCTCCTTGGGAACAGCCAAAACATCAGTGTGTTATCAGCATTATTCTACTAGATTCAAAACACAGCACTGTACCAGCTACTAGGAAGAACATTAACTCTATTCCAGCTGAAACCAGGGCATTAATTCATCTGCATGATCATCAGTCTGTGGGAAAAACAGCACCCGTTCCTTCTTCTCTATTTTGTACTCAAGAAATCCTGTGGATTTTTTTCTTTTTTAATCCCTTATCACTTCATAAGAAGAAGTTCCACTAGGCTTCCAGAAGACCTGTAAAAGATACTTCTACCAGTGTCTTACAAGGACAGCATCCACTGGACAACAGCGTAATCTGCTTAGGTGGGAGGATTAAAAAAAAAATCAGTCTGCTACAAACATAATGAGCAGGCATTTATTTCAGGAGGACTCAGTGACGTCAGATATGGTCTATTGAAGGTCAGCAGTTGAGATGATCTACATTGTTACAAGTTTAGAAAAGGACCAAAAGTTCTTTTATCTTTTATCTTTTTTAACCTTTGCAAATAATTAATTTTAAAATGCTATATGTTTTGGTGACCTCCCTAAAAGGAAAGAGAGGTTCACAATCCAGCAGAAGGATGCAGCCATTATTCTGTGTTCTAATTATTTATAACTGTAGATCTACAACTGGTCCTAAGGGTGGGGAATGTTATTATGACAGGCACGTTTTGAGATTTTCAGCTTTTGGCATAACAAGCACATATGATGCAAAACAGGTTTGGAGCAGAGATGCTATAACAGACCTAGAAATAAGTATGAAATCTCTGAGGGTTTCTTGATATGGAGGTGATGCATTTTCACTTCTCCAAAAAGCAAGGAGAAGATAGGTCAAGTGGGGAGGAAAAAAAAAAGAGAGATAAATTACAAAATGTCTACATACATTAATAGGAAATAAAACCAGAACAGAGTATAAAATGGAAGCTAACACAGAAATTGCTAAGAAATAAAGAGGAGGTACATGATTTTGTGAAGAGAAGAGAGAGGAAAACGGTTGGAAATGGAGAACAAAAGAGAAAAAATGTCACAATGGGTTGACTTGATTCCCTCTTAATCAACATACTGAAATCAGACTTACAGCTGACCAGAGGGGAGATTTGTCATAATTAAAAAAGTTTTGCTTTTTATCTTAAAAAGCAAAACTGAATCACTTTTGTTTCCATTTAATTATGTATATTAAAAAAAAAAAAATAAAAAGTGTGCACCGTGACAGAATTCATTTCAGACTAAGCAAGGGGAAGAAGTGATACTGGTATGTCAGCGTGTCTAGTTCATACAGCAAAAAGGTTATATTTTGGTACTAGTGCTGAACTTCTCAACTGCTCTTTCCATCATATGAGTCATATTAGTGACATAGATCTGGTTTTTTAAAGAGTTATAGAAACATATTTGCAAAATGACCGTCTTTGAATGATCGTCGTACCTATCGACGGTGACATTCAGACGTGATTAATGTCCTAACCTGGGAGAGTTATTAGTCACATGCTGAAATACAACTTAAAAAATGTGTAATTATTTCTCAAAGATTATTCATGCGCTTGAACTTAAACAAGTGCTTCTCCACAGAGAAACCTAAACCCCTCTGTATTTCTCATCTTCACATCACTCTGTTTGTGCACGCTGCAAAGCATCAGCCACTTTGCTATTGATATTTTGGCTACTTGGTGTAACTCATCGGGTCCTTTGTTGACAATGCTCCTTCGTCCTGAGAGTTTAGGGAAATAATTTTGACTTGTACTTCCCCATGCTCTGGGGGAAGGTGGCAAAGAAGGGTTGGCTAGAAAAACCCTGACTGAACACTACTCTGGAGGCAAAACTAATAAAATCTGAAATGCTGAATCTACCATCTGCAAAACCTCTCCTGAAGGTGGGTACTCACAGTGTCTGCTCTTCAGGACACACAAAAGGAACCAAGGAGCATCGCAGTGCATCTCTCATTTTTCGGATAGTATGATAGTTAGGAACCTCACCCACTATTTAACACATCCAGGTTCACCTTCCTTCATGAACAGTTCCACCAAGACAATAACAGACTTTAGGTTTCAATGACGCAGCAATTATTCCCTGAGATGTTACCTGTGCCTGGTGAGACAAACAGCAGGTAGTTACTTGCACAGGTAATTGTTGAGAAGCATCTAGGCAATGACTGTGGCCAAGCTCTTGTTAGCAGAGAAAAACATTGACAAAACAGTGCCTTTACTGTTATTCATTGTTATTGAATAAAGACATTTTTGAATCAATAGCCATTTTGACATGTACTAATCAGCAAAAAAAAAAAAAAATTTAGGAAGAAACATATTTCCTGACGAACATCTTTGCTGCCCAGAGGCTGATACTCTGAGGAAACATGAGAGTCCTCCAGTTATTTTCTGAAAGGGTTGATTTATGAAGAGTGAACTGTAATGAGCTAAAATATCAATTTTCATAATTTACTGGTTTTATGAGCTTTAAAACTATACAATTATGCATATTGTAGTAGCTAATACATATACAGAAACATAAATGGAAAACTGTGATTTCTGTTATCTACAGATAATGTTATAATTTAAACGTATAAAAGATGATGTGTTGTTTTTTCTTATCACACAAGGCTTTAGGGTTTAAAATAATTTAATAAAGATTTCTGATGAAGCTGGAATAGTTGGTGACTCATAGGTCATCAGTGGGTGGCAGGTGAGAGAAGGGAAAGCCTAAAGCAGTTAAGGTTTTAATGAGACCCAGAGCTAGTTTTCAATTCAGAACATTCTTAGTTATTATTTTTTCCTGTTATTTTAACCAATACACAATGTTAATATATTCTCTTTTCTCAACTTTCCTTTAGTCTAATTTGTTCTTTCCCTTTTCTCCAGAGAGTTTCCAAAAAGCAGAAAGATTCTATTAGAGTTTTAAAAAATAAAAGCTCTGGTAAATAAAATGACATTTTAGCCATAGCTACCCTTGAAAAAGAGGACTTTAGAAATTTTTAAAAAAGAGAAGTTCCAGTTATTGGTTTTGCTTCTTAAAACTTCATAAGTTTTGAGTAAAAAATACTACTATTAAAGTATCATAACTTTAGGGGTGCATCTTATCTTATTCAGCATGTATTTATCTAGAATTGAACTTGTGAAGAGAAGCCAGAATTTGACAAGCTTCCACAAATTCCCAAGTAAATTCAACTGAGGACGTTAACCATTTTGCATTTCCAGAAAGCTGTCTGCACCAGTTTAGCTGAGATTTCATGACGGGATTAGGATCCAAACTTTTGGATGTTATATTTTATCATATCAGACAGTTCTGCCTAAATTATCCCAAGTGCATCCCCAGCTGAATTGCTGAAGCTGATCCTTTCCTAATCTTTGGGTTTCAGCCTTAATCTTGGGATGGGGACTCTCTCCTCTCACGGTGCAGATGGGAGGCAGCCACGTCTGCAGCAGCAGTTCCTCTGGAGAGGCTGATGACTGCATGAGTCAGTTGGACTGACTGAATAACAAGACAGTGAAAAAAGCATGCAGCGTTGTCCCCACTGGCAAACAGAAGCCAAAGATAAAGTTTAAGGGGTTTTTGACCACGCAAACTTTTTCAAATATCTCCTTCTTTACTGTTCGTGGGCTTTTCCCATAGGGGAAAAAAGGCCTGGCCTCACAATTTTTTCCCCTAGAAACAAATATCACCATTGAACACTGGCAGAGTATCTGATTCATTTACTCCTCATTTAAAAACAACATAAATAATATAGTTATTTTAGGCTCCATTCTTCTTCCACTCTCTTTAGCTTCTCCAGTCTATCCTGCTATTCTTCACCATCACCTCAAGCAGCAAACCTCAACTCATCTCAAAGGACCTCCACAGCATGTTGAGTATCACCCCCAAACTGAAGAGAGGCAGAAGATTACTACAATCTACAGGACTAATGATTAAATCCCACTCAAATCTTGAATACTTCCAGGATTTAAAATTATTGGATCATAACTCCTATTCTACTGCTAACAGTCTTATGAGGACTCCATCCTGGTCACCACACTGACTGCTGGGTATTGAAATACCCAATATAATTTTAATACACCAAAGAAACCAGACCATCAGATTTTAACCAAAGACAAGAGTGTGCAAACAGATTCATCCTTCCTGAGCTTCCACATTAGCATCCATGGTGTCTGAAGGCAAACATTAATGAACTTCATATTTTAAAATCTCTAATGCGAAATGGTTGATTAGAGTGACCCCCAAGGCTCTACCTTCTGTTCACGTCTGTTTAATAACCTCTGTGCACAATATTTCATGAAGGCCTCAGGAGCAGTAAAAGGGATTTTGTGTTTCTTGATTTTATTTTATTTTTCTGCAGAGCTCACATTCAGTCCTTTTAAAGGACATGTTTTCCACACTGCTGCTTCCATGCATGTACAAGTGTCTTATGCAGGAAATAAAAAGAGGTGCTCTGCAGCATAACAAGGTAGGACTAGGGATTGCTTTGAACTGGATTTCATTAACAAAAACTACAAATAATTCAGTGACTCTTAGTATAGATTTTTTTTAAATGTCATTAACCAATGATTTGTCATTCTTACTATTACTTCACTAGGCCAGGAAAGGAAGAGAGCATTTTTCTAGGTATTGTACACAGTAAGGAAGAGAGTTCCTTCTCTTTTAAAAAATAAATTATTTCAAATATTAAAGAGAAACAAGGAATTAAACAGAAGAAAATTAAGAGGTCAAGAGTGAAACAAAGTTATACAGCGAGACGTGGCTATCTTGGTGCTCCATGAACTCACTTTTTCTATGCATGACAGTGAAGAAGCTCGTTGAATCACAAATAACTTACCATGATTTTATGTTTAGAGGCAGGCCCTTCAAAAATATGCATGCTGTTCAATTTCTAGGAGACAGTGGCAAAGAGGTGGTTTTGCATGCAAAGAATCAACCAATTCATAGTCCAGTTACGATCAAAAGCAAAAACCCTATTGAAGAAAAACAAAAAAGGTCAGCTATAACCTAGATCATGGTTTCTGGACAAAATTTTTCCTGGTTTTCTCCCTAAGTTTAGTAAGATAAATTTAAAATTAATCAGAAAATAATGTTGCTGTGGCATTATCAAAGTTGTAGCAAATTTAGGGTTAATTTGTCGCAACAAACAATATCTTGGGACTTGTAATTCCTTCAGTCTGCAAATACAGAATTCCCAGCGAGCCTGCTGTTACTATGGAAGTTGATACAGCACTTTCAAAATCTTGCATATAATGATGTCCAAACATCAAAGGAAAGAATAATGTAACATACAAACCGGGAAGGTAATTTTAGAGTATTAATTAATGATAAACCCTGTAGCACTGAATTTTGTGCATTTGTTTCAAATTATCCAGAATCTATGCACATAATGCTGTCATTATGTTGGCACTGTAGTTATAATTCAACATTATTTTTATTTTACTAGAAAACAGATCTTTTCCCCTCTCTTCTTCACCATTATTCCATTTAGCTGCCTGCTAGCAAAAACACTCCGCAGGAAAGTAAAAAAAACCCACAAACATAAATATCATGCATGTACTATCTCAGAGCAATGAGGAAATAGAGTTTAGGCTTTCCAAGTTGTCCTTCATAGCAGTGATAGTATTAGTGCTCTTACCTGAATTTCTGAGAAAAGGTAGTTGAAGTCAACTTTCTGGTGCATATCAAACGTGTTCAGGGCCCTTTGGAGACTTAAAAAATGTGATTCTGTGGAAATTAAACCATAAGTATTCGATAGGAAACAGGCTGAGGAACTGCTCTGAGAATCAGGTGGAATGGCAGCAGGCATATTGAAGAGTGGAGAAGGAAGAAACATCAGCTTTCTGAAGGGTTAGTCAAACCACCCAGTGGGCCACTTGATCATCACTGCAGCAATATCTCCAAACTAGATTGTGTTGAAATGCTCTTGCTCTTCTGGTAGAACATATAATCCTATACTTTTTTTCAGGGAAAAATTGTCTTGAGATGCAGTCCTGTTGGAAGGATCTATTCATTTAAGAGCAAACCTGAATGTCATAAGTATGTCAGAGGAAAATGTGGAGTTATTCTTTCTGCTAAACAAAAATCGTGCTAGTGAAGTTTTGAGAATAGTCTCAAAAAATTACGTATTTATATTGATTCCTAATATAAACTAGGCCAATGTATTACCAAATTTAATTGCAATTTAATTGTAAATGATTCACTACTTACCAGAGAACGGTGTTCCAAGTTTAATTTTTAAATCTTCATTGTTTCAAATTCTTACTGTCTTGAAATAGATTTCTAAAAGTTTCAGATTCCTATTGTTTAAGGAGTACTTTTAAAATGAGAGCATATAATAAAGGGGCAGCAGTTGTTCTTGTGTGCAATGAGCCTAAACCAGCAGGTAAACACTTAGAACTTTCTTATTGTTAAAGTCCTCTGCTTAGGTAATACACAGCTGCTGTCTGAACCTGCTGAATGAATGCAACTAGTTACAACTTCAGTGCAGTATAAAAACATTTTACTTTTCCTGTTCCTCCCGGGAAATGCCTACAGTGACCTCTAACTTTGTGGAATCTTCACTTCAATCATATCTTTGTGTACAAGAGAGATGAAGTGAAAGAGAAATGTGCCAAAATCAATAGAACTCGCACCCCAGCGCTCAGCCTTTTTTGAACTTGCAGCTGCAGACTTTGCATTGAGGACTAAACATTCTTCTGCCAGGCAGTTGGGCAGCAGTGAGAGAAGGTGGCCAAATAGTTCGCAGCTTTCTGATCTTTTCTCCCAACCTCACTGTAGGAACCCAGTGTTTAGTTTGTTGCCATGTAAGAAAGGTTCTGCTAGTTGAGAGGAATCCTCAAACAACGACTTCCTCTTCTCTCTTTCCTGGGTATTTCCCAGCCTACTCCCTGCCTTCAATTTGCAGCACAGATTTCACAGGTCTGGGCAGTAAAGCAGGTACAGAAGCTAAAACATTATCCCAGGTACTCTCCGATGCATATTGTGTTTTATGATGTCCTGTGAGCTCAGAGAGAATATTTGTCCCTTTACTGTCATTTCTGTGCAGAGTACCAGGGGAACAAGTGATCTTAATGAAATGAGAGTCGGATCCTGAGGTGGTATGAATCAGTATACAACTCATAGCAGTGAATGAACCAAGAGAAGAATACAGTCCTCCAAATCTTATATTGCTTCAAATGTTCCTCTGCTGATTTCGTTGCTCATAAACTGATCAAGCTAGGAAATTTAATAAAAAAATTATTTTAAGAGGCTACTCTGAAGCTAATAGGAATCTGGTGGGCTGGTATTTTTTCTATGCTCACTTAGTTCCACAAAACTATTGCAGAAATCTCAAACTTAGGTTGTTTTTACGTGAACTCAGTTTCCTCTCCCCCCTTTCCCAGCCTTCTCACAAACACAAGTACAAAATGAGACTCCTAGAGTTCTCTCTCATACCTTCTGATAGAGCTGGTGATAAGTTTATCACATAGAGATGGAGCTGCATTTTCTAGTTATGAATCATACTACTAGGGTTTACAGTAACAGCTATAATGTCTCTTTCTCTCTTACTGGAAAAAGTACCAGATTTAAACATATTGAATTTATCCCATTTCCAAGAATCTGACTAGATTTCAGACTGAAGTTTCCACCATAGTAAGTCTCTCCGTATCTGTTGCCAAAACTTCAGCATTTGCTTGCACATTTCTCTTAAGCTGGAAATGGATCCTGAGCATGCAGCATCACCTTAAAATATGTTTCTGAGGTGTGGGAGGAATTTCAAGATCTGAAAATGAACAAATCATGGAAAATCTCTTGAAGCCAAAACCTGATGATAGAATGACATAGTGACTGCATCATGATTTTTTTTTTCTGGCTAGAGCTGCCAGCATTCACTCTTCTAGAGATTTGGTATGTGTTAAATAGAGCAAAACCCTAAAGCTCCAGTAAAGTTTTATAAATTATGTAAATTTCTCTTAGGAATTAATCATTCACGCTTTACTTTGAAATAAACTAGATTTGATACAAAGTACAGGTATAGAAAAAGTCTTTCAGTCCTAACTTTCAACAGTTTAAGAAAATTTATTCTAAATGGTCTACTTTTAATTCCCTACCCTCAAGATTGAAGTTAGAGTAACTTGTAAGCTTCATGCTTGTAGTAGGTTAGCTCCAGCCAGCAATTAGGTCCACATCAGCCATTGGCTCACTTCCCCCCACCAGAGGAGAAGGAAATTGGAAAAGCAAAACAAAGAAAAAACTTGTGGCTCAATAGACTCTTTAATAAGTGAGAAACAAACAAAAAAACCCACCCTAAGTGATGCAAAGGAAATCACTCAGCACCTTCCACCACCAAGCTGATGCCCAGCCAGTCCTTGAGTCATGTCTGCCCTGGAAATACTACTACCTACTGATTTTATTGCCAAACATGATGCTGTATGGCATGAAATGTTCCTCTGGTTACTCAGGGTCCACTGTTCCACTGTGTCCCTTCCCATTGCCCACTCCCAGCCTGCCCACTGCAGGGGCAGAGTGAGAAGCAGAGAAGGCCTTGATGCTGTGCAAGCACTGCTCGGTAATAAAGCACTGGTGCACTTCCAAAACACTGTTTTGGTCCAAAATCTGAACCACAGCACCACACAGGCTCCTAGGATAAGAATTAACTACGTCCAAACCAAACCCAGTGCAATGCTTAAGGCACCACAAACACTAAGAGTGACTTCACTTCTGGAATGTTTCCCTGTGCTTATTCACATGACTTGTGCAGTCCTGAGTTACTGGCTTTTACCTATTGACAATAACATTTCACTTGGAAAATTGCACATCTACTGCCTACCAAAGACTTCCCATTTCAAGCACTTCAGGTTCTGCCCTTGATGAACAGAGAACCACAGTTCCTGATGAAAAATCCCTCCCTGGTTCCCTGTAGGCCCCCTTCAGATACTGGGAGGTTGCTGTGAGGTCTCCACAGATTTCTTATTTTAACCTTAATTTCCCTGTACCATTCATTAGCATTCATAGTGTGGTAAGTGTTGTCTACATGCTTCACTTTCCCACTCAAAAGCAGGCTGCCTGTTCAAGCAGCAGAGCTTCAGACAGCAGCAAGATGATTGCCTGTAAAAACTGCAAAGAGGAGTCTAGACATTTCATGACTTTGTATATTGTGAACAAACTAGGAAGCATGTAGATAAAAAAAAAAAATCACTAGTCTGTCACCACAGAACATTGGTGGGAACTGATATTAAATCTATTGATTGTAAGACTGGTTTTCCTGATTTCCTTTCCTAAATACTGATTACGCTTTTTAGATTATGGTTTTTAGATTTATGGTTTTTACTGATTATGATTTTTTTACTGATTATGGTTTTTATTTTTTTTTTTTTTTTAATGGTTTTTTTTTTTTTTCCTTTCCTAAATACTGATTATGGTTTCTTTTTTTTTAGTAAGAAAAAAAGAAAAGGAGAGGGAAGAGGAAAACAGAAAAACAAACAAAGAAACAAACAAACAAACAAAACTGCCCAGCTAACATGAGACTGGACTATGTCAAGGTTTAAAGTTGATTACAAACACAAGGTATTTTATCTGAAATGCTTGAATAATTGATGGGCACTGCAATGACCATCCAAGTTGGAAGAGGGTACAGATGTAGCAGGACGGTGCCCACCTAAAACTGAACTGGGGGAAGAATCAAGTATGTTCCTTGGAACAATACCAAATGCTGGATGTCTCTTCTCTTTGGGTGACATTTACTCCATATATTGCTGTTTGCAAAATTCATCAGTGAATCCTTTTGACTCTTTTATATGAAGACACAACCATATACAAGGACAAAATTCATAATTTTTGACTGTTTTCCTTTTTTTACTTCCTAAGTGAATTTCTAAAAGTTAGGAGAACTTCTTGCTTCAACAAGGATCTCAGAATTTAGTCATATCTGGACTTCAAGCAAGCTGGTACTTTACATATGGACTACAGAGGAAATAGATACTTAGCAATAGTTATAGTGCTTTGTCAGGCACCTTTTTAATGGGAAAAAAAAATCAGTGCTTTTTTTTCCTAAAAGTAAGGCAACAGTCTTTCAAAATCTCATCCTAAACTGACATAGAAATCCATGGTGAGAAGTCTTTATACTTTACCTTGGTTTCATCATACCCCTCTCAATTTCTGATTTCCTTCTATTCTGGCTCTTTCCTTTTCTAACTCCTACTTCACCTTTGATTTTTCTCTCTCTTGCCTATAGCCACTTTTTTTTTTTTTTTTTTTTTTTGGCTTAGATTCTCAGTGCAGGAGATAAAAACCCAACTGCAACTCAAAGCATTAATTCAGAGTCTGACAGGATATTCAGAGTCCTCAGCTAGCCATGGTGGATCAACATTCAAACTAATATATAAACAGTCACAGAAAAAAATCAAACAATAGTCCACAAAATCAATTTGTGTTGAAGACCAATAAAGCTTAGTTAAGTCTCATAAAAGATATGAGAATCTGCAAGCCATAGAAATGTTAGGGAAAAATAGTTATTATTAGGTGAAAGCAACTGCAAGCAGCTAATAGATGCAGGATATGGCCTCTTGAAACCCAAATTTCAGTCAAACCCCTTACACTGCAGAGTTGCATCCAGAACACAAACTTCTTAGAGACAGTCTCCTCCTCAGAGAAAAGCAACCATAGCAAATAAGGAATCATTAATAAAGTTACTTTTTAATATTTAAACAGTAAACTCCAAGTTCCACCCAATAAATATTCATATCAATAAGCACATATCAATAAACATTAATTTTCATACATGATGCCGAAGCCAAACATCATAAAAAGTATCCATATAAATTAAGAACTCCAAAAGTCTTTGAATTATACTTTTTTTCTCTAAAAAGAAATTGTTTTTAGAGATGAAGTTGATGTTTTCCTTTTAATAAAGATTTTTTTTTCTGTTTGTAAAGAGAGACCTTTTTCATAATTCAGAATAAAATTTAATCAGGCTATTACAGATGTATGTTTTCCTCCAGCAGTTTTCTGAAAGATCACTGTGTATTTGTATGTGCAGTATGGCATGTATAGGAGAGGGAGAAAGTCGAGAGTTCATTCCTGTGATTCTTTATCAAACACTCCTTTTCTATTTCTTAAAAACTAATTAGAATACCTTGTCTACTGGGAAAAGGAATAATTGGACATATCTGCCCTCACTGTGCCATGCCACGAAGTGAAAAATCCTCACTAATGGTTCCTGAAACACCAATCCGAGGTAGGTGGCATTAGATGATTCACAGAAGACAACCATCTCCGTAGATTAATTATTTTTATTTTGTTCAGACTTGGCTGATTTATTTTGAACTAGTCATGGGGTAGTTAATAAATGTCATTCACTTCATTAAAAAACAAAGTTCTCATCTGTTGTAAATAGTAATCAAAGTACATTAAGAGAACAAAAAAAAGTGCTGCCTATAAAAGTGCTGTCCCTGCTTAGTATTGCAAACCAACAGGAAATTGAGATTTAAAATGGTAGAGCTCAGGCCTCTCTAGAAGGTATTTGCCTGGTAGTTTAGCAGCAACTGCACAGAGTTTACAAGAACAGGACTGTTTCATTTAGACACTTAATTCAAGTACCTAACACTCTCTTACAGCCATCTATAAACACTTTTGCTGAAGAGATAGCTGAGGCTTTGGGAGATTTAAGGCCCAACACAAAAACCAAAAGTCATATGGAAGACAGAAGTATACTGAGATAATGGGACACTTAGGCTTTATTTGATGGCTTGCATGTGGAAGATAATTCCACAATACACAGCTTTAAAAGCTGAACTGACACGAATTTTCATCTCTTCTGTCCTCACAATCTCATTTTCATCCCCACAAACTGTTCTGCCTCCTCTCTTCTGCCAAAACAATTGCTTTATATAAACAAGTTTTCTTATAGCCAGGATTTAAAAGACTACTAGTAATAATATATTTTTAAAGTTTTCCTTAAAATTAAGCTCCCCCTGACTACCTTAGGTGAAGGTGACTATCACACACCGGATTTTGATTACTCCAGAGTAATCACTGTAGAACAGATTTACCTTACTGTGCAAATCAGAACATTTCCCAAATCTCATCTAACCCTACTAGAAAGAAAGAACTAAGAAAAAATTACTTGTTCTTAGAATGCAGTCTTTTTCTTTGCTGTATAGAAGGGGCTACTTGATAAAATATTTCCCAGAGCAAGGGACACTTCTCAGTTGCTTTGGCATAAGTGAAGAGCAGATTCTTTGCTTTCCTTTGCCCAAGAAAGCAAACTAACTACCTGAGACTGGACAGAACAATTGAATCATACTCTCATTTCAAGTGCAATAATAGTTTGAGACTGCTTTTCTTCAACATCTGAATAAACTCTTGTGAAATTTCCCACCCTAGTTTAGGTACCCTCTTGGCATCGAAAAATGCACTTACTACTATAATGTTCCATTTTGGTGAGATTTTTTCATGTACATAAAGTATTTGAATAGATTTCTTAAATACATAACAATATTAGTAATTAAAAATATTAGGAAATATTAATAAACTTGTTCTTACCTCTTTGCTCAAGGTTTCCCTCATACCTTAAATGCTTCTTTTCAGACTCTAAACATTAAGAGAGAGAGCAATTTAATAAACCAATAAGAAATATGACTATCATATGATGAGAAAAATTTACCATAACATAAAAAGAGCAAAATAGAAGCTGTATGACATTGTTACAGTGGATTTCTAAGATGATGGTTTCTGTATATGAACCAGAAAACAAAAATTAAAACAATTCGCTTTAGATCAAATGTTTCAAAGGACTGGTGTTAAAATACTAAGACATGTTGTTCAAGAAGTAAAATAATTCAATAGAAAAACAACGTACTGGCTGTATAACTTTAATAACCTTAAGAAAGGAATCTTAATAGTGACATTTTATTAGTCGTGCTTAACATCTCAGGATTTACAGGTAGCCAAATTACGTGGTATAAATACAAGGTGTAAATACAAAACAAGAAAGAAACAAAAATCTTGCAATAGTGAGCATGAACCTCACATGAACACAAGATTACCAGCAGCTATATGCTGTCTTTGGGAGAAGCCTCTTCCATCATCTAATCTCTATTATAAATCTCAACACAAAGACAGCACACAGCTTTTACCTAATTTTGTTACTTTAAAGGTAACTAAATTAGTCTAATTCTCTACCCTCTTGTAAATTTTGCCCATGAGTTGAAAAGTTAACTGGTTTTTTAGGTTCTTTTCTATAATTAGTCTTTTTAATTCTTCTGTGTTTGATAGATTTATTTTGTCCTAAACTAGGCTAAAGCATTATGAAACATAACTTACAAAGTGTGCATTTCAATGAGACCTAATGTAAGAGCCTATCAGCATTCCTACTTCCACCAGATTTCTTTGCAGGCCCTACTCAGTCTCTGACTGAGGTCTCTGGACAAGGTATTTGTACAGAAAGGTTGATTAGAAGCACGTTTGACACCCTATTATCACCTCATGTTCCTTTTGCCTTTTAGATATCTCTATATTTTAATATAAATAAATCAATCAATCTTGCCTTTGAGATCTGGTTGCTATGTGGTCTGAATCATGTTCCTCCCTACTGTAGCTCCTCACGTCCTCTAAGACACTACTAATCACAAACTAAATCAAACATGACAGACAACTCCATTTCTCAGGTCTTCATGCCCCCAGAAGGCATTTAGCAGTGTGCCAAGGCAACAAAGGAAACATATTTTGATAGAACATCCGTGGTTTTAGTCCTCAAGGAAAAATAGGATTAGATACCTAGAAAACAGAATGTCTCCCTAGAGCTGCCTTCCCATTTCTTCAGCTTTGCAGATCAACTGGCTGGATGCTGAAGCCCAAAACTTATTTGTCTTCCAGTTTTTTAACTGATAGCCTGGAAAGGGGAGTTGGGGTGGGAACCAAAGGTGTTATAGGAATACTTTTAAGAGTATGACTCACATTATAAAGTGAATGGGGGCTGAGCAAAGAACATTAAAATAACCAAACCCAAGTTCTCTAAAAATGTGAGTGCTCTCATCTCTTGTTAGCTTGCACATACACACTAAAAGACTTAAAAGTAAAATCCCAAAAAACCTGCACCCTACTCAAAGCTATCTTTTCACTGACTGTGTATCAAGAAACATCAGCCAAAAAAATATTATATGTATTGCTGGAGTTAATATAACCAACAGCAAAATTCCAAGAGCTGCATACTAACACAGTAATAGAGCAGATTAAAAAAAGAGACTACTGTCTTTGAAACTATTTTCCATACTCTTCCCAGTGAATGCAAGACACGGACCAAATTTCCAAACCGTTTAGCATTTGATGACACGAGCCACGTAATTTGGGAAATGAAGACACCCACCACTCTACTCCCTGTTTCTTGGGGAAGTGACCCCTTTGCGGATGAGGCTTCAGACAGGCAGTAATGCCCATCTAGAAAGGAGCCAGCGGAAGACAGAGATGCTGAGAGTCTGTGTATCCCAATTATCACATCTGCTATGCCAATACAACTCTTACAAGCACCCACGTCATTTTAGCTCAAATGGTCAGGGTTGTTCTATAGAAAACAGTAGGGGCTGTGACTTTTCTAGCAGCAGGAATGGTGTCCTGAGCAGGAATAGATGCGGGCTAGAAACAAAGACTTACGTGACCAAGATCACACAAAAGCTGATGAGCAGCTGTAAATAGGAGCTCCAGGACAAGGTGGATTTATGCCTATCAGTCCTGCATGCCACTGAAAAAACCTCAAAAATTCAAATGAGGGATTTCATCTTTGGCCAGTTTTCTTATTTATTTTTAAAATTATTAATTCAGTAGTTCAGTAGTTTAGTAATTAAAGAACAAGAAGCGTTCCACTGCAGACAGCTCTTTCCTGGTGGACTAACTCTTATGATGATAATAAAAGCAAGTACTGCACATTTCTTTGAGCTTTGAGGAGAGAAAATCATGGTCCTGAATTAAGCCATACTAGTACTGAAGTCCCTGCATTACAATATGTGACGTGCTCACATTGTCCTAAAACCAAAAGGAGTCAGGACTTTCCCTCAGTTTATCTGTTTGCAAATAGTTGCAATAGATGGGAAGTGTTCTGGAAAATAATACAAAACAAAAATTAAACCCAAAGCATGTGAAGAGTTTTAATAATATCGACCAGCAGCGTTCAGCTTTATTTTAAAAACTCCTATTTCTCTGTTGCTTTAAAGTGGAATTTAGCTTTCCTGGTTTCCTTTTTACACACTGCTATTTATGAATTTGATGTGGTAGTTGGTTTGACAGATGATAGGACTGTTTGCAAGTTACTCATGTTTGGATCTGTATGTGAAAACTTCTATCCTTTTTTTAAGCACTAACCTCATCTTTTTTTTTTATTTTTAATTTTTATTTTTTCTTTTAATGAAAGCAGAACTACCCTAGCTTTTTTTTTTTTTTATTTCCCCTCTAATTAATCTTCCTTAAACATATGGCAGCAACTCAACGATTATAAATGACCTCTAAACTCTCCGTGTATATTAAGGCCTAAAGCTCATCTTGTGGGGTTTTAAATTTAGTTTCATTCTTCTATAAAAAGTCTGACTATTGTAAAATTATTTTAGATTGCTCCATGCACTGATGGAATACCGTGCGTGTGCGTGAATTGGTGTGCACGCCGGGGCCAAGGACAGAGCCAGAACTGCGTATTTCTCATCCAAAGGAGAATACAGGCAGTGAGAAAGATGTAGCACGGCATGTTCTTGTCAGAGATCACACACACAAACTGCCTAAAACACAGCTTATGATCCTCCCACAATGGGATATTTTTGCTACCCTTAATGACGCCAGGCAGGTGTTTACAGTTATGATGTATGTCCGTCTAAAGTTGGAATTAAGCACAGACACAAAATAGCAACGCTTGACGCACTAGACCATGACATACTGTACGACTGCAATTAAAATAAACTCTACTCCTGGCTTTTTTTTTTTCTTTTTTTTTCTTTTTTTTTCTATGAAGATGCTTTCTGGTTTGTGGGAAAGCTGCAAACTATTCTGAGAAGTGTAAAAAAGAAAAAAAAAAAATAGTTTGCGGAATGAACTACATTTCTCTGAAACACCTTTCCAGCCTTGGCTCGCTCTTTGCCAGGTGATTTTGGAGAAGGAGGAAGGAAGGGAGCTTTCCATCTGTCGAGGTGTTAGGATTCTAAACGCGTCCCTGAGTTAATTTTTGACTCTTTAAAGTGGGAGATAAGTTAATATACCCTAAACCAATATATCGTGTCAATCAACAGCGCTTTTCTCAATATCAGCCCACTCACTTCCGCCGCCTTCTTGCTGGCTCCAGAGGCTTCTCGCTCTCAAACTGTGCCTCCCCTCAGAAATGAAACGTTCGAGGGGCATCAACAAATCAGAGATGTCTCTGATAAAATAAACATGAATAGAGTGAATGGAAATAGAGAGGCTGACATTGTTTGTTCCCTCATTGTGTTTATGTAGCGTTTTACCTAAATATTTGCAAACATTCAGAAATACGAAGTAACACCTCTTTTTTTTTTTAAAAAAAAAGCAGAAGGCAAAAAATCTTATAAAGAAACATTACCTATATTATAAAATAACACTAAAATAGATACATCCCACAGTATCTTTTTTCTTCATCTATTTCCAGTCTTTTCAAAACAGGCATAGAAGTCTCTGAAGTATATATTAACATTTGCCAAATACTATAAATCCAAAATATTTGGAATATTATATCATCATCCTGTCAGAATGTATGAACAAATCTACTAAGTCTAGGTCTGCCTGTTCCAATGTACTTTCCTGAAGGAATTTAAAGATCACAGTGAGCACACAATGTTATGCTTTAAGAATCTAGAGATTTACAGAACCTTGAAGTTGTACCTGGACCATCAGGTTTAGTAGGAAATTCAGGAAACACAGTCCATAAATCTACCTAATCCTTCTACATATTTGTTCTCTACAATGTTCTGTGCTAATGGGTTCTACAAATATAAATAGTGCAAAAATAAGTTTCTTCCATTAACTATAAATTTATTTACAAACCAAGAATTTTAGTCAGTATATCAGTTTGCATATTTGCATATCCTTCTACCTTCTCTTCTTCTTCAAGCTGCAAAAATGTAATGCATTATGTTTCACCTTACAGTCCATATGAAAGATATTCCAAGCTTTTGGTCAGTCAAGGACTTTCTGATTTTACTAGATTCTTTTCTTAAGTTAATCAAGCAAAATTGCATGCAGTATTCAAAATTTAAATTTACCAAATGACACAGCTTTACAAACTGATTGATCCTGCACCACAAATTATTTTTCTGATTTGCTTTAAATTTCTCTGCTAGTAATACCTGATACTCTGTTGGCTTTTTGACCAGTGATGAACACTGGGCTAATTTTTCAGAGAACTATTTGTAACTATTTCCAGTGGGAATTACCCAAGTAAAGTGTGGAAAAAGGAAGTGAGCATTAGTAAGCACAGTATAACACCAGAGAACATCTAGTTTATTAACTAAAATGTCAATTTAAGCATTTAAATAGCTGAAGAAAAACAAAATTGTCCAGTAAATATTAGGTTTTCACTTCTCCCCTCCCCATGTTTTAACATAAAAGGGAAAAAAAGCAAAAGCAAAACCAACACTGCTCCCATCACCTCCCCACCCTACCCCACTCTCCCCCCAGAAAGCCAAGCAACCCTAATACTAATTTCAATGTGAGCCTCTGATGCAGCAACATCTTGGGGACATGTCTAACTTTCAGGATGAGTCACATCACTGTGACTCAGAATCAATAGTAATTTTAATGTGCAAAAAAAAAAATTAAAATGGCTCAAGATCCTGAGTTAGTTTAGCATCCTGTTTCACTAGGTATTGCCTTATGGCTTTAGTGGTAGAATGAACTCAGCTCAGCTGCCTTGATAAAGTGGTCATGGGAGAGAACTCTCCTCTGTGGAATCCATGGATTCTTGAAACAGGGGAGATTTATATATACACCCAAAGGTCAACAGACTCCATACTGCTAGCAAGAAAATAACATAGATTCTTTTTTTTGATCAAAATGAAACAGTACCGTAAACCAATTGGAAATAATCATATAAGTTTGCCCTATTTCTTTTTGTTTCTTTCCACTAAACATGTACCTCTAAATTGCCAGCTTGCCATCTGTTTAACCTAACGTGTGTATGAGGGCAAAGCTGTGTTCAGGTACCCATTCTGTCTGTTTTCCCACTATTGCAAATCCCATGCAAAAAATCCTATGGCACTGTCTCCAGTGCGTTCAGAAGGAGACCCAAGGTTACACACTGAAGGATGTAAATTTATGTTGTTGTTTTCTACCTGGTAGCAAGCAGAGTATTACTTCAAGTTTTAAAAATGTCACCATCTTCTGCTTGCACAAATGCAATACAGGAAATTTCACATGCTCCCCAGGGACCAGCTTGGATTCCTGCTGGAAAGGAACTGATATGAAGTTGACAGAGGTGACTGGAAAACCCTAATAATTATCAATCTGAAATTGAAGGATGAAAAGGAAATGCATATTATTGGAACTCACAAAGAAACAGATCCTAACTAGTAGTGTTTCCAGGCAGACCTAAAAATTGTTGTTTTTTTTCTTATAAAGGGGACAAAGTATTAGGAATTCATTTATTTAGCATTTTAAAATATTGTCTTGCTTTTATTTTTTTTAAAGAAATAAACATATACGTACATAAAAATGTTAGTAGAAAATATTATCTCTTTATTTTGATAATGAGAACTGAGCATAAGCATGGGACCTAAATATAGAAGTTTAAAAAAGTAGTAGTAATAATAATAATAATAATAATAATAGGGAGGAGAGGGGCAGGGAGAGTGATTTCCTTATCTCCTCCAGGAACAAAATAAGACATTTAAATTTTTTAAGTCTATTAAAGATAGAGGTGAAAAGTTGTTTCCTTATTCACCTTTAATATTACAACTTTAACTAACTTGAGTCATTGAGTGGTTCCCTTCCGTCCACGGACTACTTGCACCAGAGTCATCAACCATCTTTAAAGATATCAAGGTGCTAAACCATAACACTTCACTGAAAACCCCCCTTTTGTACTAGAGTTCCTCAATTTGCCTCATGTAAAACTAGAAGAGTGTTGATATTATAATACTAACTTGAATAAAAAGTTCAGTAAGATGTAAACTGAGGTCAAGAAAGGAGAAAAGCCAGCCTGTGAATTATATCCAGGAGGTTATCTGTTTCCTGGACATTTGAACATATTAAACCAATTATATGTGTAAATATATTCTGTGTGTATACATACAGAAGTATCTCTTATATGTGCTTCTGTATTTCCACTGTAAATGTCGTGTTGGCTGTTAAACTCAAATCTGTTTTGAGGAAGGCTTTGGTTCTCAACCATTCTTAGCTGCATAATACAGACATTTCTCTGACTGAAAGCAAATATGATCATTCATGTTCCCAAATTTTCCCCTTATTGTTGTGTGTTTGTCTTGTTAATATTTAAATATGCTTTCCCAATCATGTGGAGCAAACAAAAAGAAGCTTCAACCATTTAAATAAAGCCCTGTAAAAATAACTTCAAGTACTTTGTAATAGGAAAACACTAACAATCCAATTCTCCCTCTCTCTTAAAGCAACATCACACAGGGAAAATAAAATTTTGAAAGGCTAGCAAGGACAAAAAGTAATCTTTCATAATCAGAAAATTATTTTGAGATGTTTAAAGAATTCTAGACATAGTATTCCCTGTACAATTTTAAATTCAAACACTGAAGTTACAAAGGTAACTCTTGCTCACAGTGTCATGCTGCAGGAATTCTACAAATGATTCCTCAAAACCTCAAATACTTGTGCCTTTTGTAGACTGGAAAGCAGGACCAGAGAGTAAACAGTAAAGTCTTCTGTTTATGGAATAGAAAGAAGTAAAACATCATAGAAATAATAGGACTAAAAGTTGAAGCTGCATGAAACACACCTTATGCTTACAAATGAAGTTTGCACCTTCAAGAACTTCAGCAACAGTAGCTGTAAGCAGATAGAACAAATATCTTACCAAATTCAACAAATGAGTGATTCACAGCCTAAATTTCATGCTACTTATTTCAAATTAAATCTAGGAAATGTCACTGAAGTGAGTAGAAGGCTGATCACAGAGAACAAAAGCTAGCCTACTACATAACATTTAAAAAAAGCATGGACACAAGATCACTCTAAGCTAACATGGTTGTCAAGCAATCCAAAACCACAGGGTGAGTTCAAATATAAATTTCCTTGAATCTAATAGTGTGTAGGGGGCATTCAAATCACCAAAGACAGCATCTGACATTGATACTCTCTCTCAGACAGAGTCCAGTTGGTTGTGCTTTTTTGTTTTTAATAAAAATTCTGTTGCTCAGCTTTGTCTTTGAACTTGGACATTCATCTAACTTTGTTCTTATTTGTTCCATTTTTTAAAATCAACAATGAAAATGTCCCACAGAACTTACGATCTCAAAAGAGCCCAACATTTTTCTTCTTTGCCTTTAAGATATAATAAGTGTTTTCCATTCCCTTGACTTCAAAGGGTGACAAGTTCAAGATTAATACAGTGATGGACTATTCAATACTCACTATTTTTAGTTGCATGCATATCAGTTCAGTGGCGACAACCTTTGCTTTTGAAATCTAAGCACTTGAGAATTTCTGAAAGAAAATTAGAGTAATTATTACATTATCTTCCAGCACTCAGGCACAGAAGGAGCAGAGTTCATAATGAAAAGTGACTAAGTGTAGTAATTAATTTTAATTCAACAGTCTAGGACCCATGCAACTTTCACTATTAGAAAATACATAAACTATCTCTTTGCTTGTCTGTACAAAATTTCCATAAACTAATATATGATATAAACTCAGTCTATTTAATAAACTAAATAGGTTATCTACAGTGTCTTTCAGACATATCTGTGGCATAACTCAATGTGTTTTCATCAAATAATCCACCAGCACCTTGAATCAAGGGAAGAACATTCCTTCAGCCATAAGGGCTTAGATTCCTGGAGTTTTGGAAGTGATTAAGTGCTAGACCATACAACTCATTCACAGGAAATGAAATCCAACACAATTTCATTCCCCTCAACATGTTTACATATGCACTGAACTTCAACTAGCTAGAGTAACCTGACATCTTCTTTAAAATTCACATCACTCATCAGCAGAACTTCCCAGTGTATGCAGAGAATGTAAATAAAGTGCTGGTGATATCACTATTTTCCAAAGCACAGTTTTTATGGGCTGACTGGTACTTTCTGGCTTCTGTTGATGGTGGGGTAATCCCAACATAATTGTCATTGAAGCCCAATTTTTACCAATAATGGAAAAAAACTTAAGCAAAAAATATATTAAAAAAATTTAAAAACACAACAGCAACAACAACAATAACCAAAACAAAAACCACAAACAACCAAACCAAACAAAAAAACCCAAAAATACCAAAAATACCAAAACCAAACCAAACAACAACAAAACAAAACCAACCAAACAAAAAACCTCACATGACAACAGTTCTGAAGACTGAACTCCCCTACTAGCTGTCCATCTCAGATGGTACTGTTGGTTTAAGGTCATATCACCAGAGGGTGCATTTTCTAATAAATACACGATGCTACAGAAATTAATTTTATTTTTCTTTAATAAAGTAGTAACAGCACATATTCTGTTTGCACCACAATGGGATAAGTATCTTCATTACTAAAAAATAATTTTTTTTAATGCTTAAGTGGGAATACTGTAGGTTACGTTAAGGGCTGGCCTGTCTGGCAAGGCACAGTTGACACAGTGAGAAAAAAATATTCAGAGCAGACAGGTTTACAGGTTACCCCTGGAAAATTAAGGTTTTTTTCAGTCTTCAGATATGTGCTCTTGTAAGGCTACAGTAGATGATGGCAAAACCTCCCTTGTTCCTTAGGGCAGAATTTGGGATACATGAGACATTTCTTTGACAGATTCACTCAAGCAACGCAGCCCTCACTGAACCACCCAGCTCCTGTTACACCACAGAGCATCTGCCAAGAAAATACAATTACACTCCATCAAATCCTAAGGCTAATCTGAAAAAAATCACACCTAAAAGGGGGAGAGCTGGTAGAATGGAGCAGTCAATAAACATTAAGAGCTGAAAGCTGTGTGGATAGGTGCAGAACTTGGTGAATGCCCCTTTTTACTACAGTCTCTTCCACAGGCTCTGTAGGCAATAAGTAATTCAAAATAAAAGGCATTTTGAGATGTGGCTCTCCTGTACATAAACACAGGAAAGGAAAACCTGGAGCTGAGTACGAGAGCAGTCATTCATCCCATTCTTTTTGAAGCAAGTCCACTTAGCTCTAAGACAAGCTGAAAATCAGATGAACAGCAACATGGCTATTGCATTTTATTAAAGATTTTCTCCAAAGCTTTGTCCCAACCATTAAATGAGGGGAGACTAAGAAATTCATGTCAGTGATATTGAACAATCAATCACGTAAACTAGTTGGGTCTATACTGTAATAAAATGTTAAACCACAATTACATACACTCTAAAGCAGGGGGGGAAAATATCAGTGAAACTTTGCCATGGGAAAGCAAGACAGACATTTGACAGCTTAAGAGGGCTTAAGAACTTAGTTCTTACTTCTGGTAGTGAGGCAACTCCAGTTCACAGATGGCTCTTAAGCACCAGTGGCCTGGGTTTAATTGTCAGGAAAATGTTTCTTTGCTGTGAAATATGCCTCATAATCTGTTGAACAGTTACCAGTACATTCAAATAATATAAAGTGCCACTAGTTAGTTCAGAGTTCAATTGCAGTATAGTTATATGATTAGGACTTTTATAACTCTTAGATTATGTCCCTCACTAGCAAACAGTCGCTGCACAACAAGATCTTTAAATTATGGTTCCAAGCTTCCTTAGATTTAAGTGGTAATTTCAAGAATGGGGCATCTGTTCTTGTTATTTTAACCACTTTTTTTTTTTTAATATGAAAGTTTCTGTTTACTTTAGCATATGCCATGAAGAATCAAAAAAACTGATATTTTTTATACCTGTAATTCTCACTAACTGGGCACCAAACAATTTTTTTTTTTTTTAGAACTTCACTCCAGTATAAAAGTAACTGATCCATTAACCAATGAAATATTTTCTGTGTTACAAATACATGTCAAGAAGCCAAAATACTCCTGAAATACAGAGACCCTTGAGAAATTACATATTGCTATAAGATAGCATTTCATCTGTGTGATGCTGCTCGTGTGATCCCAGCACTGACAGCCAATAGACTGTGAGAGAACACTGAATGAATAACGGCCTGTCCAAAGACTCTTGGGTTTCCCAGTACTTTTTCCATCTATCTAGTGAGAAAGTTTAGCATTGACACTCATGATCAGTACTGATCTTAATTGTAACCCTCTGATTTCAGAAAGTATCCAGGATAAGCTGAGGTGAACCGAAAACATCAGGATCACCATTAAGTTGTTCATGATATCATAGCAACATTTTTTCTTTCCTATTGAGTAAAATGGAACTCTAGACCCTGTGAGTGCTTGTTCCACCTATTTGTCTAATAACAGCCACGTTTTTGAGGAGAATGCAACACATCTGTGGAACATCTTATTTATGACAGCGATCCTGTCCTATGACAAACCTGCTGGTGACTGTACATTTCTATGCACTGACCATTCTTTCTTCTTTAGCCTTTTCATATTATGTGCTGTATGGATTTGTGACATTTTAACCCATCAGTCCTCTTATTGAGTAATTTTGGGGTTTTTCCGCAGTTTGAATGAGAGAAGAAACATACTTCAAAAAAAGATGCTTGTTTGAAACCTATGTTTGCTCAGCTTTTGGAAAAACAGCACCTAATGACAAAACTGCATCTCCCTGCACTACAAAAATAGATATGAGAGCAAATCAGGTCTGTTTGCTTCAAAGTCAAAGAGCCAAAACCAGCTTTAAAATAGTCCAAATCCCCACCTCATATCAGAACTCTAAAAAGCACATATAATACCTATTGACATATAATGCTCATGGGCACATATTTGTGAAAAAGACAGTACCTGGAGAATACAAGAAACACACAGCAGTGAACTATACAAATCCTGAATAGTGAAGAGAGGAACAGTGAATGAATTGAACAGCAATTGAATTTTGTTCACTGCCAGGGCAAGCCTCACTAGATGGCACTGCGACACATCCAGAGAAGGTGCTGGAGAGGTTATTTCCCTTAGGGTGAAACCAACGTTGTAGTTTGGGGGAAAGAAGAACTGAATGTTTGCAGTTGCTTGTTGGGAGTCTGTGTTTCTGGGATGCTCTCTGAGCTGTAAATTCCTTAAGGTGTTAATAAAGCAGACAGGCTCTCTGGGAATACAGTTTAGGTAGAATATCTGAGTATGGACATTGTCTGAATGCTCTAAATAGGACAAGTGGCATCTAGAATATACCAGACATTATTTTTCATTCAAGTATAAGGTTCCTGTGTACTTATGTACATACTTTTCAAATTTTTGACATGGTATATATTTTAAATTTACCCACACTTCATTTCAGCTATGCTGAGACCCACAGATAATTTTTGAGGCACTAACTTAGTGGTTTGGGCAATGGCAGGGAGTGCCGAGAAATTTGGAATTCGAGCTAAGCAGTGATGACAACATTTCTTTGGGACAGCCCAACAGTGCGTTCATCCCTGAGGCTTTCAAATTGCAAAGCTGTGGAGCCTGATTTTTTCCCAGTGTACCAAGATGCTCCATCCAGTCTCCTCTCCCATGAGACAGTGAGACAGAACAGGGAATTTACAATTCCTTAGGACACTGCTTTAGACTGATGTAAATATACAGATGCAAGCAGGTTTTTAAAGGTGCAGACCATATTATTATGAAAGCAGACAAAAATGATGATAGTGTTCCTAAAAATGAATGGAAGCTGGATAAAGCATCTTAATATAGACAGACTTGTCTATATTAAGAAACATCAAATCAGTGTCTACAAGGCTGGGGGGAAGGAGTAATTTGGCAGCAAAAGTTATCATAAGAAAAAAAAAACAACAATGCAATTTAAAACAGATCTATTACCTGGCACCAAAGTACAGACCATTGTCAGGAATAACAAATGCAGAAATAAACTGATTAAGATATTTATATGCAAACTAAATGGTTTGGAGAAAGAGGAATAGGCTTTGATTCCACTCTGTTTTCCTTTGTTCAAAGAGATTGCTCTGTTGGTATTGGTTCTGTTATTATAAAGCAGCAATTCAAGCAGATGAGACCCTTTCTTACTAGAGATGCTTGTCTCCATGATTACATTAAACCCTGGGGAACTCACACATGTTGACAGAGGAGAACCAGATCTCCAGTCTGAGTAGGCTGCACACTGCATAATTTTGTATTCTGTTTGTAGAGGTAAGACCCACAATAACAATCATTTATATAAATCTGATTATGTACATTTTTAACTTATTCACCAGACTTATCAGGGTTCATGCTTTGAGCAGGGGTAAACACACTTGGTAGCAACTTCATACCTCCCCTGTACCTCATTTGAGATTACATCTTTTGGTATAAAGAGAGATCTACTTGTTCATTTTCTCACAAATGATAAAGAAGAAAATAACTCTTCTTTGTCTATTGGGAAAAAAAAAAAGCTTCAAAGCTTAGGAAAATGTTTTGAAAAACAAAATTTGAGGATTATAATCATACTTGCAAGCTCACTGAGAAATTCCTAAATTTCTTAGTATAAATTGTTTTCTAGCTTCAACTCATAGCAGACTTTTTGACTTTGTAGGTCAAGTTTCATCCAGAAAAATTAGAAACTTTGAACTCAAAACTGATGCCCATTCTCAAAATCTTTTTTGCTTTTCTTTCAGATAATCCCATTCTTCAAAGAGATACCCCCAAAATTCCTGATTCAGTCACATTCACCACACAATCATTCTCTTCTCAAAGCGAACACCTTGTTTTCCCCCATTTATGGCTTCCTCTGTGGATGACTAGTATAAAAAAAAAAAAAAAGACAGAACTGTAAACAAAAAAACCCACCCTAAATTGCTGAAATCTGTTACTCCTCCCAGAAAACCATCTCACAGAGTAAACACACTGAATCAGCTGATCTTTGCTGGAAAAAAGAAAGATAATGGCCATAGAAAAACAGGGCGATGCAAGTCCTGATGTAACCTGAACAGCAATTCCACTGCACAGGCCACAACAATGATAAAATGACAACACAAATATCACTTTATACGTGCCTGTGAACTTTGACAAGTACATGAATTTGCTATTATGTGAATTCCTTCAAGAATAAAAATTAGAGCATCCAACCTCTACGTATGAGCACTTCAGTTAATGTATTCTCCTTTCCATAGGACAGGTCAGAGATTGTTAGAGGACATTCAGGTTAGGAGGATAGATATAAAAAGAGACCTTTTATTGAGTGACATGAGGGTCTAAGGCAACTTGGCAAAATTTAAACATATAAAGAAATAGATATATATACAAATATAGATATATAAACCTCTTCTAGCAAGTCCAATGTGCTCACAGATATTCCGGCTCCAACGACAAAAGTTCAAGCCAGCACCTTGAAACAAAAAAATTAAGTGGAAAGAAATACTTGAAAGTTCAGCTGTGCAGGGCATATTTAAGTCTATTTAATATTTTTGTGCCAGATGGTCCCTTTAATAGAACACTTTGTAAGAAACAAACACGTAAGGAGACAAATCCACAAGGAAAGTTGCTATATCTTGATTTCTTACAATTAGATATATAATAAAATGTCTACAAAATTATCAAATTCTCTTGGCTACAAGCAATGCTTTTCTTAATAAGAGGCTGTGGGTTTTTTCTGCTTAGCTTGAAAATTATGATTTGCTAGTACAGATAGCTGTTTTGGTCAGTAAGACAACAACACATTTGGTTCAAATACCACTGCAACCTCTCCTTCTATCACTTGTTTATAAAAAAAGAGGCAATATTTACCTTTTTTCAAACTTCGTTAACAACCTAATTTTCCTCAGTACAGTTCTTTCAAACTTATATCCATGCAAGAGAGAAAAATGGGACAAACAAGCTTTACTCGCCTAAAATTGACAAAAGTGAGAGAATAATGAGGTCTATCACCTTTAACTGGCACAAACTGATTTATGCTGCTGGCACTGAAATCAGGACCAGGTTTACCAGATTTATTTTTAATACCTGTTGGGCAAAAAAAAAAAATAAATTACAAGTAGCTCAAAACACACTGCTCTAACTGGGTACAAGTAAAGGAAGATAATACTTCAAGAAGAAAAAAAGTCAAGATCTTCCATAATAAATGGAGGCTTGTGTCTGTACTGAGAGCAATTCTTTTAAAAGGCTACCTGTGAAGCTTCCTGAGCAGGTAACTGGCCCACGTTATACCCTCGGGGCATTTCAGCCACTAATTGGTTGATGAGTCATTCTTTGTTTCTCCCCTGGTTTGTTGCTGGAAATGCAGTATATGCCAAAAAGATATATTTGTTGGAATTCCTTGTTGAGAGGACATATGTCAGTACACAGGGAGAGGAACTACTGAAAAGGCCCTTTTTTTTTTTTTTTTTTTCAAACAGTGCACTTTAAGGAGAGAGTGCACCAAAACAAACACATATATTTCCTTTTGTTTTTATTCTGAAGTTCTTCTAACAACTTTTATCGAGCTCATTAAAAACAAACAAACAAACAAACACAGAAAAAACAGACTGCATCATGAACTTAAGAAGAGGGGGGGAAAAAAAGAGTTGATGAGGAAAACCTTGGAGGTTGAGAAGAATGATAAATAAAGACAAATCTGCTATCTACCATATCCTGGAGGCTATTCACGAGAGGAACTCTTTCAGTTGTTCAAAAATAACGGGCTCCAATCATAAGTGAAATGCAAATAGAAGTGAATGAGCAATTCTGTCTATTTTTCGCTAAGGAAGTACCTTCAGAAAGGCAATATAAGCAGCTGATATAAATTGTCACATCACTCTTGACATCAACTAAAAGGCAGTAGTTTTCCCACATCTGTAACCTTATCAATTGCTATAATTTGGGTGCAAAAGTGCTCTACTACATTTGAAGTTTGTCAGCCACGTTAACATTTTCCCCATAATAGCAGGCCCATGCCAGTGGAAGAGCTGTTGCAATGCAAGGCCTATTGGCATCACCTTTGTACTTCTATCTTCAAATCCAGGCAGATGAGGAATCAGAAAGAATTGCCAAATTCTACTCCTCACCAACCACCATCAGTTCTGATTTTGCTCCCCTGCACAAAGCAGGCAATGGTTTGCAGCTCCATCAATGTGGATTTTCTAAATCCCATTCAACCAAAAGAGATTTGAAATTCAGCAGACTTTCAGCACCTTCCCTGCCACAAATGGGGTGTGTACAAATACATGTCATGAAGCATTTAGGACCAGTTTATTCTGTAAAAACAAAAACCCAACAGTATGAACTGTGATTTTGTTATGCACACTTAGATTGATATCTGTGCTTCTTCCTGTTTGGTGAACCACATGACTGACAATGAGCATGAACCTGAGAACATCTGCAATTTATGTACCAGCTTAAAGAGGCTAAAAATGCTTGTGTTATAACCAGCCATACCTTTTCTTTTAATTTCTGCATTCATTTGCCAGACTAAAACCTTATTGACCATAATAACCTTCATATTTAATACACTTAAACCACAAAATATAATTGAAATATTTTTCATTATTTTTAGCATTCCAGTGTCCAAATTTGGTTTTAAAAAAATCAATGAATCATGACTATTTACACCTGCCAAATTTGTTTCTTTTTATGGAAACCATAAAAGCCTGACAAAGCAGGGGATGTTTGTAGTATAGAGTATACAAAACAAATATACATTGGTTTGCATAGGACATTTCTTAACACCTCCCTGGACAATGTTTCTGATAAGCTCAAGAGAAGCTTAGTTCAGGTGATGTTTATCAAGACCAGGGTCTAACCAGCCTTTCTCACATCATGGCATGGCCTGGAGATGGGGATGCACCCCAACAGGCTGTAATCCAAATAAAACATCCATTAAATAAAACTAAATGATTGTATCTACAACACCAAATGTGCCCCTAGAACTTTTTGTTCTCTTGTGTTTACAGAAGTTGTAAATCCCAGTTTCCCAGCAGTCTGATCACGGGAAACATGATTTCCATAATCTCACAGCAGATATGCAATGTGGCAGCAGCCATCTAAGAGACATCAGGGCTCGGAATGTTACCACACATGCCCCTTTAGGAAGAATATGTTTAGGAACACCGTGTTAGAAGAACTAAAAGAAAATACATGAATAATAAATGGCTCACTGATCCACATGCAGCTAAGCTTTTTTGTGAATAACTTCAGAGAAACTTAAGAAAAGCAGCAGGCAGCAATATGAGTAACTGTAGAGTGATGTTGATTCAGAGTAATATTACACTTCCCTTGAAAATGTAATTAGGAGAATAGAACAGAATTAGAAGAATAAAATAAACAAGGGGCACCTAAGGAAGTCAAACAGAAAAGAATATGAACATTCATTGGACATATGAAAATGCAAGCCAACACCTGGAGAAGATGTATTTATCTTCAAAAGATGAGGAGGCCTGAAAGGAAGAGCAAACAAGTGGCTAGAGATTGTGATATTCCAGGCAGAGGGAGAGAAGTTGATTTCAAAGAGAATTTTGTTTGAGAATTGATATAGGAGTCATTCTCCATGAATGAAAACAGAAAACATCACTGTAGAGCCTCCCTACAACTTCATGGGAAACATTATATTCTAGTCTGGCTGTGTAATTTGACACACATGTGAAGGAGTCAAGGGCAATAGTGAGGGTGAAACAGATAGATGAGGAAAAAAAAAATAGAGGAAATCTCTATCTTACTGCAGTAAACTAAAATTTCATGATAGTTTCCAAAGGAAAAGATGGAAATCAGTAATAGCATTCAACCTACTTAGGATGCTGCCATCAACTACTCTTTAGGAGGAAACTTGGAGATGTAGAACAGCACTGATGTTTAAGAGAGACATTGCAGAAGTACACACTACAGACAGAATCTCATAAATGAAGAAAACTGGAATAAAGCTTGCTGTCCACCATCTACTTTTATGGGGTCATTTTTGTAATTCATCTAGTGTAGCATGGTGATCCATTTCACTTGAGCATATCCATACAGGGATAAACAATCTGCAATCTCGTGAAGGCTTTTAAGCTCTTATTTTTAGCACCAAAGACTTTGACTCAACATGAGCAGAAAAGCTTTAAAATCCTTGTCCTTTATCCCAGAAGTATTTGCAGCTCTGGAGTTATACTTTATTTAGCCCACCATATTGATATTAATTTTCAGTGCTGCAAGTTGGAATGTCAGTGTACATTAACACCTGATCTATAAAGGGAATGCTGAGATCTCACTGGAAGTATTAGTCACTGTGCCCTGGGAATGCAGGGTGTTTTTGTTTGTGTTCTTGGCTCAAACATCTGAGCTAGACATGTCTGGATTCTTAATAAAACATACACACACCATCGTATTCATTGTCTAGAAACACCTCAGGATTAGAAACTTTCTCCAACTTATTTAGCTATTATAAGCCTCCATGATATGTTAATTCTTTTTGAGGGGCAAGAGGTCAGACCAGTCTATCAAAAACACAGCTCCCTGGAGCATGTATTCTTCACCTGTATGTGAGTAACCTGTTTTCCCTTTTTCTCTCTTTATTTTTTAAGAAAACCCTTTGATATTTTTGCTTTTAACAGATAAGAAGGTAGTTCAATATTGGCACTGTCACTAAGTCCACAGTTAACTTGAGATCTCATACAGAAATCAGTCTCATCTTGGATTTATTTATTTTTTTTTTTTTAGGTTCATAATTACTGCATATCACAACAAGGTGATTTCTCAGTCTTATTGATAGTCACCTGGCTACTGCAGAGGGCATTTATACCAATTTGCCTTCCAGATACAGCTCTAGGTAGCATTTCATTGCATGGACTACCTCTCTTTCATCTGCTCTCACTCACCAGCAACCTGGAACTCTCAACTATAATACAACCATCAGAGTTATTCTTAGTTTCCCCTTTTTATCCCATATTGCAATTTTACAGCTTTGCATCCAACTTGCTCAAAAGTTATTTGTCTTTGTTCTACAGTGAAACCTTTTACTTTTCTTGGGAATCCCCACCCCAGAATACATTTTTTCATAAATTCTTTGGGTCCAACCATACTGACGTCCTTTTTTGTGACCCCAACCCTTTTTGTTGTTGTTGTTTTGTTGAAACAATGGTCAAGTACCATGTCCTCTACTTCCAAAGAGAGGCTTTGCTGAAATGGAAATAAAAATAATGGAGCTGGTGCCTCTTGTATTGCTGCAACTAGACAACTGCCATAGTTAACTAGTCACTAACCCTTTAACCAAAAAGAGGATTTGTATTTATTTGCTGATGTTTTATATATAGTATCAATTGCATAATAAGTTGTTGTATGCTTACACATGATCATAATGAAAACCAGGAAGGAAAGGAGAAGAAACACGGGGTAATTAAAGCCAAGGGAAAGGAAAAATATAACATCAGATACGGTTTCCATGGAAATAGAAAGCTATGAAACCTTTTCTTAAGTGTTTTCAAACAATTCTCTCTATTTAGACACCTGAACCAGGACTTCAGCTATTATACAATTAAAACAACTAAGCTGATTTTTACTATCAAAATATATTCCATTATATCATGCAGACTTTCTGACCAGGAAATGTATGAAGAGCACCTACACATTCTATAAGCTCTTGAATACCAGAAAATTCTGGAAAATATCAGGAATTTTCAGGAAAAAAATAAAGAAAATTGAAAGTTGCCATAAATGTACTTGTAATATTCTATTTCAAAAAGTTACCACATTCCAGGTATCCACTATCATCTAAAAAAGGAGATGCATAACAGACCAGGAAAAATGCCCCTGAAACAATGAACTGTCATAAGAACACCAGTCCCAATCAGATTCCTGTTTGATGATATAATCTACATCTGTTGCTTGTTGAACATGCCTTTTTTTGGAATGTAGAAGAGGCCTGGGCACTGTTAGAAGAGACTCTGTGTTTCATTAGCTCACTTGATAGGTTGAAGGTTTTATCCATCTCCATGCTCTCCAAGTGCTAGGAAAAAGTTTACATAATAGTACTAGAAAACCACAAACACACATTCTAAATTGTTAGATCTCACTTAAATCATTCTATGTCGACATACACAGGAAAATATTTCACTTTCATGAGCTTAGTCTGGAGTGCATTACATATCATTCCTAGAAATTAGCTCTGGAGTTCATGTTAAGACTCCTGTAGCTGCAAGTTTAAATCTACAGTTCCCCAACCACAACAGCACAAACTTAACATTCCCTCTTTTTGCCTTGTTCAAGTAGCATTGACAGGATATACATACACACATATATATATGTATTTACACATAACCCCACTCATTTCATAAACAGTACAACTTTTATAAATTCAGATGCATGCACACAATGGGCACACAGCTGCCAAAGCTTAGGCCCCAACAGGCAAGAGGAAAAGAATAAGAAAAACACACAATATTTACTTTGCAATTAACTTAAAATATTTAAGGGGTTATTTTTCTTTTTCAGGATATATGATTCTTTCCATTATCTGACATTCACAATTTTTTTCAAATGCAGATAATTTTTACAGAAATTAGAAAAAAAAAGAAGGAAAATCATGATCAAACAGGGAGTAAAAGACTCGTGGACCTCCACATTGGCAGCATTTTGAAAGAAGCACATACATTCAGCTTCAGAGAACAACTTTTAGAGAGCAGTGAAAGAAATCATTCTTTCATTCATTAATTTAATGTGAGTACATTACATGAGATTATTCATTATGATGAGATGTGAGATGTATATTTCCTTCACTAACAAACCACCCAAGTGGATTTCAGCCTGCTTTACAAGCTACAGAGATCTTGTGTGGCAGTCAATTAATGACTTGCAAAGCTACAATCAGAAGCCTTACCCACATTGCAGAATTTTCCCTGGGTATTTGTCAATATTTGGTACTTTAAACATCCCTAGGAGCTTTAAGCAAAACTGGAAGAAGAAATATATATTAAGGGACACCTGGCTGGACTATTCAGGAAGGCTTTGGAGCAACAACATTTGGAACTATTCTTGGTGAGGATGTTACACAAAGCCAAGGCAGAAGTCTGGGATACAATAATTTACATTTGCGTGCACACGTTATAAAATAATTGCTTCTTTATTAAATTGAAGCCTCGTGGGAAAGACTTTTCTGCTTCAAATATAATTAATCTCGACACCCTTTTTTAAGAGCAAATGAGTGAGTAAAATGAAAAGCAACGTTTCTCACTTGTCAACAGGTTGAGAATCAAAGGAACCTTGGATATCCTATGATCAACAGCCTGACAGATAAAACAGAAGTGGAATGTTAATTGGCATTTTAGAACAAAATTATTGTTTCCATTTAGCTAAAACTTATGGGGGGAGGGAACCCATTATTACAAAAAAGCCTGTTCAATTGATGCTCTGTGTGTGTACAAGGATGTCCAAATTAGGCAAATCCTTATTTCAAGAAGCACTGTGTTTAACTAATTTTGCATTCAGAAAAATGGATTTGTTAACAGGTACAGAATTTTGTTAACAGTTACAGAATAATAGATCACATGTTGCTTTTGTTTGTTTTGTTTCCACGAGCACCACGTGCTTGGATCTTTTCCAAGAATGTAACCTGTAAGTGGCCAGATATTTTCCTCAACCATCAGTGCAGTTTGTGCCCTAAGTGAGGGGAGAATGAGAAGAGCAAAAAAGTTCAAGTGGTCACTCCTTCACAGCAAAAAATTCTGCACAAATGAGCAGACTTGACAGGAATGTTAATTTTGAGTAGAGGTGTATCTCTTTTCGAAGGCTGGAGGTACAACACAGGACAGAGCCAAACAACTGGCAAGTTATTAACTTATGCTAAAGGACAAACAGAGAGTACTGCAGTCTTTGGCACGATTAAAATTCTGTGAGATCCCATATTTTTTTATGATAAGTGAGGGAAGAGAATTTTGTAAAACCTCCATTAGGTACTGCTGCTTTGAAAACCTTGTGGACTTGTACAGGTTATAATAAAATGGAGATCGGAGACATAAGTCTGCAAAAAAGACATTTGCAAGATCCAGAATTTGGGCTAGAAATAACAACAAGCCTGAGATCCAGCAGGGCTCAAACAAATGTGTCAACAGATACGATTAAAAAAATGATAGAGGAACTGGCACTATCAGATTCTTCCACCCTCCCATTTTATGTTTCATCGGGGTTTGGAATAGGCCTCTGAAAACAAACAGTACACAGTGTTATTATAAAACACCTTTTGGAAGCAACTATTACTTCAGTTACTTTTTTTTGAGTAATGCAGTTCCTAAATTTCTGTACTGTTAAAAAAAACCAAAAAACAAAGCAATCAACTGCTGAAGCAGTCACTGTAGCAAAAATTCTGTGAAAAATTAACAATTGTAAGAGTCCTGCAGTATTTACTTTCATTGTAGACTCTATGCCAGGAGTACATAGTACATGCTTCTAAATAATAAGAGACCTAAAAATATACTTGCAGGATCTGAATGAAATCTGAGGTTGACATTAAAAAAAAAAGAAAAAAAAGGAATTTTTTTTTATGAAAGCACAAGCAGTTGAAACATTGATGCTTTATAAAATAATAACCCCCAACGAAACCCAATTCTATAGTAAACAAAAAGAAAATAATAATTGCATCTAACTTTCTTCAAAAGAAAGAGAAAATTAATCTTTTCTCTTGAACCACGAAGAGCTGAAATGAGTGCTCACCGCATCCCCATTCATCTCACCAAGATCCTCTGTCTTCTGTGACGTGAGAAACTCACTGAGACAGAGTTTGCTAAACTGCCTGCACTCTCCTCACTCAGATTTTTTAACTTGTACACTGCAGGTTCAGCCCTTCTACTCCCAGCACAAATAGCACGAACTAGGGGGAGGTCTCTCCTGGAAATCAGTTATTCAGGAGTGAACTGCTCTCTCAATCCCCATTTCACACGTGGTTTCTACAGCACACCTCAAAGTCACGGAGAATCTCAGATAAATAACCAAGGCCTACAAAGTTTCCTGAAGTTTTAGCTCTTGGAACGCTGTTTGGTTTTGTTGGTTTTTTTTTACTGTAGATCTGCATCTACTGCTGGGTGAAACAGGGGTCTGTCTGATTCCAGAAAGATCCTCTCAAATGATCATGATTACATATGAAAACACAAAGAACAGCAATCTTCTAAAATACTTATAAAAGTCTGTTTGCAAATCCCCATATTTTAGCTTATGGTTTACACTGTTGTTTGGGCACCCCTCACATACCAAAACCCTCATTTTATTTAGTCTGAAATCCAGTTTTAAAAGGAGTATTGTTAGGATCTATAACTCAAGATAATGTTATTATAATAACCTCATTTGTATGACAGATATTAAAGGACCCTAGAAAAGATCTGAGTCCAAATAATCCCTATTCATTGAAAAAGTCATATGAACGTATACATATCACCAGACTCAGAAAAAAATATAGAATAGATTTTTCTCCACCTAAATCTATACATTTTTAAACTAATTTTGGGTAGGAAGTAGCAAAACTTCAGAAATAACAAGCACATGCTACAACTCATGCAGCTCCTGAATTAATCATACTAAATTATATTAGAAAGTGTGCTATTGCTTTTCTTCCTTTGCAACTCAGCATAATTTGGTCCTCTTGTTAAAGAAATAATAAAAAAGAATAAGCTCGTCTATAAAGAGAAAACTTAGAGTAAAAAAGTAAGTAAAAAAAAATAACCTCTAACACATAAAATTTATGTTTTCTGATAAAACATAGCAATTTTTCTAAAAGGAGATAAAACTGTTTTCTATGGAAAAGATTCCAATGAACAAAACAAAAAGAATTACTGATGCTTCATCACATATTCTTCTCTTAAATAGTGAAGACAACAAATCTTACTTGAGAAATTTAGACAGGACATGCAAGAAAAATGTTATTTAGAAGCTATTAAGTACTAAGAAAAATTTCTCAATAGGTCAAATGGCTTTGTGCAGTACAGATGTAACTGATAAAAGGAAAAAAATTGGGCAACAAAAAAAGGTAAGGGTAAAAAAGGGGATTCACTGGGAGAAAAAGAACCATTAATATCCTAATTATATATTTGTGATGTGGACTTTTGTTAATTCTCTGAAGTGATACAGTCATCAACCTCTGACATTTAGCAAAAGACACCTGTATATTCATAATGAGGATTTGTGACATGAGACACTTCAGTATTTCTTTCCTACATTTCAGGATTTATTTTGAGGATTTCCTTTTAACCTTTTACTTATAAGCCATTCCTGGCCCTCCCCCATTGCACCAAACACCTCTCCCACAATGTCACATTATTGTGTACAGCTTCATTCTTCTCCTTTATTGAGTAAGGAGAAAAAATAATAATAATAATAAAAAAAGAACACACTATTTCGAGCAAATAACCATAAAACATCAGTTTTCCAAACAGCCAATGAATGTCCAGGCAGAGAGGAGAGACTGCATTGGTGAAAGCCCTTCCTCTCCCTGGCTGAGCACCGGGCTAGACCCACAGTTTTCAACACCTCAAGTAGTCAAGTAGTCATGAATAAATGAGATCTCTGCAAATAAAAGCACTTCCATATGATTTCTCAAAATGAGGAAAAAAACCCTGTTTATGGGCACGTGCTGTTTTACAGATGTACGTGCAAACACGACAGAAAGGCAACAAGTCTGAGAAATTCTGTGGAGAGCTTTCACTGAGGCCATGCTGAATAATATGATGTGTGAATTGTTCTGATAGCACATGAGGAGAATTTTAAATGAAGAAATGTCACATACTGTCTGCTGCAGAGGAAAACACTGTTTATTGCTTCCTCATTAAAATTTTACCAGAGAGCTAATGCTTTCAACATTTAAGAAAGTTAAGTAAGGATAAGGTTTTAAATACAGAAAATCCAAAAGGGTGTTTTAACAGTCACACGAATATTTTGGGGTTGGGGTAAAAAAAAAATCACTATAATTTATACTTCATTTTCTTATATTAATAATTACATGCTATATCACAAGGCAAATGTTATGATGAAAACACTAGCCAGTTGATCTCAAAATCCAGCCCAGCAGTTCTTACGTATTCAGAACAATATATAAATATATACAGAAATCTCTTTTGTGTCAACAGGATGTGCTAAAATGCTCTACTGTGTCACTTGGCATATTATTTTATTTGAATTGCTTATTCCTATTCTAAGGCTAAATAACAAAAGGGGAAAATAACAACAAGAAGTTCAAGAATAATGCAAAGAACCTACCTGAAATAAACATGCTCTTACTGCAGTCCTCTAAGTGGGCTAACTTGGACCTTGGATGCAAAATCTAGGAAACATCAAGTAGGAGTAGGGAAATGATTTAATGGCCACATCTGGCATTAGTGAGGCTTCTACTGATTCATTTCTCCATGATTCAGAAAGGTTTCTGACAAACTAGGAAGCTGCAAAAATAGTCTCAAGTCTAGAAAATTATGTGCTGCATAAAATTAAAAGTTAAATCCATATATTTTAGAGCTCAAAAGGTAATGGAATGGTTGTAGTATCACAGAAAGGTATGTATACAGAGAGATTGGGTAGCATTGTAATTTTGTTTTGCCTCCCCACTGTTGTGAACCAAAGATATGAAGTCAATTGTAGATATATTTAGAATAAAATAAGCCTCAAAATTTTAAACAACAGGCCAGCTAAACACAACTGAGACATTTTCTATTACTGAAGGTTCTAATATAGTTACTAAAAGAAACATACATTAAAAAAATTCTAAGGATTTCACAATGCTTGGATCTAAGGATTTCACAATTTTCTTGGTGAAATCTCCATAGCTTGTAAAACAAAGATATCACCCTAAGTCTAAATCTAAAACTGACTGTGAGAAAGGATCTAAGCACCTCTTCATGGCTGATTTTACTAGTCATTGGACCTGACTGGATTCGATCAGAGACTGGATAGCATTAGACTGAAGTTCAACTTTACATTCTAAGATTACAAAGCCAACATTTTTTCACTGTAAATCCACTAGAATGCTTTTAGTGTTTCTTATACTTCCTGTGATACAGTAAATGAGACCTGGCCTGGGAACATCCACAGTCTTTAAACATTCTTACATGCATTTATTATCTGCTACTTTGCCACTGACATTTCTTTCTATATAACTTCACAAACACACTTGCTAATTTGATTAAATCACATTTTTCTTCGTGTCTTTGAAATAAATTTAGATAAAAAACACAATGCCATACATACCATTCTCCTTTGCTAAGGTATCTTTGTCAGCACTCCTGCTATTTTGAAAAAATATCACGCCAACATCTGCTGCCAAGAGGGAAAAACAAAAGTACCAAATAGCCCTTCAGGTTGGAAAACAAGTTGTTATCCTCTATATGTCTCTCTTCAAGTAATAAATTATGCCTCAAAAAATTATCTACCAGAGTTCTGTTAGTCTTAATGTGCCTATGTTAGGTAGGTGTTACTCCACTGTAGTTTGCCTGTATCATGATGTATTTTATTATTGCTGGATCCATTAAAAAAAAAAAGAATTGAAAATATTAATAATCTCTTACATATCTCTGCTGCCACAGCTTCATCCTGATACATTCATGTGTCATCTGCAACACACTCCAAAAATAAAGGCACAACCAGTCAAAATATTTGCAGACTTCCTCGTGAAATATTTCACACAAAGACTTAACAGGCACGAGTAAGCCATGATGAGTATGTTCTCTTATCTTCAGAAAAGTACTTTAAGAATTTCCTAGTAGGCAGAAATAAGAAAACCAAGCCAGGCACCAATTTCTGGAATGCAATCATGCATCAGCCTTCCTTTTCCTCTGTCCCTCAGAAAGGATAATCACAGAATTCCACACGAAGTGGCCTGACCCACCGCATCAAGCGAGCACATACCTCAACAGGACAGAGAAGTTTGGGGTTCTTTTATTTTGATGGACAATGGCAGTTCACACAGGTCTTTCCTTCATTCCACTTGCTAGACGGGGAAATGAAACAAATCCAACATCCATGTTAGCTATTTTAATTTAGATTCACTGCAGGGAACTAATGGGAGAGAGGGGAACCATGCTACTCTCAGCTGTTTGATATTTTCATCTTCCAGACATAGAAGAAACAATATGTTTCTTGTGAAATGGAAAAAAAAAAAAAAATCCATACAGAAAGATCCATACTGCTAACCTACTAAATTAATTTCTGCTGCAAGTAAAGTAGATGGACTGGTAAAAGCATGAGCATGTAAACTTCTGTTTAAAAAATAAGCCCTTGCTTAATGATACTTAACTCAGTGGAAGAGCCCAAACAGGAATATTTATTTCCTAATTGCCTTGTTCTGTTAAGTGCTCAGCACTCATTACACAGCAAAAAAATAAGAAGCATTCAGGCACCTTTAAGGATCAAGTTCCATCACAGAATATAGATATCAGCTAGTGTTACAAATGAAGGGCATAAAGCAAACAAATGAATTCATGTACCATCAGAATTGGTGTACAGAGGTTAAAGAAAAATTGATTACTAACAAGTGATACATATGACAAAGGCAGAGGAAAACGACCAACCCAGAAAATTAATCAGCATATAAATTAATCTTACCTAAGAACAAATTGGAGCCTGAAGGATTGCTTTCAATATACCAGAATGTCAAAACTGCTGGAGGAATACTGACGTGGTATAGCAGAATTCCTAAACTCCTGAGGTAGGCAGATATTGAAATTAGAAGAAGGAATAAGTTTTACAATTTTCCCCCATTCTATTTACCTAATTCTACAGTTTTGTTTAGCTCATTAGAGACAGTAACTCCATCTTGATTGGCTTGCTCAGAGGGTTAAGACTGAACTTAGCTATAAACTTTTTAGTCATTTATACCCCAAATATATTGCTTCCATAATGCTATAAAAGGAGATTTAAAAGGAGGAGAGGCTTGATTACAGAAAGAGGGCGGCAGTGCGTGTGAATTAATGTCATTAATTACCTTTATTTATTCACTTACCTTCTGTTTAAAAAGTTCTAGGCTTTAGACATTTACTTGCACATATTAAAATGCTTCCTTCTCATAACTCACCCTGCATCTATCAGTGTACAAGTCATAACTTGGAAACAACCCGTTCAGACATTCATTTGGACGAGCACAACCCGGTCAGTGACACAGCCAGACATTTGAAGAATGTGATTTTTTTTTTTTTTTTTTTCTTTCACTATCTAATGGACAATTTACTGCATGACCATATTTGCTTGGCTGGCTACTTTGCAATTGTTTTCACAGTTCCCACCTGCCTGGGAACATAGGTCACCTCTATTTATTAATTTTTAGCAGCAAAATAACAATGCATATTTTGCCACCTCATGGATAGGGCTGAAGTATTGAGGTTCCTTTAGCCAGCCCTTCTGGCTTCCCACTACAGAGAGGGACTTAATATCTATATTCCCTTGCATATCCCTGTCTCCAAATACTTCTACAAATCTTAAATAAATTGGAAAACATCTTCAGGAAGAGTTTTAAATTACTTTAAATCCCTCATAAATTTTATAAGATAATCCATCGTGGAGATTTACAGTGATGTACTTTTATTTGTACTTTATAGGCAGGGAAATGGAAGCCAAATATACTCTATAAAGCTATAAAGTAATTCACCCACAAACTAAATTTATAGACAATCATGTTGTGTCAACATTAAAAGCAAAATGTCCCCTCAAAAGGATAGAGCTTAACAGTGATTATCCATGATTGACTAAAATCAAGACATATTGAGTGTTTAAAGTCTTAAACAAAATAAGGATAGTTAAAACATGATACAAAGATGCTTGGTTTTGTTTTTTCCTTATGCTTTTCTATCTGTGAATGGTTTCTGGCAAAGATTACCAAATAGAAAGTTCTCATCTCACCCTTTCCACCATGCAAGTGAAAGTTTGAAATTAAAATCCTTCTGAAACTTTTCCAAACGTTTTAGGGTTCATCTGGAAAAGATTGTGAATAGACATTGATAACATGTAGTATCTTACCAGATAAAGAAAAGAGAAGGATACCTATATGTCTGCATCAGACTATATTGAGAACAGCTGTTTTCACATCCTTTTGTAATTTCTAAGTTACCTTTTGCTCTTCATTTGAATATTTCCTTCATTTTACTTCTTGAGGAAATCCATTCAGTGACCACTAGTACCCCTTTGTGTCTTTTAAATCAGGATAATTTGAATTTTCCATTTACCATCACAAGTTCTTAAAAGTACTTTGATACAAGTGAGTGGGAGCAAGCATTACATGCAGATTACATGCAACCTGTGTGACTAGCAGCTCTGAGGAATGCTACTGGAAGCAGTGAAAATGCTGTGTCCTTAGGGCTTCCCTAGGATGGCTTAACTTTAGAAGCATCAGAGAGTTCCATAGGTCTATTAAGATTTACTAAGATATTTACTCTTCTTTAGCTGTTAAAAGGAAAGATCTCCCTTTGACCTTTCCTTTTATTTGCCTGACATTCTCTTACAATAAAACACCTCCAAGCCATTCACAAATAAATGCCTACTTAATGTTTCTGCTGCCAAACCTTATGATTTACTGTACTTACTTTACATTTACTGTATGTATTTACTATACTTCACTATACTTAACATGTTACTTAAAAATTTCATCTTTCAAAAGCACCAGCATGTAAACTTAGAGATAAAAAGAATAGGCATTAAGAAACTACCTTTTGCATAACTCTACAGACATGAAAAAGGCTTCATGAAATCAAATTAGAACATTGGATAAAACTATTTAGCGTTGAACATTTTTTTTCAGATCAGTGGATTAGTGATTTAAAGCCCCTGTTGTATTCAAAGAAAAGAAACTGGATGTAACTGTATAAATTCCATCTTCCTTAGCCATGTTTGTCAGACATGCCTAGCCTTGACAAGCTTAATGTAGAATATAAAAACTATGCACCAAGTCTGACAAAAAAAATTGTGTAGTGATTTTGGCCATAGAAGTTCATAACAAAATATATATATATATATACACACACAGAGCAAGGAATGGGGGTATTCTTCCTACTAAACTCAGCCCCCAGCCACTTTGATGGGACTTCACAGATCACATGTGCTTTCTAAGAGTATAAGAAAAATGAGGTTCTGAATAAAAAAGGAACTCTCTTTAAAATTAGGATTCTTTCACGTTGCCCATATCTCTTACACAGTTAAATTTTATAAAGATGTCAATCACCAAAGTTGTGTTTTGTCACTATATCATGTACAGGAACAATTTTTTAAAAAAATTCCTTTCGTATATTATAGATAAATTTTTTATGAAAGTTTTGCATTACTCTTATTCATTTCATCTGATTATATTACCTGGATTAGAGTAATAAAATAAAAAAAATTTAAAAAAGAAAGAAATGCGATTCTTTGCTTTTTTACGTAAGATTTTGGTAGATTTTGTTGTACAGTATAAATCAATATTTTGTGTGTTGCCACAGTCCATGGAGCTATTTAATTCAGTTTGGAGATTTCTGGAAGGAATCTAACCCTGTTTCTAAGCATATGGAAAACCTAGAGGATGCTCACTTTAGATTCTGAATTAGTCATTATTCTTACATTTGGCCATTACCATCATTTGTCTGGGTGCGGTGACAGAATTGCCAGAAATAGGCGGCTTCACACATGGTACGAGATGTCTCGCTAGGATATTTTCCTTCTTCTGAGTCGACAGTTGCTATTTGTGGGGTTTTAGATCTTGTTTTTGCCATTCAACGCAAACGTTTAAAAACGTGCTTGTAGGAGTCCTTTAGGACACAGTTCTTCTCTCCCTGAAATTAATAGAAAAACTCCTACTGATTTTCAGCCCTGTTACAAGAAGGAACCAACCAAAATAACTCCCTTGCAATTCCCCTTTCTCTTTTTTTCTTTTTTTATCCTTTTCTTTTGGCTGTCGGGTACAGACAAAAAAAAAAATCTATCAAAGGGCAGACACAGACTTCCTGAATCACTCTTTAAAGTTCATACTCTACATCATTCTCATCTTCCTCCCTTCCACCTCCCCTTCCATCATGAGCATACTAAAGAGCCACTTTCTTGCCACGAAACGTTTTCAAATACTGACTCTGATCATTATTTTCCCTTTGATGTGAAACCGACATCATTTCCACAATCTTTTCTTATCAAATCTCCTTTATATAGAAACTGGGCTTCCTTTCTCTCAGTCCATCTGAAAATGCTGTTACACATCTGGCAACATCAGCAATGACTTAAGAGACAGAAAGAAAAAAAGTACATTCCTGCTCAAATAAACTTAATCTTCAAGGCAGGTTCCTAATTTGAGGCAGGCACGGGCACCAGTTAAATACAACAGGATATAAGAAGAAACACAAAGCATTAATAATTAGTTTGGATTTCAGTGTGAATAGACACATTATCCTTCTGGCTCTTAGAAAGGCCATGAAAGGAGGTTGAAGGTTGACACCTTCGAGAGGGTTCAAATTTGTCTAGACAGTTGGAGAAACAGATGGTGAAAATAGAGTCACAGAGTGAATTCAGTTGGAAGGGACCTCAGGAGGTCATCTGGTTCAAAGCCCTGCTTGATGCACAACCAGCTTGTTGTATAGTGAATTCTATTGCTGTACAATGAGTTGTACAAAAAATACCCAGCTGAAGTTGATGACATCAGATTCCAGTTCTACAGCAGAGAAATAGAAGCTGTTTCCTCAGGACAAAACACACTAAGGAAGTAGAGAGCACTATAATTCTGGGGAGATTTAATTTCAAGAAGAGGAATTATTCTTACTGCCAGAAAGAGAAGAAAATATTTTTTGATCCTCGCATTTTCAGACTTGAAAGCATTTTATGATCTGTTAAAATGAGACCTGAACTATTCCTAACTTGCTACTTTTTTGTGCTCCCGGTGGGAGTCAATGGGGCTGGAACCCAATCCCTGTCCAGAGTGCTGAAATACAGCTGTGGAAATATCCAAAGTGTGCTTCTACCTTATCACTAGTTTCTAGCTTAAGTATGCAAAGCATAATAACTAACACGAATTTAAATGTCCAATAAAAAGGTGGGATAAAAAAAAATCTTAGTTTCACAAGTGAAAGATTTGGGGTAATTTCTATCTTGATTTTCTTCCCTTATGTGGTCTCACAGCTATTCAAGCTTTTTGTCCCTTCCCCACAGCTGGTTCTAAACACTTTCTGTAATTTCTCTTCCATTTCAACTGTGGAACTATCCTCAAATACATCTCCAGAAACTTGAGATCCATGTACCTACTAAACCTTTGTACAAAACTCTTACATTTTCAGGTCTGCACAGAACTAAGAATAAAATTGAATGTACTATGTGAGGTGCATAATTCATAAGCTGCCCAGGTAGGGGGGTTCAAGAGTGACAGGCATCTTGCTCTAAAGTAATCACAGTTTGGGTGATCTAATTACCTAGAGGAACTGAAGATACAGGTCTTCACTAACAGAATCCATCCAGCATCTTTTGCTCTTCCTGCTTCCAGCTAGAACAAGAAAAGTGCAAGAAACTTTTGTCTCATGAAATGTTTTCAGCCAGCTTAGTACTTTGGGGTTTTCAAACAGAAGTAAAATTTCAAGTTCAGTTCTCAAGATCTGTAAAAAAAACAATCAAGACTTTTCTTGCACATTGTGTTAGGGATGAGTTACTTAACAGAAGTATTAATGTGCTCTGTTATGATGACTAATGTTTTCAGTACACATTACATTCCTGTGAAAGAATTATTGGTACAAGAACTATTTAAGCAAGATCCATAACAGAAGATTTATAATACAAGAGCCAGTAGAATTTACTGGTACAGCAATTTTAATACTCCATTCCCTCCCCCAGTTGGGTATACATTAACATTAACAGAAGGGAACTGATTCATCTTTTATGCTCCTCTGTTTCTAACATAACACATTAATGGGAACTTACTAGTTTGTTTTTTTTCCCCCCTTAACATGTTGTTAACACTTTCTTGTCACTGTTTTTTTGATTTGTGCTGACATATCAAAAGAATATTAAAAAAATATAAGAGCAAACATAGAAGTCTACCATCAATTAAACTGTGAATCACAGAATCACTGAGGTTGGAAGGGACCTCTTGGGATCCTCTGGTCCAACTTCCCTGCTCAAGCAGGACCAGTTGTAGCAGGTTTGCCAGGCCAGTGTGAGGTTGGGTTTTTAATATCTCCAGAAATTTCTAGAGCACACAGCACAAGAGTGCTCTTCCCATTTACTCATTTTCTTCAAAATTTTGTAGACGTCAAAGAAGAGAAAAGAAAGAATTTGGCCTTCATCTCTAGCATCTATAGAACACCCTTTCCTGACATTGTGCAAACACTATCTCAGTGTTTAAAAAAACATAACATGAATCATTCCAGAGTTTATGAAAGACTTCCTTGAAATCTAAAAGCAACTTTGTGGAGCTTTTCTGATTATAAAAATTTTGTTGTTGTTTTTTTGTTTGTTTGTTGAGGTTTTTCTGGTGTGCTTTGTTTCTGGGGGGCAGTGGTGGGTTAGGTGCAGGCTTGCTTTTGCCAGACTTAGGCTACAACTTAATATAAACAAAATATTTTCAAAACAATCAGAAAGCAAGCACCAACCATACAGAACTTCTCTTAAACAGTTCTCACCATGAACTTTCATCTTTTAAGAAATCTTGATAAAAACCTAAATTTTATCATATTAATTCAAGAATAGCTAAAAACATGAGTAAAAGGCATCAGTTTTGCTGGTCCCATCTCTAAAGATTTTCTGTACTTGGTGAGCTGGAAATGATATCAAAACAAGACCTATGTCATTCCTGTTTTCTGTCCTAAAGAGAAATGACCAAACAATATATCCTTTTCTACATTTAAGTTTTTCTGCTTGAAATATTTAACCTGGGACTTTTAGACTACCACAGATCTTTGAATTTAATACCATTCAAAAAAAAAAAAAAAAAAAGAAAAGAAATATCTATCCCAAACTCACCAATTACTTGTTGACAGCATTTCCATGTACTCATGATGAAAAATAAATAAATAAATGAAAAAGAAAAAAAATGACTAAAGAAATAGAGTACTGCAGCATCTAAAATATAGCTTGAAAAGTATGCAAAAGAAAGTGACAACAAATGCCTGGTATTAGCTGGATAATGCAATAGGTGATAATGACATTCCTGGCAAAAGGTCAGCTCATCTCAAACATCTGTTAGGAGTGAAGCCATTAAAAACAAAGCAGCTTCATATTGTGGGGGTTTATGCAGACATTTGCTTCTGTTTGGATCTGCCATGGTTTTGGCTCCCTGTACTTTATCCTTCAGTTGCTTTGCTTCCCATTTTCTTGTTTCATGGAACTTTAGAGTGTAACATGCAGAACCACAGTGACTGGCACTTTTGTCAATGTTGACCAGTTTTCTTTAATCTAAAAGATGTGCTGAATTTGTCTGATCATTGTTTCAAGACTGTAACAATATCCTACCAGAGAATTGTGATGTTTCCTATTTTGTGAACATTTTGCACCGTTTAATTCACAATTCCTGTCGTCCTGACCAGTGTTTTCCTTCACCCTGTTATCTTCCATAACACCCATTTTCAATTCAGTTCAAGATTCATAACAAATTGGTACCCAGAAGCAATTCCCCTACTTCACACTGTAATGTTTAAGTGAAAAAAATAAAAGTTATTTTTATAATTTAGGAAAAAAAATTAGAAATATTTCAGTAAAAACCCTCATCAGATGAATTCTAGACTTCAAAATGCCTAAATTTACCTTTTCCTAAAAATCTCATGAAATTTTTACAACTTGCTAAATGTCCATATCTGAGGGCAGTACAGGGGTTGGAAATCAGCAGAAAAACAGTTTATGGACTGAATCTCAAAATTAATTGACTTCTTTGATGTAAAAAGGCTTTTTCTAAAACCCTTGACTCCAGATATTCATTAAAGGCAAGATAAACAAAATTACATGCCTCCAGTTCCCCCAGAAAAGTGACCTTAGATTCCTATAATCAAGAGAGGAACGATAACTGCACTTATGCAAATAGTTATCAGCTGAAATGTATTAGCAACACTGGAAGCACAAATAGTGGTGCAGAACTCCATCACACATCTTTGGCCTTCCTTTTTTTGCCATAATTTCAATTCAACTTTATGGGCCAAGTCTGGCTTCACATCCACCTGTTGTATAGTCTGATCACTGAAATATTCCTGGGCTGCAAGAGCTCCAGCCATGAAAAGTGTCAGCCTGATGGTGGCCAGGAACTCAGGTCTCCTCTGAAATTAATATGATGATTATAAAATTATAACCACTCTTTAAATACTTACCCTCTTTCAGAAGCAGATGTTCACTCTTAATCTTTAATGACTGCAAGAGGATGGCATGAAGCCATGATTTAAGTATCTCTGTAGTCCAGAGAGCATTGGATGTTCAGAACATTCCCCTATCAGTCACACAGAAATCCTTATTTGGTGAGACAGTGCAAAATCCAGATTTTTCTTCAAAATCCTGCTTTTTCTTCACTAAATCCATAAAGACCATAAGCCCTTAGCTGAGAAAGCTGGCATACACACAATCAATCTGTTAAGAGGAGAGGCAAGCCTGGAAAAAATCAGGAAGACTGAGGGGCCTCATGATGCCACCTCATGAGAAAAGACATCAATGGGCACCACATACTCCCATATCTTTGTTTCTCCACCATGGCTTTTCAAGGAGCACCAACAACCTGAAAATGAGCTGGAAACAAAAGGTAAGTGGCAGGAATTACCGCCCCAATCCACGCCTCCTCCAACTCATGCTGGGCCTTTAAGATATCTCAGCACTCACTGAATGTGGGGGACTATCTATCTCGAAATTTTATTCACATGATCTTCCTGCTACCCAGAGCAGAGCTCTTTAAAGGAAATTAATTTGTGGAAATCAATGCGCTTATTGTTAAGCCCCCTGCCCTGCCATTAAGGGCCTTATCAGTAAGGACATTGGGAAAATGTTCTTACTTACAATGAAATTAAAGACTTCTTTAAATAGTTGTGTCACATTCTAGAGTTTCTGATGAAAAAAAAATAAAATAATATTATTTTTAGCAAAATGTAGTCTGTGTACAAACCTGACCCAGTGGAACGTATCCTTGCCCAAGGCAGAGGGCTTGGAACCAGGTGACCTTTAAGGTTCCTTTCAGCTCAAACTATTGTATGATTCTATGTACAGGGCTTTTAGACCTACTTAAAGCAGTCAGGTGTCAGCTGATGGTCAGTTACTTACAAGAAATACACTATGGCAAACAAAAGAGGCAAATCTACAGAGCCTGAAGACGTTATCAAAATGATGTAAATGAACTGTGGTTTTGGAAAAAAAAAAAAATCCCCTTTAGTAGCAAGCAGAAAAACTATTTTACAGGTGTAACTTTCAGTAAGGGTCAGAAAAAAATTCATTCATTAGAGTTACGGGAGGTAAAATTTTCTTATAAATATTACAGGACCATTAAAAAGTGTCATCATTTTAAAATGGACTTAAATCATATTCATTAATTATTAAACATTACTCTTGGTCTTCACTGATGTTTTTTAATGGAATTAAGTTTCCTCAACTGCAGTAACGTAACATACCTGCTATAAACAACTTTTCTTTAGGTAGAGAGGTGCCTTTTCGTGGTGGTATCAAAGCAGGCTTTCACTTTGTAGCAATACTTCTAATCTTAAATGAAAGTAATCCATTACTTGGTGAATGAAAGAGACAGATCTGAGGATACCTACGAGTTTAGTAGCATCCTAGATGTTCATTCACAATACTACTGATAAAACAAAGATTTACAGATGCCTTCTTTTTTTTTTTTTTTAAGGCAGAATTCAGTGCCTTATTTACATTTTAAAAGGCCTAGAATATCTGAACAAATGATGTCAAAAAGCAACCCATTGCTAACTGTTGATCTTTCCTTTTATTCCTCTAAGCTATTAATGTTAAACATTTCCAAGGTTAAGTCCAGCTTCATGAATTCATTAAATTTTTACCTTAAATAGAGAACTATATTACCTGTCCATCTTAATTTACCTTATTACTGAAGATTTGTACCTTTACAGAGAACAGTCCATGATATTCCTGGTCTCCCCAAATATGAAAACACTGGTAATGAAAAAAAAAATAAAAAGGAATAAAATTAGACTAAAAGATTTGCTTGTTTAAAAGTCTGCAACAAGGATTAGGAGCCAATTTGTGGATACTAGTAGATACTAGATGTTAAATAGAAGTGCCATCTGTCTGAGCAAATTATAAGTTCTATATCTCACTTTTTCTATGTGTGCAAGAGCAGGAATTGCATCCTCATCTACCCCACTGGTGTGCATTCACAGCAGCTCCAATATAGCTTAAAAATGCTAGTCTTGGAAAGTGTAGAAAGCCTTCAAAAGGAAATTCTTATCCTAGCATTGCAATTAAAATTGCATTTGCTTAAAAGGATCTCAAAGTTCCTGCATCATACTGCCTAAGGTTCTCCTCAACCCCTGAAATGTTACTACTTTCCAGAAAAACCTACTATTAAAAAAGTTGCCACGATGAAAGGAGATAAAATGCAAAAGGAAGTCTGCAAGATAATGCATTTAACTAAAAACCCTAGCAGAATGTATCTGTGGCCCTAGACTGAACAGTTCATTCTTCAGGGAGAATAAATCCAGAGCTATTATGTAAGAAAGTACATTAGAACAGTTCCTCTGGATTACGTGCATATCTAGAGGCTCAACTCTTTTTTTTTACTCAATACAACACCACAAACAGCAACCTGAAAATGAAAAAAACCACAAAAAAAAAACAAAAACAAAAACCCACAGCCACTGCAACACAAGAAGGCGACCACAGCTTCAAAAAAGCTGCCGGAGGTAAAGTCTCAGTTCCTTCAGCTTTGTGCCATCTTCAGACAAACAGGTTTTCATTCTGACCTCAGCATTTGTGTGCGTCAGCTCTTCCAGTCCTATTTTTGCTTCACTTCTCTCATCTAACAATATCAATGTCCTAGAGAGTTCTGCCTGTTAAATTTAAGTGTACTTTCCTTAGTGCCTGAGCTTTTTGTAGTGAAGAATTCTCTGTATTATATACAGGTTATATACAGATGTGGAGTGCAACCACGTGTGTTGAATTGCAACTGGTCAGGTTTTTAATTAAATGACTGCCTTAATGTTGTTATTTACACCATTTAAAAATAAAACTCCCATAGGATACAAGTTTCATTGCCTTTTGGTTGAACTGACCACTGCCCTGAGAGCCAAACTAGGCATTATGTACTTTTGTGACCCTCAACCAGCTCCTTTTAGGGTGGCTCCTTTTAGGTTTTTGTAGACATTACAATCCAATTTAGGCTAACAGCACAAAAGCTGGCAAGTCTTTAAGCTGAAATAGAACAGTACTGAAAACTCATGCCCAGACTTACAGTTATTATCAAAACCTGAACTGTACAATGCCATAGAAGACCAACTTTTAACCCCCCCCCCCAAGAAAAGAAGTAGAAACAGGCTGTCTGCAAAGCAATAAAATCACCCTAGGTTCATAATTTATTAATACAGAAATCTTACTATCTGTTAAAAGACCCCCTGTCCCTTCTATTTACAGTGGCTGTTGTTCCCCTCCTGCTCCCTCAGGTCAATTCTTGCAGGAGGCGACAGAGCCTCCCAAAGGTCTCATTCACAGGTACATTCAGTTTGTCTGCTAGAGACCCTAATTCTTCCACTGGTGAATCTATACACACACACACACACTCCTTCCCTTTTTAAGTCTTCTACTGCCAAAATAAATATTTCTGCTAGTCAAAGAGAAGTATGTTTGGACAACAAAGCCTTGGGCAGAATGAGGACAGCAACATACTTCTTCTTAGCCACCACGTTCTTCTCTTAGACCATTCCTGGCTTTCAGGCTACAGATTCCTGCAGACTATCAGTGCCCTAAAGGGTCTCTACCTGCTTGCAAAATGTTGTAGGACTGACTCAATCCCCTCTTCTTTCAAGTGAGGGAACAGTGTCAATCAGGTTTTACATGATCCTGGGATGACTCCTGATCATACAGGCTTCTGTATGATTGCAGATGGCACTTACACTGAAGTCCTGCCATATGGAATCAGAAACAAATATTTTCCAGTCTGTTACCAGGCTGATGAGAAGATACCAGGAGACACTCTGGAAACAGTCTCCCAAAACACAGACAGGAAGAGCCCTTTCAGAGTCAAAAAGGGACAGCTTTCCTACTCTAGATTAAACACTGTGATGCTGCAGCTGCACTTAGATGTGTGTTTCAGGGAAGAAAATGACCCCTTAAAGATAAACATTTCTCACTTTTCCTTTTAATTCCGACTCCCTTTGAAAAACAGGTGATGCAGACATTTTTTTTTTTAAACCAAAGGAAAGACATGAGTCCTAATTGGTCCTTTTAACCTTTCAATGCAAGCCATATTGCTCAATAGAAGAACCAAGTTCAAGGCACCGTTTTTTAACCCTTTAGCTGTCTTTGTCTTTAAACTCTTATGAATATCAGTATTTCATGACATCAACTATCAGTACATTATGTTGAAGTAAAGAACAAAGTGAACTTTGCTAATAACAATGATTACTGTAATTCTTTCGCTATCTCAAAAAAACCCATGAATGACAGGAGCAATTTATATATATATGAAAACCAAAAATAGTTTATAACAAATATTTTACTTGATGAAGAACTGAGAGGTGTTAAATCATTTAATTCACCAGTCACTGGGTTACCCTGAGCTCCTGTCTGATGAATCATAGAACATTTTGTGTCGAAAGGGACCTAAAAGTCCATAGTGTTCCAACCCCCTGTCACTGGCAGGGACACCTTTCACCAGACCAGCTTGCTCAGAGCCCAGATCAACCTGGCCTGGAACAATTCCATGGATAGAGCATCCACAGCTTTTCTGGGCAATGTGTTCCAGTGTCTCACCACCCTCACAGTCAAGAATTGCTTTGTGATATCTAAATTAACCCAACTCTCTTTTGAGTTTAAAGCCATTTCCCCTTGTTCTGTCACTACACCCCTTGTAAAATATCCCTCTCCAGTTCTCTTGTAGCCCTTCAGCTACTGGAAGGTGTTAGAAGTTGCCCCCAGAGCCTTTTCTTCTCCAGGATGAAAAAAACCCAGCCAGTCTTTATAGGAGAGGTGCTCCAGCACCCTGAGCATCTTTGTGGCCCTCCTCTGGATTTGCTCCAACAGATCCACATTAAATACATTGCAAAAAGTTCATGAGACCTGAAGGAAGAGAACCTGTCCCACAATGTTAGGATCATGAGCAAATGGCATTTCCTAACCCTTGGAGTAAGTAGCACCTATCTTCTGGAACTAGCCCTGCTTAAACAGCCCAAGTACAGCACAACTGAGCATGGGCCTAAAACACCCAATATTGAACATTCCCAAAGCTCTTAAATGAAGCAGAATTAAACTCTGCAACAAAATTTTTAATATCCTGCCACAACACTGTTCTTTTTAAGATAACTCTATTTCTATCTAGCCAGAAGTCAACTTTATTCTTAGTAAACTTTTCTGTAGAAAAGTAAACTAGGCCACTTTCCACGTGTCAGTGTAGAATTACACCTGCATGGCAACAGTACATATAAATAAGGGAGTGCAAAACATTACGTTGAAATCTCTGACAAATTAATCAAGTCTCTCTTTTCGACTGGAATAAACTCACAGGTCAAAACATTTTAAGCACTTACTATATAACATTCGATAGGGTAAACATCAGCTCAGTTTCAAGTAAATTTTGGCTATATCAAGGCACAAGGTCACCAAAAAGTCTCAACTCTCTAAGTTACTAGCTTCTGAAACCTGCTTTTACATCATATTGAACTTCCATATGAAGTCCTAAGAATGAAAATGTAGAGTTTTCACACATATATTTACCACATGGCTGTCTTGGCAATATCCTGAGTTTTGCTCACAGTGACATCCACCCATGAACCTCATCCTTAGCATTACACAGTTCACAGGTTAGGTCACAACTTTTAAACTCTACACAAATTGCTGATTTGTCAGAGTCTGATACTGCCTTGACCAGGTGGGCTGGCTGGGGGTGGGATGCAGTTAATTTTCTTCATAGTAGCAGTTTGGGTCTATGTTTGGGATCTGTGCTGCAAACACAGTGCTCTTTTAGATATTTCATACAAGAAAGTTATTTATATAACATTGTATTTATATATACAGCCTATATGTTAATATAGACTTTACTCATTTGAAGAAACCTGGTGCTACGTGGGTTTTCTGCTTTAGTAGAGTTATATAAAATATGATGTAATAACAATACAGATGTAAGTTCAATCTGATTCCTATTACTGACCTTTATAATGTGCTCACTATCACAACACTGAGCATCCCCAGTCTCCAAGAAGGGATACATAGGTTGAAAAACCTATCTCTTCACAATACTTTTGCTACTTGCCTAGATTTTGAAGTTCATATTGGGCTGAGCCACCTATTCACTCCTCCTATGCTGGTCTGATCAACTCAGGGTGACATTTACACTCCTTTAATGAACTTTTAGTGGGAGAAATATTTACAGCTGTTTAACACTGGTTTATATAAAGCAAAGAGCTGCCTCTGGTCCCCTTCCCAGGGAGATAAGTCAGCTTTTTTGCAACAACTGTGGTCAGTCACACCCCTCATTTGGAGTTTCTGAGCCCTGCTTTGCCCCTGCCCATCTCCTCTGAACCTTCTTCCATTTTAGGGGTTTATTGGTCAGTCACACAACTTTAACAAGGTATTGATAAAAATCACTGAAATTGGGCTAAAAATGACAACCCAAAGTGTTTCAATACAATCGTGGATAAAGCCATCAAGTTGGTGCAACAAACAAAGTATCAGCAATGGAAGAGAAAGATTAAATTAGAGTTTGATGAAGTAAGTGAAACTTGCCATTCTAAACTGCAGATATTTCCATTTGTAAGTAGAATGTATGTTTACATGGCCTGTCCCAAAAAAAGCAACTGGAAAAGTTCCTAGTGGCTCTATGTTATCTCAACCCAACTGTACTAAGGTAGATTATCACAGTATAGTATGAAAAGAGAATTAAACATGCTTAAGAGCTTAAAATCTCATAATCTCTTCCCAACAAGAATTCAAATCCCAATTTATCCATAACCCATGCACATTTTAGGGAGCATACAAAATGCTAGAATTATTCCTTATCAAGCAAATTCTATTTGGAAATTTGCACAATACAAAATTCCAAAATTCACCATACCATTCTGATAACTGTGAAATTGTCATAATTAATATAACAATAGGTTTCATGATACAACTTTTTTTCCAGAATTTCCAGTTCAACACTTTTTCATAATTATTGTGTATCTTTGCTAGAATTATAACACACTGCACCATAAAGTCATTTGTCATAAAAGAAAAGTAGAGTTTTCTTCACTGAGTTTAGCATCATGAAAGTAGCTCAGGTGCTTAAACTTTTGCCTTATTTTTGCTTTCCATCCCCCATCTCCACCTGTTCACTTCATTACATTTCATTTTTAATTGGATATATGGAAACTGTTATGGAGCATAAGAACATGAAGTCTTTAGAAGCTTCAATCACACTTTCAGAAATGAAGCACACTGAGGAAATTCTGAGATAGAAGCTACAAACATGCTGGCACTTTTAGAAACATGCATGAAGCAAGGTAGAACTGAATTTGAAAGGACACATTTAGGAGTCTCTAGGGGTGAACACCATTTCATACCCCTATAATCTATTTTGAAACAAGCAAGTTTATCTTAAGACAGCGTTAATATGCTAGTTACAACAGTATCTTGGATTTTCCTCTTAAAAGTCACTTGGAAAAAGCCAAGGTGATTATGCCTTTGCCTGCAGCTGCAAATGTTAGTGTGCTGCATCCAGCTCTTAATCCCTCTCTGAGTGCAGACAGATCACAAACACCACACCACGCCTGTGGTACAGTGCTTGCTTCTCTGATTGATGACATCTATTAAGCTATCTGCTGCTCCTCTATTGCCTCTCTACACTTATTCAATTCTTTCTGCTCAGACAGACTGCATATTTAGCTCTTTCAGGACATCGACTATTTTGCTTTTAACTACATCAACTGCCAGACTACAAAGGATGGACTTCTCACTAAATTCGTCATTAAAACCATAATACGAGGGAAGGGAACACTCTAAAATGATGCAGGCTTCCAGTGATTAGAATAGTTAAATTCCCTGCTTTTAAGCAATGCTCTGCCTTTAGAAACACAGATCCTAAGCACACAGACTCTCAATTTACAGCTGTTTCTATATAAATTTAATTAAGGACTGTTGAAGTTGAACTACAAAGAAAAACAGTGACCTGACAGAAAATAAAAAGAAATAATCTATCCCTATCCTCAGCTCTTCAGCTACAGGCTTGCTGCTTACTCATTTCTAACAGGCTAGAAGCTTTTTCTTTTATAAACTAAATTCTTTAGACGCTTGGTCATATTTTTCCAGGAACTCAGCATCACAGTTCACATCTCCTTGTGCTATGCTAACAAACCATGAGAATTGTATGAACTGCTGTGCAAAGGTGACAAAAACTGTTGTGGGTTTTCCCCCAGCCCCCCCTGGGGCTGAAAGTAGTATTTTTCCAGGTGGATTTCCAGAGAAAAAGCCAATCAGAAGTTTTAGTAACAAAAACTCTTGAAGTGCTGAAGCTTGAAACTTGAAGAACACTTGAACATGATAAACTTAATAACACAGTGAGTAACAAAAGTTATTCCAAAAGCTTTCCAATGCTCTGGGAGAATTAATATTCCAAGATGTTGTGGAATTTTTTTGAGACACAATTAAAGGAGAAAATCTTACGCTGCTAGTTAAAATTTACAACTTTCTGAAAACTACTGGCAAGTAATTCACTTCCTTCAAAACTGTCTAAAGAAACCCCAATAGCACATGGTGTTTTCTCTCTAATGATTGTGTGGGTAACTATGCACTTTATTTGGTATTTAGACTATAATAATTTTCATTATTTAGGAGCTAAGCAAATGAAGATACTCATGCTTTTGCTATGCATAAATATTGAAGACTGTTTACTTTATTTCATTCAAACTAGTACATGTTAAAGAAGACTTTTTCTACACTGAAATATAAAGATGTACAGAACCTCTTAGTACTTTACTGATTTAATGACCAAGAATTTATAAAAAAGCACAATGATTGTTGGTCATGACTGCCTATTTGACACTTGTCCTCTTACATGACTAGTTCCAAGTGCTGTGGGAAGGTAAGAATCCTGTGCTGGGTACAAACCAGATCCTTCTGTCTTCATTAGCTGTTAAATTTTCATTGCTGCCACAATTAATGCTTTTCTCCGCAGCCCAACAGTTACTCAACCCCATTTAAAATGTTAATTAATGTTTCAATCCAGCGCCCACCTGTGGCCACAATTCACGCAGAAAAACACCAGCATTCAGTGCTGAACTTCCTGTTTTTCAGACATTTTGAATGATAAACCATTGGAACCTCCTGGCTAGAGGATAGATGGTATATTTATGCAGTGTATCCTGCATCATCTCCCCACACCTAGCTGGGGGCTTTGGACAACCAAAGTCTTTTTTTCTATCTTCACATCTAATTAAGAACCTCATTTTCTGTCAGAGTGTGCTCAACTAAATGCCAGGCCTGAAGCTACAGGTTCAAGCTCCAGCCAATGAAAATGAGGCTGAACAGAAAATATACCAATTAAATTTCTACTGAAATGAGGGATTACACAGCAAGTGTTGTAAGTTTTGCAGTGACCTTAAAGAGCACACAGTATATTCTATTATAATTACATCTAGTACCCTATTTGATAACTGTTCTGGTCATGGAGTTTGCAAGCAGCTACTGTATACTGTATTTCATACAATGATTCTTATAGTGTAAGAGTTTCTGTAAATTTAAATATTATTGATTGAGATGGTTAAAGTTGGTTAAAAGAAAAAAAAATCATGTGTTTCAACATTTCTTTTTAAATTCAAAAGTAAAGCAATATGGTGTTTTAATTTATTTTTCATCTTCTATTTGCAAAATTTACCAATTTCAGAATCATTAACTTTGGAATTCTAAACTTTCAACGTAAAAATGGAGATATTTCTCTAAGAAAAGAAAGGGTATTGACTGATATCCAAAAACTAGTCTTTGCCTTTTAAGTTTTATGAAAAGTGAAACGTCAACTTCACAAAGAGTCACGGAGGGGAAAAAAAGCAAACAACTAACTGTTTAAAAGGTAAGAGAAAGAACAGCAAACTTTGAAAAATGAGATGTTTCCTAAATATGTTTAGAGAAAGAGAGAAGGAGAGAGAGAGAATAATCAAGTCTGTTGAGTCATACACCAGTTTGACTCAGTGGCCACAGTTATGCTTAATATAGCACAGTGACAATCTAGAGACCATTTCTAATGTACAGGATGGGAGGGGATATTTACAAGTCTCGTTCCATGATGGTCAAGCAAAAGTTAAGACAAGCCACGGTGTTATAAATAAATCCCAAGGAGTTAAAAATACGGAGTCAGGTCCTTGAATTTGAGCTACCAAATATTTGTTTCGGTTTGGAAACATGTTTGGCTCGAGGCCAAAACTAAGAAAGGCTCTTCAGAATTCTCTCTCGCTAGGACCAAAAAGAAAAGCCAGCCTCAGAAACTTGCTTAAAATCTCAGTGAAGCAGAACCTCAACTAACCCTTTCTATGACAAGGCACAATTTCTTACCCTCTGACGAAGTGCAATGATTGTTATAGCAGAAATTTCATTCTAAACACTCTTTTTATGAAGTCTCAGGGGTTTTCTTTTTTCTTTTTTTCTTTCTAGTAGTGAACTACTACTAAGCTAAATTGCAGCTTTGCTAGAAAATCACTTCTCCAGCAGCTCAACATTACTTAAGAGAAAACCTACACCATACCCTGTACTACAACACAGTTCTAAAAATACACAACAACAACAACAAAAGGCCTGTTCACCATAAAAAGTGTGATCTGCTTACTTATCTCCATTTTGCTGTTGTTTTTTTGCAGCAAACTACCACTGCGTGCAGACAGAGTAATTTCCCAATTTCTGTCTTTCACTGGAGATTTCAACCAGGTGCAAAAAATCAATGATGCTTCATCAAAAACACGTGTATGCTGTAGATCAGCACTGGGACTTGCAGGCTACTAAAATCCATTGCAACACGGTAATAAAAAGAGTCACATGCAAAATTAAAACAATAGTTTCTGTCCTCTTATTGTAGTTAATATAAACTCTCTGCATAAGAACAAAATTTTATTCTCACTGTCAAGTTACGTTGTTTTTCAAGGTATTGTTCACAATGCATAGAACTACCATTAAAATATTTATTATTTTTGTGAGAATACTTTCTATGAAATTTCCTAAATATGCACAGAGTTCTAAAAGTATACAAAAACTTTCTTTTCGCAAGAAAGCACCACAAACAAATAATAAAAAATCTAGAACTGAAAATGTGTGTGAAAAAAGGAATTTATAGCTTCTGATTTGCATTTAATAAAGAGTTTGAAGCAACTCTGTTATTAACATTCAATATCTGATTCCACAAATAAAGGTTCTTTTGTGCTAACATATTTTGCTAGACTTTAACATGTCAAAGCAGACCAATTTGTGAATTAAGTTCTTGAAACAGATACTTTTCATGTCTAGGAATAGAACAAAATGAAGAACTGAAGTACCCAACTGCAAAAGATCTGTCAACAATTCCTTTATAAAGGCCCATTCTCAAGAGGTTACAATTATCACAGCATGACATTTTTTCAGGAAAATAATTTTACCCTAAATAGCTTTTTGACTTATAGTTTTGGGGTTGGTTTTTTTTTCCCCCTCTCTTTAAGTGAATAATGACAGTTCCCATATCTATAAGAGGAAAATTGCACATTATTTACCACTCACCCTTCTCTCAACAACCTTAAAAGAAAGGACCATAGAATAGGTCTAGATTTCACTCATTTCAGCTTCTCTGATATTTGAACTGAAAGCTTCAGAATAACACAGTATCATAAAATCTAATAATAAAATTTAGAGGTAGACTCCATTATCATTCTCTGCTTTGAAGATTTATCTGTGCTGTAGATCACAAAAAAAAAAAAAAATCTGGCTTTGAGAGTAACTCTTACAGGCTAATTAAATGAACCTTTTTCTTCCATGTATGTACTCCCTCAAAATATGTCAATAATGCAAAACATCCACTGTTTGGGGAAGGTTCACCCTCTTGTTCATGGCTTGACTCAAAATTCCCTCAAGACAAAGGCAAGTCATCTGCACATCAGCATTCTAAATCACCAGGGAGAACGTGGCAAAGCTCTGCTGTTGCATTGTTGCGAAAACTATTTTTACAGAATTCTTTCTGCAAAGGGCAGAAATAATAATAATAATAACAATTGATTTTAAGTCACTTGCTATTTTTGGAAATTGAAACAAACTGACATGTTAACCACAGAATCACAAAGTGTTCTGAGTCGGAAGGGACCCACGTGGATCCTCGAGTCCAACTCCTCTGACCCTGCACAGGACAGCTCTGAGAGTCACACCACGTGCCTGAGAGTGTTGTCCAAATGCTTCTTGAACTCTGTCAGCCTTGGTGCTGTGCCCACTGCCCTGGGGAGTCTGTTCACTGCCCAACCACCCCCTAGGGGGAAGAACCTTTTTCTAACTTCCAGCATAGACTTCCCCTGACAAAACTTCAGGCCATTCCCTCAGGTGCTGTCACTGGTCAATACAGAGAAGATGGGATACAAAATATTTTCCATTTTTCTGAAACTTCATATTTTGTAATTTTACGTTATCCTCAGAGTTCTGTCACATATTCTCTAGATAAAACAGAGTTTTGAAAGAATGGCACGTAACAAATGCTGGAAATACTCTTACTCAGCTACATTTTTCTTCACATGAGAAAGAAAAAAAGAATTCCAAACATTAATTGTTTACATTGCTGAACTGCTGTACTTCCTTTGCAAACACAGCTCTTCAGACAATGTGAGGCTGGAGCACATGACAGGTTTAAAGAACTACCATTTCTAGTACCTTGTTAAACTCAGGGGTTTTTTCTGTACACTGCAGACAACTTAATCCTTTCCATACAAAATTCTCAAGGTCTTTTTAATACGCAACAGCCATGAAGCCATTTTTTCCTTGCTATTTTCTCCCGAATCATAAGTGCACTTGGCAAGATCTCAAAGCATACATGGCTGCTGACGCTTCATACGCTGGCAGAGAAGGTGAAGGTTGAATCACTCTAACGCCCAGGAATTGATTTGGAATAGCTTTTACAGGTTTGGAAAAAAGCTGCTCGCCCTCCCAGCTACAGAAATGTTATGCTATACCCTCACAGGCTGAAAGAGATGGAAACACAGGGTTTACGAAGGAAAACCATTGTACTCCGCCGTGCACTCCGTTCCCCCAGCCTTGGCAACAAAGGAGGGGTTGAGCCGCCTTTGTGGGAGGATGGTTATTGAATTGTGCACCTGGCATGCACAAGACCTTTCTGTCCTTCATTGATTGCTGTGGGCATCGGGAATGAATGAAGCAGGGGGAAGAAGACAGATTGTTCTAATACTGAGTTTCCCAGCAGATAAGCACCAAAGACGAGGGCGCTCCTTCCGAGCTCCAGATAGACCTCCAGGTATCTTTTGAATTCTGGAAGGAGTTTATTTATACTCAATCCTCTTAAAATAAATACTGCCTCACTTTCAGCTGTCTCAGAGTAACAGCATCGTTCTCTCGCTGTACCAAAGCAGTACATTCATTGTCTTGCTGAGGGCCATAAACTCCCTCTTGCTTGGGGGCTTTACAAAGATCCCGCTTTAAGTACTATCTTAAATTACTTCTTCCTCCTCCTCCTCCCCTCTTCAGAGCTGCTGCAGACCCGGTCTGCAGTCCCCTGCTGAGCCCCCAACCTCCCCCCCCCTCCTTCCACTGCTCATATCTTTCATCTTTCCCAGGGGCATCTCCTAACACCAAACACCTGGGTCTCTGCCAGCTGGGAGAGGAGCTCTGCCTATCCCTATCCCGCTCCTCAGGCCCCTACTCCCAGTCCTGAAAGAAACAAGCAGTTGGGAATGCTTCCCATTACCTGTGGCAATATTCATCAGCTACCTCTAAAGATTAAGCAGCTAAGAAACAAAAACCTCTAGGGATTCATGAACAATTCAGAATACTAAAAAAAAAAAAAAAGAAAGAAAAGGCCTTCAGCCACAGAGAAAAGAAGCTCAGCAAGCAAATAGAATTTACAAATGTCTTTTCTCAGATTATAGAAAAAATGGTATTTAGCTCATGGTAGCTGCTGCAGGGAACTGGTTGGTAGACATGGAGTGGTTTCAGTTTATTATTGATTCTTAAATCGTCTTCTTTCAGAAAATAAATGGCAAAAAATGTTATATCTTTGAGAGTTTTTTCCTTTTTTTATATATAAAATACATTTCATTTATATATAAAATACATTGTATTTATAAATACATTGTATATATAAAATACATTGTATTTATATATAAAATACATTTATATATAAAATACATTAGCCCCTGGTGGTCTAATGGAAAGGCGCCGCGCTGTCACCGCGGAGACCCGGGTTCGATTCCCGGTCAGGGCCACTCCCGGGCAGGTGGGGCTCGTTAGCCCTTAAAGGCAACCCACCTACGTCCTAAGGACCTCACTGCCACCGTCCAAGCTCGCTTGGCCCCGGCAGATGAACCTTAGGATTAAAGGGTGGGCTCAGTTCCGCGCACACTGTGTCTCACCTAAAAAATCCAATGCGCAGGCTGGAAGGTGGAAAGACCTTCCCCGGATCTTCGCTCGCGAAGACTGGCCATTATTTATTATTATTATTATTACATTTCAAAATTGTTTTAAAGAACGGTCTTCAGATTTATTTTCCCCAAGTCACCATTTTTTTTTCTCTGACCTCTTCCATCTAGTTGTATATTAGTAATTTTTTTTTCTCTGAACATTATGTGGAAAAGGAGCCCTTTCCAGGCGTTGCATTTTTCTTTTCTTTCATAGATTTGGACATCAAATCCTGGGGAGGATTTCTTTTTTTTCCCAAGCCACATTCAGAGTGCTCCGTGTCAGTTTTACTAAGTCATGCCTAGCAACATTTATCTGACCTAAGCACCAAAGAAGATGTCTCCAGAGCATCTCGTTCCATCACGAGATTCATTTGTGAGGCAGGTCCTCACGTGGCATAATTCTGTAAACTAAAAAAAAAAAAAAAAAGGGGGAGAAACAAGCCTGTATTCCAGAGCTCCCAAGCTGAAATCGATATTTTAATTGACACAATTACTTTTTCCAGCCAATAAGTTTCTACATCTTCATAGGAAAAGAGAGGTGTCGTAACAATATTAATTCACTTTTCTTAATTAGATGTGGACATTTTCTCTAAAATGTTGTGCTTTGCTCTTCATGGTTTAGAATTAGTCAGCAGAGTTTTTACAGTCTTTAGTGTGCCAATTAAAAGACATGTAATTATGAAAGAAAAATTTATAGACAGCCTTATCTGCATATGATTCCTTTAGTTCATCTGCCTAACTAGGAATGTCTGAAGAAAATCCACTTCTCATACTTGAGTTAAGAAAAACCTACTGTGAGAAGAGATACATGCTATTACTATGGTGAGAATACTTAAACTACTCACACACTGTCTTGGTAAAGTACCTGTCATCATCCCCTATTAACACCTCCATGAAAGGACTGCCACAAATCTACTTTATAACTAGAATCACGGTAATTTTTCTGCAGAGGGTGGTGATTTTCGACTACAATACAGACTGAGTCACTACTAAGAATTGCCTTAAATGTTTCTCATTTTCTTCAAATATTACCTACCCTGGCTATGAAAATCATATCAAAACATGCTTTTCAACCATTACATTTAAGCACACATCTGCTGAGTTTTACTACCACTATGGTTATGATGACAGTAAAGAATAATTTCTAGAAAAAAATGTTATGCAATGACTCACAAGGGGTTGCTAATAATATGGGAATCAAAATGCAGTCAATTGTTCCCTCACAATCTAATTTTTTTTCAAGTTGTGAAGTCTCACTTTAAAGGCTTTTAGCCTTCCTGTTGAGTGGAGGATTTTTTTTTAAATAAAAATTTCAAATAAGACAACGTTTTTTTCAGGACATCGTTTTGAATGTCATCTTACAGACTAGTCCTGGTACAACCCTCCTTTCTAGAGGGTAGGAGAAAACTGCTTGACAAGAATGCTTCCTTGCAATCTAGCACAACACAGGAGAAATACACTTGTATTCTTTTATTATGGGCTTTTTCAACTGCTCTTAGAATGCAACACAGCAAACCCAAATTTGCTGAGATGGCCAAGGATCAGAGCAACAGTAACACCTTTACCTGTTTTGTTAATCATGTCTCAGACATCCAAAAGCTATTAATTTATTTTCATATTTCTTCAATGTTTATAAGCTCTACAGATTTATATAATAAAAAGAAAAGAGGGCTTGTTGCCACTGTGCTTTCTTCTCTAGCTAGACTTTAGATTATGGGTGTATTTTGGAAGTCTTAATTATAATAACATGCACTTGAGATCTAATCAGTTTTCATCATCACAGCACGCAAACATACCTGCTTATATAGTAAACATGTCTTATGCAATTAGAGAAATTAGAAGCTGTTGATAAATTCCTATAAATGATAATTGATACTATCATAATTTTACCATCTGATATAAAAATAATCTGCATCAAAAAAATATGGAAAATAATTTAATTTTGACAGGATATGGGATGTATACTCTGAGGGTCTTTAAACTAACTTCTGTTAACAGAAAAATACTAAGTTTTTAGAAGTATATTGGGCATTGCCCCTCCCTTGTGCTTGAAGCATGATCCTTATTCAAACCTCACAAAAACTTAACCTGTGATCACCTTCATCATTTGAGCTGACTATTCTGCAACAGCACATAAAATGGACCAGATCAGTGAATAATCCCAACAACAAAAGAATGGAAAGCACCTTTAAGTATTATTATAACATTTCACTAATAATGTTTCCATATGAAAAGTGTCTCTGCACTTAGAAAATACTTGAAGACAGATACTGTCAGATAAACAGTACTTGAGAAAGGAATTCTGACATCTTCCACGGTACCCCACAGAAAAGTCATGAAAAACTCATTCCTGAAAACCATTTCAACAGAGCACAAATGTGATACTGCTGCCAGCAGCAAAGGGAGCACAACAAAAACCTGGGCTGCTGAAAGGGCTTTGTGAGCCTGTACAACAAAGTGGATTTAACAGAGTTGTCTTGAAAAGGTGACGAATACAGAGTCTGTCACCATGCAAACTCTCTGACATATGGCCGGTAGATTGTTGGTAAATATTTAATAAAATGAAACATTAGTCCCTGACGTAAAACCTCTGCTATACAAAGAGGCAAGGGTACAGCAACAAAGCACGTGCTCTTTTTTGACAATGGTGCTGTGTTTCAGGTTGCCCATATCTACAGACCAAAATTAAAGCTCAGTCTGTTGCCACAGTGTAATACAACTCAGCAGAAGAGGCCTCTGTAGATTTTCTTTTTAGTTAAACCTGGCTTCTGTGGTTCAACAGCTTGACAGCAGTATATTGCTTTTGCTTGAACAACTGTCCTGCAAGTCATTACTATTCCTCCTTTAAAATCTTTACTGTAAAAGCCAGTAGAGTTTGGGTGTTGGGTTTGTTTGGTTTTTTCCCTTTATTAATATCTTATACTTTGTATAAGGTTAAGATGCACATAGAGTACAGGATTGGTGCTTCTAAACAGAAAATTATAAAACATATTTGCTAGTCACTACTGCTTATGTGATAGAAGACTAGATTTCGTAGAGGACCAATTAACTTTTTCCTTTTGAGCTGTGATTTAAAATCAGAATTAGTAGTAAAATTAGTTTAACAGCTTCAGTTCCAGGAGAACTCCGGAAAATTCAGCAGCTCCTTTTACAACTGGAATGAATTGCCAGAATGCAAAATGAACACATTTAGATGTAGCATGCCAGAATTATGTGCAACATTGCCAATCCAAATCCTAAAATCACAGATGGTTTTAAAAACCTTTACTTTTACTGATAACGAACATTGAGGTCAGGGTTTGTTTTTTTTCAAGTTTTCATATTTTTGCACACTTAGGGTCACACTTATTTAAGCCTATTCTAATTTTAGACCCAAGTCCTATCAATACAATTTCTTCAGTGAAAACAAAACCACCAGTGTCATTTCTTGATTTCTGCAGCTGAGTTTTCGAGATACCAAATTGCCTGAACCAAAAAAAAAAAAAACTTAAAAAGCGGTACAAGATAAAAAGATCCACAATACAAGATCCATTATGAAGGCTGACAATTGGCAACATTGTACGTGGAAAGTATAAACAGTGCTTGCCAAATTTCTGTGATGGAATTAATCAGCCATCAGACACGTTTGTCTCGGCCCATTTGCTGCAACTGCTTTATTATCCTCTAGAAGCAGCAACTTACTGCTATACAGACCTACTACAGACAAGTCAGCACTTGAATGGATAAATATGTGAATGGATATGCTGGAAAAATTGCCTGTCTTAAAAGCTGCTATCCACTAACTTTTTTTTTTTTTTTTTTGGTACAAATTCACGCTTCACCATCAGCACTACAGATTAAACATTTGTGAAATGTTTGAATTCCCCTTCAACGTATTTTTAAAAATAAATTCACTCTGCAGGACAACAGTATTTCTTCAGGACAGTCAAATAGTCAAATCCCAAAACTGCAATTATATCTCTTTGTATAATACTGTAATTCTTAAACACTCCACACAGTGCTATCTCATTGGAAGTTATTTTCTGGTCAGCTTACTTATTTCAGCGCCTCATTACTCATAGTCAAAATTTCAGTGAGACTAAGAACAAACACATATGTAACACTGAGGAAAAAAAAAATCCTGGCATCAGTTCAAATTAGTAATAACATTTTGAACATTTGTTATTTAAGTTTGTTTAATTCTTTCCATCTTTAAATGTGTAACAAGGCAACTTGTCCTATTCATCATCATGCGATCTTCCATTATCCAATCATGTACCAAGAAAACATGAAAAAGTCACATTACAATAGCATCTGTTAATGTGTTTAGAGCTCTGCAGTTCCTAAAGCCAGTGCTGAATGCAGAGACCACTAGATGGCATAAAGTAATAAATATAACGAGAAAAAACATAATGTACCCCCTGATTTCTTTTATGGCATTTACTGATTTCATTTATGATAAAAAATCATGCTCTGAGAGAACTAATTCCTGTTTACTAGAAATACTAATCAAAATTAATACCTTTTTTCTTCTACACACAAAGACCCATAGAGGGAACTTTGAGGACACAAGCTTATCTAAGGAAGTCAGGTAATGCCAATATGAAGGTTATAAATACAACCTCAACTCTACCCTTTAAGATTACCTGTTCTGTTACAACGTTACTACATATCCACACAATAATTCAAATATAACATGAGACCATAATTTAGGGTTTTATAAACAGATTAAAAAAAAAACAAACCAAAACCAAAAAAAGTAGCTTTTTTTCTTTTTTTTTTAACATTCAAAGGGCCTGTGATTCACACTCTGAAGAAAAGAAGGTTCAGAGGAGACCTTATAGCTCTCTACAATTACCTGAAAGGAGGCTGTGGTGAGGTGGGGTTCTGCCTCTTCTCCCAGGCAGACAGGAGAGGAGAAGCAGCCTCAAGTTGTGCCAGGGGAGGTTCAGGTTGGATACTAGGGAAAATTTCTTCACTGAAAGAGTAGTTAGGCATTGGAAAAGGCTTCCCAGGTGGAGTCATAATCCCTGGAAGTTCAGAAAAAGAGTGGACATGACACTTCACGACATGATTTTGTGGGCTATGGTGGTATTTGGTCAAAGGTTGGACTTGGTGATCTCACAGGTCTTTTCCGACTTTAACGATAAGAGATCTTTGCTAACAACTTAACAAGAGATGTTTGAGATCGAGACCTGGTCCGTAAAATTTCTCAAGCCCTCACGAACCTCTCCCAGTCACCACAACCGTTCAAAACCACCCTGGCCTCGTCAGGACATCAATCTCCTCCCTCTTAACTCGCAGGTACATCCCATCGAGTGCCGTGGACTTGCGTACATCCTTTGTGTTTTCAGAAGTCCCTTGATCTGATTCTTTCATACCAAGGTTCAATGGGTTGACCCTGCTGGCTGGAGATGCAGGCACGCACCAAAGCCACTCTATCACTCCCCTCCACAAGTGGACAGGGGAGAAGAGTCACGAGCTGAGACAAGGAGCAGGAGAGGTCACTCACTGAATACTGTCAGGGGCAAAACACACTCAGCTTGGGGATGTTAATTGAATTTATTGCTAACAAAATCGGAGCAGAACAATGAGGAGCAAGATAAATCTTAAAAACGCCTTCCCCCACTCCTCCCCTCAAGAGGCACAGGGAGAAGGGAATAGGGATTACAGTCAGTTCATCACAGGTTGCTGCTGTTGCTGCTGCTCACGGAGAAGAATCCTTCCCCTGCTCCCCGTGGGGTCCCTCCCACAGGAGACAGCCTTCCACAGACTTCTCCAACATGAGTCTACCTCACAGGCAACAGTTCCCCATGGACTGCTCCAGTGTGGATCATTTTTCCACGGGGTCCAGTCCTTCAGGCACCAGCTGCTCCAGTGTGGGTTCCCCACAGGGTCACAAGTCCTACCAGGAGCACCCTCCTCCCACTCCTTCTCCACTGTCTTGGTTTCATCAGACTTGTCCCTCTCACATAATTCTCACTTTGCTCTTCCTCTGGCCACAATATTCCTGTGTAATAACTTTTTATTCCTTCTTAGATATGTTATCACAGAGGCACTACTATCATTCCTGGGCTCAGGTGGGTCCACCCTGGAGCCAGCTGGCATTGACTCTGCCGGACATGAGGGAAGCTCCTGGAAACTTCTCACAGAAGCCACCCCCGTAGCCCCCTCGCTACCAAAACCTGGCCATGCAAACCCAAAACACAAAGGTCAGTCTTCCTTGATCAAGACTTCCCTGCTGGTCTCTGGGATTTCTGAGGGGAAAACCCCAGCAGGAAAGGCCAAGGAGAGGGAAGCACTGAATACCTGAGCCTTTTCCATGTCCTTTATTGCCAGGTCTGCTGTCCCATTCCACAGAGGATGCACATTTTCCCTAGTTTTCCTTTCACTGATACTATATTTAAAGAAACCCTCCTAGAGAATCTCTCACTGGATTAAATTCCAAGTGAGGTTTGGCTTTCTTAACTCTGTCCCTGCACACTCAGGGGAAGAAGGAAAAGAAAAATAATTATTTATGTAATTGGTTTAAACACTAGGTGGTGTGTTGAGGGTTATTTGGGGGTTTTTTCATTTATTTTATATTTTCTTATAAAATTGTAACTTTGCTTATTCCGAATGTTATGAACAAATGTTTTTATGTGCATTTAAGCTCATCCAGCCTCAGACTAATGTGATTTAAGATAACTAAGCAACATCATCCCTCACCTCAGGTCATGACAAGTCAATAAAGCAACACCCTTGGGGCACTTTACCAGTAGTCCCAACACTCCAGCTCATCCTCCATTGTTTCCAAAGGTAGAGTTACAGCTGAACTGCTCAGGCCAAGGAGAGAAAAGCCACTGTAGGAGTCAGGAGAAGAAAAAAGGTTTCAATATTGCTTACACTAAATTCTCTCTGGAACACAGGAAGGAGTTGAGACACTGCAGGAGTTATGGATATTCCACTTCTGAGGTATAGCCTTTGGTTTCACTGAAATTTCTCTTGTCTGTATTTACCCACTGTCCTCAGTTCAGCACTTCTATGCCTATATGCTATTCTTTTATATTCCATCTGTATTTTATATTCTATCTGTAACACTGGTAGTGCCAAGACAGAGCAGGCTCCAGAATTAGGGATCAGAATGCTTATGAAAACGTTTGCTCACCAGACCGATGGTAAGTGAAAACTTCATAACCTCAGATGATGCTTTTTCAGAATGTGCTGCTTCACTTCTACTTTTAAATGGTTTCTGTAGCTGAATCTGACAGTTGTAAACCTGTGGACTTCCAAAGACAAATTTATTTCCAGGAAACCGGGACAACTTTTTGTTCAAACTTGAATTATGTTTTTCCCCATACATATATATCTATTCCATATATATATATACACACACACACACAAACACACATATTCCTTATGCTTCATATACATATTATTCAAATATGTATATGCCTTAAAATGTGCATGTGAATATTCACATATGTTTCCATTACATGTTTATACATAGATATGTGTTTTCAAAATTCAAAGATCATGAAATAAACAAGAAAATGTCCTTTGTAGACAGTAGGAAAAAGCCTTTTGCATAAAGCAATAATAAGAAGCAGACCATTTCTCCTCAGCAAAGTTTTTACTGGTAGTGACAAGTTCTTCAGCTTTTCAATTAGACTGTTCCAAAATGGGAAGCTTATTTCTAGGTGGTAACCAACAGACCTTCCCTGGTTGGATCCATTCCCTTTGTGCTTTCCCATGCTTACTCCTTACTTACCTTGTGTAGAAGTGTTCTTTTACACGCTACTTAAAACCTTTCAGCAAAGAGACACTGAAGATGTGGCAACAAAATGACTCTTCCTGTGAAGAATAAGTCGGATTTGGTACCTTCATGTTAGTTGTTCAGGCTCAGTTTTTATAAATGCCCCAATTATCATAATAGATTAAGGGTGTTAATATCTTCTAGATCTCTACTTACAGAGCTTCAAAATTAATTTAGGCTTGAGAAGTGTCAATCTCTTTGACTAATTAAATTCAAGCCCATTTGAAATGGAACCATTTGGGGCCATTAACTTTTTAATAATTGCTATTACCATAAAAAAAAATAAGACACGGCTGAGCTGTCACTGTTCTGCCTCTGATGTGCTGTCCTCAAAGATTGTGCCTATCCAAGCAAATGATTATATCATGAAACATGGCTTTTCATAACTGTGTATCCATGGGCCAGTCCAGTTATGAGCAGCTGTGAGGCATCTAGTTACGAGACATAAAAATGTTACTGTCTATAATTTTTGCCTCCTAATATAATTTTAAAACAAAAGCTGCTTCAAAGCTAATTGAATGCCAAGGAAAAAAACAGATGCTACTTTATTTAATGACCTGTTTTAATCTTTGGCGAGAAATACGTCACCTTATTAAAAACTTACTGGAATACTAGATGATTCCCACCCTGCCTGTAATGATACCCCACAACGGCCTGCAGTTGTTTCCAGGCTTTGTTTCAATTTGGTTGTGTATTTTAACGCTTCAGCAGCAGGTTCACTTGTTCATACAAAAAACATGATTTGGATTTCAACTTTAAAATTAAAATTCACTCTGATGCAACTAGAATGCCGAGTTTACAGCAGGCTGTAAATAATTTTTAAGTGTTACTACAAAAGATAGGGTACAGGGGAAAGCCAAAACCTAAGTTCAGTCATTTATATGCTATGCCAACTAGAAACACAGACAACACAAGGATGAGAGAGACAGAAAGAATATTTTTCTTCATCTCCTTATAAAAATAAGAATCAATACAATTAAAAAGGCCCTTAGAAAAGTCACCTGTCCACTCTGCACTCATGGGCTTTGATAAATTAGGTGGTAACTGTAAAATAGGTCATAAAATAGAGTTCTAATTCTACTAGAAATTCTGAAATCTGTCTAAAATTCCTCAAAGAGAATTGAAGTATTTTGGGTTTAAATTTTAATCTGGAAATACTATTAAGGAATGTTCCTAAAGCTCCTGGAAGATACTGGAGAGCTGTTAGAGAGCTTGCATACTGTAAATCCTAGAATCTGAGACAGCTGAAAACAAAATAGGCTACAGGCTTCCTTGAAACTTCATTATCCTACGGCAAGTTTAGTGAAGTGTTTCAAACAAAGATGGATCAGACTCGATACTGAATGGACAAAGGTTACTATAAGGCTTTTCTATCTTTTTTAATTAAGTAGTAAATCACCCACTCCTTAAGTTACTCTAAAAAGCAAAAATTAAAGTAGCTCTAAGTTCATTTTGATAGTAGAGAAAGAAGAGCAAGAATTAATATTTCAAACTGAAAATATCCTCCTGTATCTTTGTAAAAAACCTGTATCCCTACACACCACTCAAAATATTCCACTTTGCAAAGGTCTGCACCTGCCCTGCCGTACCAGCCTTCTCACACGGGCTGGCTTTGTGTGGGGTGGAGTTAATTTTTTTTCACATTAGTTAAGATGGGGCTGTGTTTTGGTTTTATACTGAAAATGGCACAAAAGAAGGGGTGGGGGGGCATGAAGAAGGAATTCCTTTGAAGAAGGAGTAAGGGGAGACATGTAAAGTAATGGCGTCTGTCTTCCCAAGTCACTACCACACATGATGGAGCCCTGCTTTCCTTAGGATGGCTGAAGACCCGCCAGCCCCTGGGAAGCAGTGAATTAATATCTTGTTTTGCTTTGCATTTGGTTGTTACTTTACCTGTTAAAATGCTTTTATCTCAGCCCAGGAGTTTTCTCACTTTTACTCCTCTGATTGTCTCCCCCACCCTGCTGGGGGAAGGAGCTGTGTGGGGCTTTAAACCACGACAACACAAAATTATTCAGCTCCATCCCCAGCTGTAGGACTGGCAGTAGACACCGAGTCCTTGCTTCTGGGACATGTTTGGAAACTCAAAGACAAAACTGCAAAGCATACAGGGCCTCCTTATCCTCTCTGCTCTACATTCTTCCTCTTTATTCCCTCTACTGTGTGAAGCTTGATGGCTCCAACTGCGTGCTACAATCCACGGGGCTCGTGACATGAAAGGATGATTGAGGAGCAAGAATATTTGATCCAGAAACTTCTGGGGCTGCCCCTGAAATATGTTTCAAATCTCTTAAGAATAAACGAAAACTATCATGAAAAGTCAAGACAAGCTGACAATACGCAACCATCCTGAACTTTCCAGCTTACTCACCTGCTTTCTGGAATTCTCACATGTAAAATTTCTCTTTTCCTTTAATACTACTTTCAACAGGTTGACATAAGCCAAAATTTCTGATTTCCCTCAGTTTTGGCTTTGGGATTAAAAATTATTGATAAAAAGTAGAAAAATATCAGAAATCCTCAATAACAATTCCAGGTCACCAAAGAACAGCTCTATGGGCAGCAAATAGACCATTATTATGGACTTGCATTCACTTTTCTTTTTCTTGAAGCACATTGATCACAACATTGTTTCTTAAAATCAAAATCTCAAGACATGAAAAGATCACATATCACCAGTCTAGCTTCATTTGATTCATTCCTATCAGTAAATCTATAAATCCATGAACAGCTTTAAGTAAAGGCTTTCTCTTCAGAATATTGATATTGGGTCCCACAGCCCTAGTTATGTCTTTCAGGTGCATATGTCTTATAAGCACTGCTGAGGCTAAATAAGCCATGTCTGCTCCATTAAATTAATAACATTAATTTTAGCTCTTTTTTTGCAAGTTTCCTAAGTTGGAAACAGAAAGAATAGTGGACAATTGCTTTATGTTTCGTATTTGAAATTTTATAAACCTTTTTCTGAACAAAAACCAGAACACCTGCATATGGCACACTAACACAACTTATGCTGTACATTAAACTGTTTTGAAAATTGAAACAGCAACAGACAAACAGAATGTAGCAAAGAAAAAATATGAACATATAACTCCAATATATAATATGTTATAGGAGATACTTTAAAATATACGTCACAGCTATCAAGGTAGTTTGCTTTACATTTTGCCTATTTACGAGGGCTGAAACTTTGTGTTCACAAATTATGAACTCTACTCAAAAGAAATAGACTCTTCAACACCTCTTGTTCCACACCAGGACATACTTCACAGATGTCAGAATGACATAATCACATTTTAATACGCTGTAGGAACGGATCAATTAAGAGAGCTTGACTTACGTATCACGATGCAAGTTCTTGGGATAGATGACTGCTCCCTAAAACGGGGAATTGTGCTATGGAAACAGAATAGCATTTGTTTACACTTGTTACAAACAATTTTGTTAATCTTGAGCAAACATTGTTCCTAATGAGATCACAGTTTGCCAAATGAAGCACTACATCCAGCCTCATTAGGTAAAACCCTGTTTCTTCTTCAGGCAGTACAACGAACAACTTCATTTGTTGCCAGATTACTCCATCTCTAATTTCTTTTGCCAAAGGAAGTTGGAATTGGCATACAGCTGAAGATGCCACAATGAAAATGGGTTGGCACAACTCTGTTGAGAAATTACTTCTCTTTTATGATGAATTTCCAAGTTAACACAGTGAGTATTGGCTTGAAACAGATATGTTTCTGATGTGTTCCTGCCTAAAACTGGATACTTCGGGGTATCAGGATACTCCAAGAAATATCCTAGCCACACTGATATTCATGCATTAAGAACAGAGGGGAATACAGAAAATCTTCTGAGATTTAATTTAAATTCCTTCTACTAAACTGATAGAATTGATTAAAAGCCACAGTTGCCATCAGAACAATATTGTGGTAAGATCATAAACGATCCAGTCCATTCCAGTGGAATTAATGGTACCATAAAAGCACCTTTGAAAACTCTTACTTTCAAGAAATCTTTTAACTCTAGAGAAGCATGTAAAACCTTTGGACTGAGAGGCAATCTTTGGCAAAAACGTTACATTTTATTCTGACTTTATTTTTCTACTGACACTATTTTTGGCACAAAGAGTTCTTTCTATTGCAGAAGATACATCTCAGACCCTTTGACCTCACCAGAGAGTAATAGAGAAAACAGCCCCCCTCCTTTTTTAAAAAAAAAACTTAAACTGGAGCATACAGCAAGGAAATGAGTAAGCAGGCAACCAAGGTATGTTTTCAACTTCCTAAAGATACAGCAAACTAAATCTACTTCATTAAAAGCGAGCTCTTCCTTTATATTCTTCCTCCCTATCCTGGCCACTGGCAAAGTTGCATTATTATCCTATGAGTCATTCTTTCTTCAAAATATCTCTCTGGGTAGTACTTGTTAATTAAACTTTCTCATCCTCCCTTTCTCTCTCTCTCTTACAGTTGTTAGCAATAGTCTTGTACCCTCTTTTTTTTGAATAGACATCTATATGTAATCTGCCATTATTACAGTAGTAGGAAGGAACTGACTATCTTTTACTCTGTGTGCCCATTGAACACACAATTACTAATTATATCAAGTATGCCTTGTGAGTGCTACTGGTGACTTAAATAGTACATTTTCTTCATCTCTTTAGGACAATGTTATCTATTGTGCAGTGTTTCTTTGGTGGCATTTTAGCTGGTGAATTTGAAAGGTTCTCCGGTTTCATAAAGAAAAATGTGGAACATCTGTCCCTTTTCCGTGGCTGTGACTCTGCAGCAGTTAAAACAGCCTGCTGTTCAGAAATGCAGAGTAGGAAATAAAATGCCATTTGAATACACGTGGTAAGAATAGCCTGGTTGGCAGCGCCCTAGCCAGAACAAATACCCACAGGAGGTGTACCCAGCAGAATCATATCTACTGATTTCTTAATTTAATTTTTACGAAATGGTAACAAAACATTTTTCACAGAAACTAGGTTTGATTCCCAGCCATATAAATAGACATATATACTACATGATGAGTTTGTCCTACAAAGTACAGAGAGAAGTAACTGAACATGAATGAAATACCTGAGTGCAAATGCAAGGATAATAGAGCTGTTATTTATGCTTAGGAAAACAAATTCACAGAGTGGCTCTGTAGATGGCCAAGAAGTTACAGCTTATATCTTTATCCATATTCATTTAATACCTAGTTCTGTACAGAGTAACAGCTCTAGCTTTAAGCTTGTGGTAGGACAGGGAAGGCAAACTATGACTGAAGAGTAGCTGATGTATTGGAAGAGCAAGGTAAGCAGGGAGAAAGCCTGAACTGAGTAACACCTAAAGCTCTTCATCCAAAGTCAGACCTTCACCATGGAGGCTCCTGTAGAAATGAATAATTAGAAAGAATGAGAAGTCTACAATTAGGGTGGAACAGGAAGGTAGAAAAATTCAGCAAATGATTTAACTTAGGCCAAGGAAATCTTGTAACAAAACCAGAAAAAGAATCTATCTTTCAAAAAGATCCATCCAGACCTCATTTAGAAAGTACCTTTTGTAAGCAGAGACAAACCAACACAGGCTGCTGTGCTCTGGGTAGCCATGACTGCCTTAGAGCTGACTTGGAAAACCCCCAAAGTCCCTTCAAGACCTACATTTCTATGGATTCAGCAACAAGATAAAGATAAGGAGGACGGGACAAATTAGACGCGTGATTTTTTTTGATCTTTTTATTTCTGCCGTGTACGAACATCAGAAGCGTTTGTTGGGACTGCAGTTGTCAAACTGCAAGCCAGGCATGTGAAAACAGCTGTCTATCCTCAGCACCAACAAACACGAATAGATCTGTCATCACAATTACAGCTCAGAGCTGGACTGCCTTCAAATACCAGCAGCAGCCTGCACCGCGAGCGATGTCAGATAAACCTGACTCAACTGGTTTGGGATCCATTTCTGCAGAGAACATCACGACAGCCCTTCCCTCCCGCGAAAGGTTGCAAAACTTTCCGTGGAAGGGAAACTTCCTGTTACAGCGCGCGTTAAATGTTTCACGGCTTGCTGAAAGAAGTCGTTCTAAAAAAAAAAAAAAATCGAAAAATGATTTACGCTTTTAATAAAATAATTATGCCGTTTATTTATGCGCGCGTAATTTTAACTTGATTACGCTCCAACAGCCTTGTTTCCTTATTACAGCAGTTACTGTCTTCTGATGTTGTTTTACAGATCTCTCACAAGTGTTTACTCAGATACATACAGTAGCTCAAGGGGTTATAATGGAACACTGATATTTTCATCCCAAAACAGCTACATATTGGCAAGAAGTGATCAAGAGACATCTGAAAGTACCTCTGGATTTAGCAGTGGTCTAGGCAAAGCTGATTTGGGAATCTTATTAAGAATGCAATTCTATAATGTAATTACCACACTATCAGCAGATCTGGTCAGCTGATTTAGAATGAATATTACGTTTCTCTGTATACAATTGACAATATGAGCAAGAAACAGGAGGAAAAAAGCTGGAGACAATCACTTCCCTTGGAACACAGAAGAAGCAAGAATCAAAAACATGACTATTTGAATCAATTCCCAGTCTCTTTCCTGAAACAAACCTGTGTACTGACTTCCCTCAGGAAAGCAGATTGCAGTCTTCAGATGTGCAGATTACCACTTTGAAATTACAACTTCTAATATTTGTTCTCTAAGGATATAGTTTCTCTCAAGTCAGGATATTGTTACATAGTCAGGCAAGCCAATGTACTCTGCCTCCCGTCGTGCATTACTTCTGCATTTCTGATTTTTTTTTTTTTTAAATTATCATAACCAGACAGTAAAGTACAAAACCATTCCAGTAAAATAAAACCATTAAGCAACCAGAATTACAGGTCACCTATACCAGTATCCACAAAAACCAAACTGGCTGTAGAGGTAAAGACTTTTGCCTCTCAAAACCGTTATAGCCTGAGGGTTTGCACATATTAGACATGAAGTTTTACTAGATGTGCACTTTCATGACAAACCGAGGTATTTTTAATGTGGAAAGTGTACTACTTTTAAATTAGTATACTATTATGCTATATTACTATAAAAGAAGTAGCCATAATTATAAAAGAAGCAAGCAGGAGAAAAGGAGAAGAATGTAAGAAAGGGAAAGGGAGGGAGACTGTAGTCGACTGGTAATTTAGGAAAAGAATAAACAAAAAGAGGAATTTCAAGTCCAAAAAAGGACCAAACAAATCTCTTAGTTTGATTTATGTATGTGCATGTACAAGTCCTGAAAACTTGTTACTGTGCAAGTGAACACAAAGGGAAGATGTAAATTTAAATATAGCTCTTCAGGAGTGGTTTTCACAGTGTCATAGTGTATACCTGCCCTGTAGATTCCATTAAAGAATTAACTGCAGCTTCTAACCATGGTGAAAACAATATAATCAAGGTATACAAAAAGGTATAGAAGCAGTGTGAGAATGTGCACATTAGTTGGCAATTTCAATCTTGAAAGAGCTAGCTGTTATTAATAGTTACTAATTCTTGTTTAAGCTGCCAGCATTCCACTCCACACTAAAAACAAAAACAAAAAAAAACCCAAAACCAAAAAACAAACAAACAAAAAACCAAAACCTACAAAAAACACAAAAACAAAACAAAACAAAAAACAGTGAGATGACAGGAGTTCATTCACATTTCTAAGGCCATTTTTTGTTTCTGAGATCTCAGAAAGGTAAATGAAAAATTAATCTCAGCGTAGTTTACACAAGGTTTTTGGGTGGGTTTTTTTGGGGGTGGTTGTCTTTTGTCTTTTTTCAAGGGGTCTTCATAATTTCTGGATTTGTATCCCTTCAGGATCTACTTCCAACTGATGATACAAAGATGTTTTTTATAAACATCTGATGAGGTTTTTTCCTGAAATATTAAGTCTCTGTTTACCTTTAGTGTACTCTAGAACCACACTGACTGAGGCATTAATTTTTAGGCTTCATTTCCAGAACAGAGAACTTGCATTTCAAAAGGACATTATTGTACAATGCATTATTCTTTCCCCATGACTAAGGTTTGCAGAATCTCTTTCAAATTTTCCACAGGCATATGTGAGGAATGTGCAAGGAACAGTGAATAAAACACACTATCACAGATCTACCAGTGATGACCTCAAAGGCAAAAAGTATCATCTTATTTGTAGGCTCGAAGCTGAGGAAAGGGAAGACCTTTGAGATTCAAAAAAAGCTATTATTTGAGACATAATAGGCCACAATCTCCACTTCTGATTATGCAACCCAGCAAGAATAGATAGATATCCTCAAGAAAGAACCTCTGAAACCCACTCATCTTTTATGTCAGCCTGTAGAGAGAAAGGCAGAGAGAGGATATGTTTCAATTCCATTCTGACTAGATGGTGAATAAGTCTGTAACAGTCAGTAACATTTCTTAGATATTCCATTTAATCACACACACAATAATGTAATTAAAGGTGCAAAACCACCCGAAAAATTAAAGTCCTGTCTAAAGAAGTGGTGATTCACAAGGAATTGAATACACTAAACCTGGTTTGAGTCTGAGTCATGTGGAGCTCAGTATACTGCTGACTTTTGCCAAAGGCAACTGTAATAACATTGGAAAAGATTAAAATTTTAAATATGATTAAACTCATTAAGAACTTGTTTTGAAGCTTGAGTGGATGTGGCAGCAGAGAACAGGCTGGGATGCAACTGTGAATCACGCCACTTCCACTTGGAAAAAGTGCTCTCCAAACACTTGAGTTGTACTCAGCATTAGGAGAAGGAGCTGAACGGGTCCCTCTGCAGTTTTCCCGGAAAGGGAGGAAGTTCAGTGACCCAGAAATGCTGTTTGCTGCCGTGCCTTTGCAAGTCCCATCTCCTGCCAACCGTGTAATAACCTGAGGCTCTATCTGCAACCGACAAAGGATGAAACCGGGGTGGAATGGTTGAGCAAATTAAATATGAAGCACTTCAGCTTAAAAAAGTTGTCAGAAGCTTGTCAATAGTGATTTAAATATGTGGGATGAGCCACATCCTGCACACGTCATTTTCTCATCACTTTCTACGCAGCTTATTTGGATTATACAACAACTTCTAAGTGTTTATATATAGATGTGAGGAATCCCACTTCCAGAAAATAGAAGATAATTAGAAAATGAGAGAAAAGCATCAGGTTTTTTTTTTGTAAGAAACACCATTGTGACTTTCTAATAGAGTCTTTCCTTCCCCTGATAGGTCTCATGAGCTCTGGTCTCCAACTAAACAACTCTAGTCCTTCTGCTTTTTGGTAAAAAGTTTGTGAATTATTCAGAATTATTCTTTCCCCTACTGTTGCTGAAAGAGAAGAAGCTACAGGTTCTCCTCAACTAAAATAATCTGCACTTGCCTGTAATATATACAGGAGGCTTCCACTTATAAAGCTGGTCACTGTCATTTATTTCCAAAAAGATTTAAAATAAGATATGCATTTACTCATACAACTGACAAGGGAAACCTTTCCTAAACAAAGGTTAGAAATAACCAGTTACTTTCCTAAGCCAAACACAGTAAAAGAGGTATTATCACAAAGCAACTCTTTTTTTCCCCATATAAAGTCCATGAATACGTATTTTAGCAAGGGGTCTTTGATTTTTGTAGGGATTTGTTTTCTCAGGGAACTGAACATCAGTTTTCTATGGAACACTCATTATTTTCTCAATGCTTAAGGATGAAGGAAAATATATAAATCAGCAAATTTGATGAAATCAACAAAGAGATCAGTTTGTTTTGAAAATGTCAATATAATTACTTTCAGGAAGAAAATCAGGAGATATACAGTGGCCCTCCCATTTCATACTTCAAACACCTCTAAATTTTTTATTCTGACCTTTTGAGTTTGACCTTAACAATTATTACTAAGGGAGTAGTCTCAATTTTCACAAAGTGTCTTAGTGAATCCCTCAGCAGGTGAAACCTCCCCTATCAAAAGTCCAGCCCCAGTTATATGAATTATTTAATCACTACATATGTTGACAGGGTTGTTATTTTTTAAAATTAAGCAGGGCAAAAGTTCCCAACCTATTTATAGGGCCAGCATTGAACCAAAACACCAACTTACAACCCTTTTTTTTTTTTTTTCAAGGCAGTATTGATTTAAATTTCTGACCCTGAAACTTCTCAAACTCTAAATGCTTTAAACTTATACATTCTTTAATGTAATTATGATTACACCATCCCTAAAAAGTTCTGACTTAACAAAGTGTGGTGGAAAAAAGCATGGTTAACAATTGACTGTTTTGTATAACACTTGGGAAAATTTTAGCATGAAACTGGGTATCCTTTCATTGTTTTCATTGGAAATCAGATGAACACTTAGGCAAAAGAGCATATCCAGTAATCAGGTATCCAATTGATTTTAAGTGACAAGACCAGGTGTAAGGCAAAATATTATTAGTATTTTAGTCAATTTTTTTTTGTTCAGTTCATTTCTGCCTGTAGTTAAAGTGTTTCATGAGTTTCAGTTTGTTATAATGGATTTTCAGTGAAGGAACGAAATATGATCAGCTTTAAGCAGATATTGCTGAATTGAGCCTGCAAATACAGACATAAAGCAAAGATTAATAGTTCTGTCCAATTCTCTCTAGGATGGTACTTTCAAGTAAAATGTTCAAAATAGTGTACTTAAACTAAAAAAAGTATTTAGCATCTAATAAACAACAATTTTATATACAGAATAGACCTCAAAACAGAATGTTGTGCAGACGTCAATTTTCTAATTTCATTCAGTCCTAATATCTTATAATTGACCTGGTGTAAATAAACATCTTTTCCAATGCTTCATTCAGTTCTAGGTTTCCTAAACATCTTCAAGACAAAAATAACACTATCTTGCCAATAGATTTTTTTTTAAAAAAATAACTTTTTTTTTCTTTTTAATGGGATGAATCAGTACTAAGATGGAAGATTATTCCTGAGTGACAGCATATTATATTAACAACATGCTCATGAAGAATACAGGAGTATTTATTGTCCCCTCTGGAATTTTCTCTGTTGACAGCAAGACTTGGAAAGAAAGTATTCTCTTTACCTTCCTAAATCTACCTGCAGCTACCATATCAAAATTACTTAGGATAACTGCATCAAAGCAGAGATGGCACAGTCCCTGTTCTCCAAGTGAATGCTCCAGACACTGCACTAAGCATATAATCCACTTTTTTGAATATTTACTTTCTGTCATTTGCCCTCACAACAGAACAGACCTTCAGTTATAGGTCATTAGCAAGGTGCTGGAGAGTGCTGAGAGCCCAGTTCTGGCTGCCTGCTTTCCACAAGCTGGACATCTGCATCTGAAGTAAAAAATTACACTCTGCAACTTTTGACCTGAATGAGTGTACCAAGAACCAGACTTAAGGATCATCGGTCGAAGAGAAAGAAAAAGCTGTGATAAGAGCTCAGTTCTTTGGAAGAAAATGACTGTTTGTACAATTGTCCGCTGCATAACCCTCCTTGAAGCCCTGACAGAAATGTCACTAAAAGGAAAGAGATTTCAGAACCTGCTCTGTCCTTCACATTTCCTTTGCTTGTGGAGCAGGTCCCACACTGTGATGCAGCCTAATCTCCCTGTGTTATGATGCAAAATAGAGCATTATGCATTCCATTAATAGCTAAAGGTTAGAGGCTGCAGTCTTCAAATGCTTAAATACTTCTCTATTTTGGTTGCTGCTCTGTAAATAATTGTGTCTTTCTTTTACTCTATGTCTCTTCTGATGCCACCTACATAATTTCTTTTGGTATTGGCCAGTACTACATGCTCATAGCAGTGGATTTGTAGGTACAGCTGCAATACAGATAATAAAATAACAAATAATAAAGAATTCTCAGTGAATTAATGATGTTCTGTAATGAGGCCAAAGTCCACCTGATCAGGCACAAAGACTGAATCATCTTCATATTAAATCTAATATTCTGTTACCCATTGTAGTGAATGATTCCTTTTCCTTTCCTGCTCTCCAGTCCAACAGATACCTTAGGAAGGGCATGCAGCACATGATACTGTGATAAAAATAAGAAAGTGGAATACATCAATGAAACCCAAAGCAAAAGTAATTCAAGGTGCTGATTCACGTCACAGATGCCAACAACTCAAAAAGTTGCAGTTCTTGAGTTCGTAAAATTAAAAATAATAATAACAAAAAAAAGCAGTTTTGGCCTCTACCTCATGGCTGCACGACAGTAATTTAGTAATTCTTGATGTGAAAGTTTGTCAGATGCATATTCCAGGCAATACCTCCTCCCTCTCGTTGAATCATACAGGCTGTGTCCTAATCAAATTATATTTTTGAAGTGTTTCCTCACTGAATCCCACAAGATTGTTTCTCATATTTTCCCCCACACATGCTTTTGAAACTATCCTGAGGCTGCCAGCAGAGCCTTCTTTCTTCTCTCTCCCCCCTTACCCCCCACTTTCCTTTTTTTTGAGGGGGGGGGAGGAAGAGAGTCATAGTTACATTCGTCATTTTTCAGTCCTTCACAATCTGCCCTGTCAGCTGATAACATCTAAAAATATCAGGAAGACCAATATTTATTTCTGTCATTTCAGGATTATGCCTACTTTTTTTTTTTTTTTTCATAGAAGGAGTCACCATCTATTAACGTCAGGAAAATCCTTGTGTTCAGCTCTGTTGTGTCCTGTTATTCGGACTGTCTGTGACCTTCCCTAATATTAATTAATAAGAAGGCTCATTGATCTCTTCCAGCAAAAACAATTGGAAACCCCTCCTCACAGCTGGGGACAGAAAGTTTGCAGGAGAGCAGCACAGTGAAGACATGGAACCTCTCACCTAAGCTGCTGCCATTTGCTGCCACATCATTACTCAGTGATTAACACACAAGAACAAAACATGATGTCCTTGGCTGCCCACTGGTTACCCCTGCTTATCACAAGCCAGTTACATCATACCCTGGTTTTTGTTTACAACGGATTCACTGTTGCCTTTTGAATTCTTTCCAGTTGTATTCCAAGAGTTGTTCTCTGTACACTGTAATAACCATGTACCACCTGTTTCCTCTCAAACTGGCTTGCAAGTGGACATTTATTTCACTTGTGCCCAACCATTTGCTAAAACAGGCCCCATTGCTGGGCTACAGCCTAGTGCTTTCCAGAACTTTTTCTGATGTTCTAGCAGGATAAAGCAGCTGACAGGATCTGGTTACCCAGGTCTGCATCCTCAGTACTCCCAGAGCTCCTGGTGCAAAAAGTATGAGTGGAGACAGGGTGTTTTAGGAAGAGATGACATAGGAAGGCTGAAATGAGGCTGTAGGGCTAACAGCCTTGTGGGATTCAGTATGGAAATGTGTAATTTGAGTGGAACACACTCACCATGTTGAAGCCAGTGAGGAGAAGCTATTGTCCAGCCTCTGGAGTCATGCAGCAAAGGATAGAGGTGACCCACATACAAGTTGAAGGCAAAATAAGGATTGCTTTTTTTAATAATACGTGGGCTTAAACTATTTTTCCAGCAGGTCTCACGTCCTGGGTAAAATCAAAGACAGTCTCCATGGAATCCTTGCCTAGCACAGCACTGATCACAGCCAGTCTCTCAGTAAACATGCCTAGAAACACCTATTACTACTGAGGGCTGGATCACAGCTGCCACTTCAGCTCGAGCTCGCTCCACCTCAGCTTCTCTCTCCTCACCAGTGAGTACTGCCTGGAAAAGACGGACCACACAAATGATAGAGCGTGCTGTGGTGAGGAAGCACAAAGCCTTAGCTCTTGCAGTTATACTCTTAGCAGTTGTAGGATGTCAGAGATGAGCTGAAAAGCATTTATTTCCCAAGCAGAAACGCCAGCAAGTTTTCTGAAAATGTTACTTGTCGGTTAGATCACACAAAACCAATCCCTTTCTATTGGCACCAGCAAACTATCCCTCTGTGACAGTGCAGATGAAGGAAGATAGATATACATTTCAGGAGGACACTCAAAGGGACCTGGAAGCTTCACTGAAGACTTTATGCAGAGCTTTTTTTGAAAGTAACTGATGGAGAGCACACAAACTGAAGTAGCCTGGGGATTTAATTGCCACGTTTATTTTTAAAAGATTCTCCATCTAAGATGACGTATGAGACACAACACAGTGTCAATCATTATTTCAACGGGAGTTGGTCGGGGGAAGATGGGAAGCAGTTTGGAACACGTTCTGAAGTTCTTTTTGCAATATATACAAGGCAAAAGGCACATGAAAAATCTGAAGCAATTGGGTATACACATTACTATTCTGAATCTTGACTGGGGGTCAAAACCTGCAGTGGCCTTCTCTTGATGCACTCTGCCTTCTCAGTGTGCTTCTCTTTCCTCATGTTCTGTAAGTGTACAGTGTGAGTTCAGGCCTGAGCAATGCAATAGCACAAGGATCATAAAAAGCTTCTCTCATGGGGTGGGAAAGAGTTGGGGCAGAGCCTAATGTTAGACCCCTAGTTTGTTTTTTTTTTTTTTAAAGGAGTCTTTAGTAGGATGGGTCCTTGTAAGGACAATGCAAGTATCAGAAAGGAGCAAAGTGCACATGTTTCACATAAGTTTTAACCTTTGCACCTTCTGAGTTAGGCCCATTGCTAGTGCTCATTTGGAAACTCTGCTTTCAAGAAAAGGGCTGATGGGCTTTCTGAATGTTGAAGTTCAACTGCTAGAACTGCTAGAGACTCTACTTTCTGATCTAGCAGTTAGTACAGACCCCAAGTGTGCTGTGCCAGTTACTGGCAAGACACTAAGTAAACTGGTCAGTGAAAATTTGTCATATCAAATGTTTGTCTGGACATGATGGATCTTACTGGGGAAAGCTCAGCTAGATTTGTGGGCTGCCATGAAGCCTTGGCAAGAAATTTAGTCTATCCAGGGCACTACCTGAATCTCTCTGTCCAAGTCAATAACAGCATTTTTCTCCTCTGGAGTTTTGTAGAGACAGAATTCAAGAGTGATACCAAGGTGCTTCCATGCTAAGACAACAGCTACTTAATACTGTGTATATGATAGCATTAGATACTTATCAACTGAACTTTTACACTAATTCAGCAGCCTAAACTGAGCTTAAATTTTCCATTTAGTTCATCATATTCTCAGAATCCACAGCTGTCCTGGTTCCAGGGGTGTTTCGGTGGGAACACTAAGTTGAGGAACACCATTGTTAAACCACGACAACCCTGTATCTCAGTTTGCTGGGCAAGAAGAATTTCAGTGGACAGCTTCCAAGCCTTCTCTGTGTCCTATGTCAATGATATTGGGTGGATGTTCAAGCAGCAGTTAGGCATATCCAGCCTAGATATACAATCTATGAGAGAATCCAACAGCATGGACAGAAGCAGAGGAGAAGGGAAGAGGAGGTGAGACAGGGATGGAAAACCAGCTGGTTTAAATTGCTATTCATTGTCAGGATTAGGAAACATGATCTGGCCTATCAAAGTTGCACAATGACTAACAGATGGAGATAATCTGGAGAGATGTTGACAATATTTGTGCAGATCAACTTGGACAAAAAAATCTGTGCACGCTCTAAAAAGAAAATAAAAGTAATATAATGATTAAAATAATCTAAGGCCTAATTTAATTAACACACAATAAGTGAGAAAGTCTCTGAAGACTGTATGAGTGTACCCAGTAACAGAAATTAATAACTGGAACATCAACTTCAGCAAGAGAATAAGGAAAAAATTCTAAGATAAGGCAAATCACATCAAATCCCTTCACAGGTTTTTTTTTCTTCCACTGCTACTGCCCACATCTCTACATCACTAACCACTACAGATGTCATCATTTTTAACTTAACCATGCCACATGAAGCTACAGGTATAAATTAAATACAATATATATGCCCTATCTCAGGATGTATGTTCAGCCAAAGCTCTTACAGAGTACATGGGGAAGAACACGTGAGAAGGTACTACTGTGCAGATACCAAGACTAAAAACTGCATTTTCACGTGCTCAGTCCACTCTACTATGCTGCCTCACTCTGGGTTATTGCATCATTCTACCTCCCCTTGAGGCAAGCCATCTCATCAATTTAACATTTGTGTATTTCTATCTCATCTAAAAATACCTGTAAACATATGTGTATAAATACTGTATCCAACCTGCCCATCAGCCCCAGTCACCTCCCACCTCCTGCTCACTAATAGCACAGTCCTGCATCACCTCCCACTCAGCCAAGTGATCCTGTGCTAGCTGCTTTCGACATACTCACAGCTATATATATTTGTGAGCACGAAAAAACCCTTCTGCAAAGCAAAGACAACATCTCCTTTGCAGGAGTTACAATGCATTTTGGAGTCACTCTGACGCTCCGGGTTTTTTTTTTACACTGGCTTATGTGCTAAATTTGCATATACATGCATGTCTGCAACTCATCTGGTTTGAAACAGTATATACCACTAACACTAAAAAAAACCAAACAACAAAAAGAAATCCCAAACAAAGAAACAAACAAAACCCCCAAACCAAACCAAAACCACAAACAAAAACCCCAAACTGATCACAGTTAGGTAGGCAAAAATATTTTTTCTAACATAATAGTTAAATCTTGATGATTCTGAACTACTCATAAGTCTTACCAAAAAAAGTGAACGAAATTATGGTTTTTTCCATGGGGGAAGATTTCTCAGAGTGACTGTATTCTACAGACTTGATTCTATATGTTCTGTGTTAGTGGCTAAATGCAATCATGGTCAGGGACTCCCAGTGTTACTATGCCCTTAATCCATTCCTAATACAGTGCAGATACATTCCAAATCTATCATAGAATGATTTTCACATGATGCAAATACTCTGTTTTCTCTTACTTTTCTCATGAGGCTTTTCTGTTGTTTAGTATTTCATCTCACTGCAAAGAGTATTTAATGATTCAAGCTGATTTTTCTTGCTTAATTTCATCCAACCATTCTAAAATAAGAATTCCCCTATCTCAGTATTTGCCCTTTTCAAGTGCATGTTAACAAATATCATAACCTTTTTGCTCCATACTTTTTATTTGGCCAAGTTATACATAGAAATTTCTTTTCATGGTCAGCCAATTGCTTTAATCTCTAACTTGTCTCTAGTGGGTTAAATTAGAGCTTAATGCACCTAGGGTATTGCTTCAATTGAAAGAGTCTGGCATTCCTATTCTTGGGGATTTAGAAGGTGTTCATGTGGTATAGCTGTAAATACGAAAAATTTTATAAAACTCTCAGTGCAAGTTAGGCTTGAGATCCTTTTAGCACTTTTAACACTCTATACCTAATAAGTTTAAAATATCTAAATAATATTTTCTGAGAACAAGGCTGTGGTTATATCAATATATCTCCACTCTGAAGAGTCAGCTATAGTGCTCAGCTGAACACTGGACAGTTATTTTAAAAACACCAATTAGTTGTGCCATTATATTACTCATCAAAAACTTGTTTCCAACCAGGGAGTTGTTTCGTTGGGATTTTTAGGTGTCAAGTATCAGAAATTACCAAGAAAGCTAACAAAAATGTATTGCTGGTCAAAAAAATACCGTAACTATCTCCACTAAAGGAAAAAAAAAATCCATTGAGGTCCTTATTTTAATCTTGTTTCCCTCTTCTCCTTAGAGTTCAACTAATTAGCTGCCATTTATAGGTGTCCAAGTACAGGCCTGCAGGACACCAGACTTGATAAAACCAAGATATTTCCTGAAGATCTGAGCTTGGATCATAATATAGATTGTCGTCTGAAGTGGCACGAAAACAAAAGTACACATTCTAACACAGGAGGCAAAAAAATCTAAGAAAGTGTTTTAATTATGTTTATGCTTTCAGTGAACATAATAATAAGTACAGGCAAGCAAGTAGGCAGCAACAAACAAAACTCATGGGGATTATTTGTAAACTACTGTAAAGTTAAACTAATTAATTAAGTGCAATTGATATTCAGATGCGTTATCCTCAATAGGATAGAGGCAGGATTTAGTTAACATGGACATTTTTTGAACTGTATTTCTACACCAAAGGATCAAGACCTGTCCTAAAAATTAAAAGAAGTAGTTTCTCCAAACAAAAATATTATTCCCATGTAAATAGCAACTAATGACCCTTTGTTAACTTTGAGGGGGTGGGGGGGAGTTTTTTCAGTTTTAAGTACAGTGTTTGTTTTAATTTAAACAAATTTCTTTATTCTACTGGATATAATTGTGAAAGGCAGATAAGGTAGGTTTCAGAAATTATAGGTGAATACAAAACCAAAGCAGCTACTCTGTTACAGGGGAGATTGACTTTTGCCACATTGCAAAACAGGTGATTTTCTGTTTGTAGCATTTTGCAGTTTCTCTTGGTACCACAAAGTTCTCATACATCCCAGAACATTTCCACTGCTCAGAAACAATCATTACAAATAGCCAGAAATGATGGTTGCAGTGCACAGTGACCCTTTCCCTGAAGTTATTGCAGGATGTTGTAGAACACAGTGTACCAGATGACTATAAGAACTCAATCCTTGGTTTGTTCATCAGCAGTTGATTTTAACATTAACTAATTCCCCCAGCTCAGGTAGAGATCCAAACTCACCACTTTACTTTGCAAGAAGCAAAGTTATCAGTCAGGGAATTAACGGAAGCCTTTGGGTACCAACTGACAACAACTTTGCAGTCGCTTTCATTTCTCCTTTATCCCTGCTGTTCCAATTTCCACACTTTTGCATTTCTCAGTTGCCATCCTTTTAAAAGATGCATGGAATGCCAAGCTAAAGCTTACACACATCAAGAAGTTCTGTCCATAAAGGATAGTGGGAGTTCCATCTGTAAGACTTCGCAATCTACTGTGATAATCATTGCTAATCACCCATGTTTCCAATGTAGTCAACATAAATAATTCCACAAACAACGTTTGCAAAGTTCTGACATGTGGCAAATGTTCGGTAGCTATGTTTAGCACATGTTGGATAATCCAAGTTCTTCATACACATTAAATTAGTAATTTTGACTCACGATAAAAAGGGAAAGTCAAAAAAAACCCCATGGGTTTTAGAATCTATTTCAACTATAAGAGGAAAGATGCGTGTCATGCAAGAGTGCTGAAAACTTTAGAGGAAGAGGTGCTTCCTTAATATAACAAGCACGGTACTTTTTCTAGTTTTGTACTACTTGTTACTAAATCTTTTCTGGTTTTCAGCACAGAGGAACCTTTGGGTAGTGTATCACTGCTACAGTTGTTTCTACATCATCCTGACTGAAGGTGTAGAATGGAAACATGCTGGTTGATACACAACTGTCAGAATGGCCCCTTAGGGAAAGAGCAGACCTGCTTAATGCTACTCCTTATGAAGACTTATATACTTTCCTCAAATGTCTGGAGCTTTTATTAGCAGAAATTCTGGCATTCACTCCCTTTGGGGAGGAAATGCTCAGTTGTTTCTCCCAGAGAAAGTATCATGGTTATATTTACGTTCTTTGGAGAAAGTAGAGTGACAGGAAAATGAAATATCTTCCTACTAAAAACTCAGATTTTATGTTGCATAAATTTGAATATTTTATCTGCTAATGCTACTACGGTGCCTTATGCTTTCCAGCTATAATGTTTTCTCCTCTTAGGCAGCACAGCCACTCTTAAACATTAGACCAGCGAGGAGAATGTTCATCTGCCATGGATCATGGGAATTGCAATCCAAAGAAAGCTTAGCAGCAAATTTATCTCCTTGAGGTGCTGCAGCATGAGACTCATAGAAAAATTAGAAGTGCCCACAAATGCTGTGGGTATTCCTTCCCCCCCCACACACACACTTTTTTTTTTTTTTTTCCTCCCTAAAAAAAAAGGAAACTAAAAATTGCAGATGGAAGTCTGAAACTTTCTGTGAAAAGCTAAGTGTTAGGATACAGGTGAATCCCAGCCATGTTATTACCATGATTACCACCACGGCATTTGATAAAAGAAGAAACTGAGTCATCAAGGAGAGTGTTTGCCCAGGGTCAGCCACTGAAGTGGGGACAGAATGGAAAAGCCGAGCCAGACAAAAGCACTGACGAAGGACAGGAGGCCGGGGAGAGGAACGGGCTGTACGAGCCGCACTTCTGATCAACTTAAACAGCTCCGGAACCCACATCGTAAACTTTGCCTCTTGGAACAGCCACCTAAACTCTGCTCACTGCCATCTTCTGTCGCTACGTTGTGATTTACCCACACCCACGCCCCAAGGAATAGCTTTCTTCTGAGTGAGGACAAAGCATCAGCCCGAAAGGGTCTCTGACTTTATTCGTCTGAAAAGCTTTTGGCTCGACCTTTCTTTTTGTCCAGCTTCTGGGCAGCTATTTAGATGAACACAAATGCTCGACAGAGATACAGAACACAAAAGGTTAGCGTTCCTCATCAGTATACACACACATATTACCACAAGAGTCCTACCAGATGACAACAAGCAGGCAGAAGCACAGCTACGTAATACCACATCAAGATAACTCTTTATTATGCAGTGTGACAACTTGAATGTTCTATAAAAGATTTGCTCTCATGCGCACGTTTGTTTGAATACCCCTTGTGTCTAACATAAAAAGTGGATTCAATCCAGAGGTATTGAGCCATGGTAGAAATTCCACAGATTCCCCTCTCCTGCAGGATCTCAGAGTGTTAGTAAACATAGCAGACAACCAATCAGTCAGGCTACAGTAACACACACATCTCCAGAAGGCAGTGAGAAAGCCTTAAATAAAACATAGTACCAGCCTTCAGTGGAGTGCATTGAGACAAATGCCAGGGATGTGAAAGGTGTCGCTGGGATTACCAATGACGTGCTAATGGTTGTTCATGCAATCTCTGTGCCTCCTTCTCTCTGACTCACTGTCTCCCTTTGGAGGCTTCTCTCACGTCATTAAGGGACTGAGGGTTATTCACAGATCACTGACTAAACGCAAGCTTTAGCTTCCCGCCTGCATTCCCCTGGTCGTATGAACAGGACTGAGGTCACTGCCAAGCAGCCTTTGAGCTTTTTATCAATAGATTCAATGGGAAAAAAAAAAACCAAAACAAAAAAAACACAAACCCAAACCAAACAAACAACAAAAACTTGAGTACCTTCTGCTCTCCAGTTTCTATCTCCCACTCCATTCTCCACTCCCCGACCCTCCCCCCCAACTCAGTTCTGTTTTTTCCTGTTTTCCCCAAGGGGTTAAAACTTCCCCTGTTCACAGCAAGAACTGGTTTACGGTTTCCAGCTCTTTCCAGAGTCTCCTGACTAATAATGCAAGCCTAAATATGTACATAAAGCTCCTAAGTTATACACAGGAACCCAGCTTCAGGATAGTTTACTGAAGACATTTTTGGTTACTGCTAGAAACAAATGAGCCACAAGTCAACCCGACCACTTTCACATACACCTGTTTCTAATTACATTTTACGGTGTGGCTGCGGTGCTCTCTCACACACTTTTTATACCATCCCTTTGGTAGGAAGCGCTGCAGGCACTGCAGCCTTTGACTGAAGCCCCTTCCAAGCTGCCATTATCACCCGCTCAAGTGCTATACTGTTGGTGGTTTTTTTAAAAATTGGATTCCGTGAGTTCTTCATCCTCTCATTGTATGAGCTATGAGGTTAAGGCAACACCTTCAAATGAGGCAGGCACAGGATACCACAGCCCCAATGCAGATACTGCTCCATTGCTTTGGCAGTGCCTTCAACTGAACACAGACAGTTTATTCCCCCTTTCCATGTGAAAATAACCTATATGCTAGGGTGACTGCAACAGTACTATGGGACTGGAATGAGTATGATTAGAATCTACACAACAAAGTAGTATAACATTTATGTGCAGTTAAAAAAAAAAGCAAGGAAGGATTATTTTAGAAAAGATTACAAAAATGGACTGAGATCCTACTCTTCAGTGAGCACAGTAAGCTATTAATCTGGCTTCAGCACACACAAGCAAACATGTCACAAATGCATTCACAGGACTTTTACAAATCATTTTTCTCACAGCATCATGTGTAGTTGTCCTGTATTGCGTTGTCACCATCTTACTTATTCTCCTTCTATTGTTTTTATCCAGCTACCAGTTCTTCATCTACAATCCTCATCAGATGTACTATTCCAACAGTCCAGTTGGCACCTCTTTGCACTTACAGCCCTCTTAAACAAAAGCAAAGTAGCAAACTTACTTCAACCCACTCTGGTATTCCCAGGTTGCTCAGCTAACTCATCACAAAACCCTATTTCCTCACATTTGATGTCACAAAACAAGATTATTATCTTCCTCCAGAGATAACAATTTCCATTGTTTTCCAAGAAGTTTTGTTTCAGGAGGCAAGTTCATTACATGATAACCGTAAAAAGGGTTGGAATCAGGCTATACAGACTCAAAAATGAGGGAGGGCCTGGAAAATAAGAAGGGTATGATAGTAATAGACTTCCTCTTTTTAAGCCTGTTTGTCTGCTAACACTGAAATGTTCCACTGAACATTTCTGCTCCACTGAAACGGAGCAGATAACCTAGAGGTGAGCTGGTCAGCAGAAAAAACACTCAGGACTTCAACACGTTAAACCACTAAAGAAAGAATTTCCAGATTGTATTTCTTAGCACCCCAGCCCAGCCTATTAAATGTGGCAATGAAGCAGACTGGGAAGGATTCTATTTTTCATCTCCTACAAAGCATTCTGCAGAAGAAAAATACCGTGCCAAGTTCTCAGTTTACATTTTGTGACAGGGTGATGCTCTTAAAAATTAGTTGTACCCTCCACTGAAAGTATAGTTTTCTGCTGTCATGACTAAATCTCCTGAAATAACAAGTCAGTTTATTTTCACACCCTACAGTTCTCTGTGGTAAAGAAATTCCAATATATTTTTGTCTTTCTTCTTCCTATTTTCAACATTTGTGACACTTCTACTTCATAAGATAAACATTTGAAAAGGAAGATGTCTCCACACTACAGAAACACGCTTTTACCACGCTGGCTTTTAAAAGCAAAGTTCAGTTCTGAAAAGGGGAAGAAATCACATCATCAGAAAACGACTTTGGATAGTCCTGTACATGAATTATTCATGTTCTATTTTATAGCCCCCTTTATTCTCCAAGAAATATCAAATGATTCAGCAAGCCTATGATTTTCTGTGTTAATCAGATGTCTGACACTACACTCAGGCCTGATGATGGGCCAAAAGAGAAAGAACTTCTTTATGTGAGTTAACTGCAAAGACTCTTGACGAATCCCACTCAGTTGCATGTCTTCATGTAATAAGATGTTCAAATGCAACATAATTACATTAGTGAAAATGGAAAATTCCGTCTAATGATTTATAGCCCAAACGTTAAGGCATAAAGGAAATTTCCATCAGAACTATCATGTGCAAAATGAACTACAGCTTTCAATTATTTTTGGAAAAAAAAAAAAATAGATAGTCTCCCTATTTTATTTCTTTCTTTCAAGTCTATCAGTACATCTATCATAGCTTATGGGGTTTTTTTCCAATATTTTTCAGACATCCTCACTATCTATAGTCAAGGAGAAGGATATACACAGATGCCTTATAATGACATATTTAAATATGTAACAGTGAGACTATATCAATTCAGAAAAAAAAAAATCAAGACAAATTTCTAGTTTGTTTGATTATTATCACCTAACCTGCTAAGGGTCCCATTATGTTATGTGTTACAGAGCCACCAGAAAGACAGAAAAACACAACATATTTGTCCAGAACAGCAGAGAAAACCTGTAGCATGGCCTCTATAGTTATACAGATCTGTATGTTATCTATATAGTCAACACTGAGTCAGATTCTTCCAAGTCCCTCATCTTGTGGGTGAATGTATAATCCCCTTTCTCTCTCATTTTCATGATTACAAGAGCCCTTATTACCTCATCTGCCAGTACTTGGTACAGATTGTTTAGTTCTGTTAGTAACAACTTACAGGCAAGAGTAGGGCTTAACCACCTAAGGAAAAACTGTTATTCTTTACCAACAGAGACATAAAATCAGCTATAAACAATAATTTTTCCACAGATTTTTTGTTTTCCCCTATACCACCGAGGGAGATTTTTGAAAAACAAATGCAAAAGGAAAACATCCTCTGTATCAGAATAAGAAGAAAGTTCAAAGTTACAGCTCAACTAATCTAAATCTCACCATGGTCATGGAAGGATGTTCTGCCACAGCCCAACTCACACCACACCCTTCTGTCTGCTTTCTTTATCCTTGATCAAGCAGCAGCCAGCTGAACCCAATCACCATTTTGATAACAGCATGATTTTGTGTCAAATCAGCTGTAACCCTGAGTATGGCTACACAGGAAGGCTAGTAAACCTTCACAATCAGCTTAAAATTCATGGGCTAGGTTTTATGAATATCAAAATATGTCCTTGAGTAAGCAGGGTGCTTTTCTAATACCTGTGTTTAAATTAACATTTTTATGTGGTGTAACTTCTGAGATAGACATGACAGATCATGTAAATTTTGAAATCCCATTGAAAAAAAATACACCTCACCTTTCATCTGATTTTAAACCATGTTGCCATATTTGTAATTTCCTATCACTTATGTGAGGTAAAATAGTAATATAAGGGCCTAGGTATGTTTGAAAAATAGTACATAACTAACAAGGAATAACATGTTGCTGCAAGGAAAAAAATGGCCCAGTATGATTATCAATTAGGGCTTTACTGTTGTTGCAGTATTTGCTGCTTACTGAGAATAACTGTTGTGATTAGATAATGTTTTCACATTAAAATTAAAAAAAAGGGCTATAAAATACAAGATTAAAAAAAGAAATAAAACATTTTACATTATTTTTAATAACACAGGCTAGTCAACTCTTCAAGGCCTCAGAGCAGATTCAATATTATTTCTTCATTATGGGCTAAATGCACCAGCAATGCGCTCAGGAAAATAAAAAGAATCCAAGTCAGTTAACATCGAATTTCTAGCTAACCCTAAAAATCTGACTAACCTATGATCAGACAGAATTATGGGGGGGTGACATATGATAGACATCGAGTGACTGAAGTAAGCAGATTACACACACACCCCCACACAAGGGGTGGAAGAGAAAGACACGGAGTGCAATGTGACAAGAGTAAGCCTTGGTGCACCAGACTCAACTGTGAATGCCTCAAGTGTAGCTTTGTTATTTTGTGTCTGAAGCTCTGCTCCAGGACGGAGAAGAGCAGGAAAACAAGGCCCTCTAGGAATAAAACCCATGCACATAATAAATATTGTACGTTCATTTTTGACCATGCCCTTTTTTCCCGTTCAGCGGCCGAGCCGCACACGGCGGCTGCTCTAGGACCATCCCAAACTGTAAATCCTCTACTGTAGGCAGAGTGAAGCGTGGAAGGAACTAAAATACAGTCAAAAGCAATCACTTCCTCGCTTAATTTGCACGGTTGGTACAGTAGTTGTGTTGCGTTAGCTGCAGATTCATCGTTGGCTGGAGGGCACGGCTGACGCTGAGCGATCAGCAAACAAGTGTGCTGCGGAACAAAAGTTTGCATCAGTGGCTGGTAAGCAGGCCTGACAGCACTAATTGCCTCTCGGTGGCTGGTTACAGATTAAGAAGATGCATCCTTGAAGCATCATCGGTTCTGAGAAAAACAAACAAACGATTGAATAAGTGAGTAGTGGCAATTATGAAGGAGAATAATGAAAATTAGCAGGGTAAGTAACGCCGTGAGAAAGAACACAAAATATTCATACAACATGTATTTTCTTTAATCTTATAAAACCCTCACTTCAATACTAGCTATGTTACGTTAATTAATGATACTAGAGCTCACAGCTATGGCATTTCTTGGCATATTGTATGAAACAGATGTCTGAGCCTGAAGACACTGGCTTCTATTTTTCCCCAAAATAGTGAGCTGTTAGCATTCTTTCTGCTGCTAACATATTGAAATCTGCTGCCATTTTCTCTTCTGTTGTCTCAGTGTTAAATCACAAAATACATTGTTGGTTGGCTGAGAGGGGGTAGGTGTGTTCATCCAAACTAAGAAGTGAAAAAAATATTAATTGAGACGTGAAAAGACTCCCTTTTATGGCATGGCTGCCCCTCAAGGAATGCTATATTAGAGGAGAGGTTGCTAGAAATATTTTCAGCAACTGAGTAGCAAAAAAAGGATGGTGTGTGGACAGCATGTGTAACAGGGTTAGGAATACCTCAGAAGGGATGTTCAGTTCTATGTTTTGCTAGTTTCTTTTGTCACTGCTAAAGCTACTCGGAAATTGAAAGCCTGTTTTCCAAAATGACATTTAGCTTGGTCTTGAATGATCCTTGTGGGTCACTTCCAGCACAGGGTTTTCTGCAGTTCTATGGTCTCTCCATCAGATATCACAGAAAGAGCATGAATAGCACCTCCCTTCTGTTACTGAAATCACGTTCTTCAAGTATTTAAGGAGGAACTTTTTAGGTGTGTCTCAAACCCACTTTCAGACAAGCAATGACGCAGATCACCATGGCCCAGAATACATCCTCCTCCTATATATTTTTTTTATTTTGTTTTGAGTATTATTATTTTTATTTTGTTTGAGTATTAATATTTGACATGGTAACTTTATAACACTAAACTGTTTAGAACCATGCTGTATTGTTTTAGCTTCAGTTTGCCATACTGATCTTTATAAAGCAGAGAAATATTTGCTAGGAGAAATATTCCCACTTATAGAATATGCCAGGCAATGATTACATGGAAAAACTAAAGCCAGCTTCTCTGTTTTGTAGAACTTTGGCAAAACTGTTCAGTGGTACAGCATTCAGTTCTGGGAATTTTGAACTATAAAGCTAAAGAAAGATATCAATGAACTCAGAGAAGAGTTAGAAAGGAGCTGGCAGAGAAAGAGGGAAAAAAATTAAAAACAAGTCATTTGGTGAACTGTTGAGGGAGTTCTAAAAGAGGTGGGTTATGTGTTAAGTTTCTTTGGATATTTGAGTGTTATAGTTAATGAGCAGGACTATTAACATTGAACATTCCATAATTCAGAATGATTTGGTGAACTTTATAAATCAGAAAAGAGGTAAGAGATTAGAGAAGCAAAAAAATATTTAGAAGTCAAAAACTTGAAGGGCATCTGACTTCAAATGCAAAAACCTGTTTCTAGGTAATGCACACGGCTAAAATGCAGCAGATCTGGACTCACTTATCAGGTCTTTTATATATATTATCAGCAAGCCCAGGAGCAGCTCTTTGCTTCAGTTGTGCTTTGCTAAAATGGGGATATTGGTATGGCCACTTGCTCCATCTTTGTTTTATCTGTTTAGACCCTAAACCCTCCAGGGGAAAAATTACTTTATTATTCTATGTGTTCATAGAATACCTTGCACAGTGGGACCCTAATTTCACTTGAGCTCTCCAATTGCTGCCATAATACAAATAATAAATGATAATGTATTAAGACCACCAAAGAACAGCCCTCCAGTTTAATAAATGTAAATCCTCACTGGAGATAGTTAAATCTACTCTGGACTTAGAAATAGAAAATATATTTCAGGGAATAATCCTGTACCAGTAGGGGCACAGCTGACCTATTTTTATCTCTAGCTCCATGAATCACGGAAGTTAAAATGGACGTATTACAGTATCAAATGTCTATTTTGAATGATATAATAGAGGGAGAAATCTTTTGAAGCTCCTTTTCTTTCAGGCACAGCACTCTCCATATTAAGCCCAATGTAAGGTGCTTATCTTTGAGATATGGAATAAAAGCTGTTGACCTTTTTAAACATAAAATCTTGGTGAGCTTTGGTATGGCTTGATCTAATTATATTATAATGGATATAAGGTAATCTCTTATGTACTCTGTCTAGACACATCATCTCTTATCAGAAATCTCAGGGAAAAAAACTGGACCTCTAGCAAAGCAGTGATATAGCAATCTTTGTTGAAAGACCAGGATGCCATGGCTTCACAACAGACAACAAGAGATGCATGACATTGCTAAGCAACGCTATGAGCTAGTGAGGTTTTCTCTGGCTTCATATGGTGTGGTAGTTAAGGAAGTAAGAGCAAGGAAAGAAAGACAAAAAAAAAACAACCAAATGAACTGAAGAGAGTAATAAACAGAGCAAATGAACAAATGGAAAAGCAGGGAAAAAAAAATAAGTGTGAGCTACTGAAGTAATTGTAGCATATCAAAACTGCTATTCCAGGAAAGCCAAAATATTAGAATTTTGTAATTAAAAAAATTAATAAAAATCAATATGTTTACCAATGGATTTCCCCGGCTAAACTTGCATTGCCCTGTACTCCTTTAAAGTTTGTAATCACGTATGGATTGGAAAGTGCATCCTAAAGTAAACTATGCTTTAAAAGAAATCACCATTTCTTAAAGCTCTTCTCTTACAGGTAGGCTAGAGAATGTATGAAAACTAAACAAGTGGGTTCAAATGTGGTTGACAGAAGGTTTAAGCATTTCAAAGAATAAAACAATCTGATAAATGGTAAAAACATTCTCTTTGACAGCTTGACAAGTTATTTGCACTCCAGAAAGCAGAGCTGCTTGTTTGTCTCCATCTTTTCTCTCCATAAGATTAGTTCTCAGACGATAATAGGTTTGTCTCTATGAGCAGGTGCTCCCATGTTTTCTTCTTTTTTAATAGAAGTGTTCACTACCGCTCATTTAATCTCCTCAGAACCAGGGTTGTTAAAAATCTTCCAACCAAAAGAACCTCAGCAGATAACTTTTGAAGGTATGACCTTAATTTTTCCTGAATATAATCAAATCCATGCTCATAATGCAAGCGAATCTAGTCTAGAACAAAGGTATCATAACAGAAGGCTTTCAATATAATTATAAAAGGGTATAAACTACTCCTTCTAAATAGGGTCATCTGATTCTCTTTTCCCACTCAGATTATTCTTCAGTTCTCTGTAAGGTCTCTGACTCTTGGGCAACTTTTTGTCTTCTGTCAAAGAAAGGACATTTGGTAAAAGATTAATGAACAGTCCCAACCCATCTCTCATTCAACACTGAGGAGGTGTATTGTCATATTGTCACCTTGTCTACACATGACTCCTTTCAGGGAATACCTCCTGACCTTGTTTTTCCTGGAGTGCTTCCCAGGCAAACTAAAGCTACCACACAGATGACAACAGGACTGCTACCTCTTAACTCTTGGAGGAGAGCAGGAGAGATCCTTTGCAACACTCAATCACACGATGCAAAAGCTGATGTTCAGTATTTCTCATCGTGATCTAAAGCAGTTTAAAGGACCATCCAAACTAAACTATTTAAGATGTCATTATAACAGTCATTAGGTGCCCATAATCACTACAGCAGTCAAAACAGAGTCACTTACCGCTGGTTCTAGGGCTGACAAACATTTTTATAAAAACAAACAACCAGGTTACTGGAAAATTAAAATCACAGATTGGAAAACAATGTATCTATGTGACACAGGAATCTTTATCTTTGTGTGGCATTTGAAATCAAGTAAGTCTGAATTTCCAGTTTTCTACTGTTTTGCAAACATGCAGACAGAACCACATGACATGAACTCCCTCAAAAAAGAGCATCAAGTACGGACTTAAAAAAGCCACAATTTCAATGCCATTAAACTCTTGTTTTCTATCTGATTCACTAACAGGGGCAAAAGTAATCTTGGTAAACAAGGAGCAATTATAAGCAGACTCTGGGCTGCAAACCTGTAAAATAGTACTACTGATGAAGCTAGCCACTTCCTGAATTATTTCTGTGTGAGAAGAACTCTTCTTATCCACAGTTTTCTTAGAATTGTCAGTCTTTAAATGTCTCCAATGAGTATCTTATTTTGCAGTGTCTGTCAGCCCAGAAGTTGTAAAATTATTATTTCCATCTTAATGAGAACACGCTTCTTATCTCTATGTTAATGGTTAAAAAACATCTTCTATTAGACTAAGAACTCTCTACTTGCATATCTGGCACGATTATTCAGGATTTTAAGCATGACGTATTTAGAGCAGCTTTTCCTTTCTGGTTAGAATTACCCCAGTCCTATAATTTTCGTTGTTGTTTTTTGTGCCACGCTTTTAAATCTCTCACTAATACCGAGTGGCATCAGAGAGTCACCCTCTCGTGAAGTCCAGGAATTACACAAGAAACTCGAAATATTTCAGCCGCTTAGCTCGGTTTGGGGAACGAGGAGTGTTTTGTGCCCACAAGAGGGAGCTCAGATTGTTCTGTTCCGTGCCCAGCCACGTGTGCAGGCACACGGGAGAACTCGCTTTAAATCGATTTGCTGTACAAATGAGAAAGGTCATCAGATGTATTTTAATAAGAGAGATGGATACAGGCGCAAGTTTGAATTCGCATCAGTCTTAATTAGAGACTTTTTCAATGAAACCAGAATCGTTCCAGATTTTGTTCAACAACAACAACAACAAAAAAAGGCACATTTTTAACTGTATTTTTGATAGTAAAAAGATTTAAGGTGTATGCTAATACTCTTCTGTGAGTAATTCCATAGTTTCTGTGAGACCATTTATGGGATGGCAGATCTTTACCACCATGAATGATGGCTGCAGAATTCATCCCAGCTTCATACATAATAACAATATACAAATGTTTACATTCCTAGAACAAATTTCACATTCCCCATCAAGACCTACCATGTATAAATTGCACTAGCAGTAACAGAATTCTTTGAAATCTTAGCATGCTCTTGAGCCTCTTATCATCAAAATGTAATAATTATCAAAAGAGAAATGTGAAGAAAGAAAATGGGTTTGGACCAAAATCTGTCCTCTTCCATGGTTGGACTGTTTTCTGAAAACCATTTTCTAATCTTTAGGTCTGTTGAATTCTAAATGTCTTGAACTAAGAGACTTTTACCATGTTGCCATGTTCTCCAAATTTCATACTTCAAAAATTTTAGGATATTTTCTGGCGCTCAGTCTTCCCTTTTCACTTTCTATTTTCATCTCATTCCTTGTAGGCCTACACATCCTGACAAAAAAATCCCACTCCCTTCTTATTGCTCACCTCTTTGAAACAGTCAGTTTTTGCCCATCTATCCACACACAAATACACTCACGCTCTTGAAGGAGCTGTGGATGATACAAGCTGGGTATCATAACTGTGAAGCATCAAGAGACCGATTCAAGCACAAAATTAAGTAGGGGATGTTTGAATATATATATATATATTTAGTGAAAGAATTTCACGTATGGCTTGAGATGAAAGCTCAAAATATTTTCTGTCATCTCAAGCACTGCTTATGCTTCCCTGTCAATATTTCCCCAAGCAATCTAACCAGTTGCATATGTGTCCAGAACAAAAGTGCACATGTGCATCCTTTAGATCTGTGTATTTTGGAGATTCACCTAAAAGTGCTCCTTTCCATGGCCTTTTCAGTTATTACTAGAGTTTTCAATCAGGCTTATTTATAAAGAAGAAAAAAAAATCTGAGAAATATCATTTTTGTGCAGACCTGTTCCAGTGTTATTTAAACATTGGTGTATGCTCTACTTTGAAAAACAGAAAAATAACAAGACTTTGGTCTGCTGTGCTGACAGGCTTAGCCACAAGTTGTTCCAATGTCTCACTTAAACATAACAAACTTGTAATTCCCAAAACATGTATGTAGATCATTCGAGGTTTAAAATAAGTGATGTTTGTTGATTTTAAAAGGTCACTCCTTCCTTCATGTAGCATTTGGCAGGTTCATCCACAATCCATTTTACCCCCCCTTAACATCCTTTAAAAAATGCAGACCACCTCCACATTCATACTATTATCATTACTAAATTAAAAAAAAAAAAAATTATAAAAGACTTACAGATCCACGCAGATGGCACTGAATGCATCTTATACGTGCAAAATGTTTTGCTGCATAGCAAATCTATACATATTATTTGGTTTTATTGTGGTATAAGTCACAATAAAATCACCACATTTTTCAGTGTTGTATGCTAATTTACATTTCAATTCTGTTCATGTGTCCTCAGTAAACTGCATAAAATCTGATTTTCCATTACTATGATGTAAAATACCATTTGTGGCTTAATAAAAGTGACGCACAAATTTAAAAAAAAAAAAAAAAAAAAGAAAAGAAAAGAAAGGAAACAAACAACAAAGAATAAAATAGCATAAAGTTCTCTGCACTTTCCTCACTGCAAATTAAAACAGCGGTTGAGGAGGAAAGAAGAAAAGGGGAAAATTTTATTAAGGGTAATGCTGCACACATTTATGTAACAAACATACGTCTGACCTTTTTGCAGTCCCCCAACATTGCCAGCTACTGTGAGCTTTTCCATAAGCTGCCTGCCAAACTGGCAGAAACACTGGCCACTTCCCTGCAGTTCACATCCGTGTTCGGTCTGCACACAGAAGGGACATCGAGAATATTTGACTTGCTCCAACCTGTAACATCACTTCTGATGAGAAAGCCACTGCATCACAGGAAGCCAAAGAAACAGCTGATCAGCAACCCTTGATAAGGAATATTTTGTTAATGACAGATCACTTGAATGCAGAGCTTGCTTCTCCGTATTTAAGTCAGTTAATTCAAATTCACGATGTCCAACCCAAACTTCTCCACCTCAGAGACACGAGAGAGAAAGCGCCATCTCTAGTTTTGTCCTGTCCAGAGGCTTTTTGATCCCAGTCTGAACGTGGCAAACACTTGCAAGGCTCGGTTTCACAGCTAACGAGCATTTAAGGACACCAGCACATCACGACATGAGCCCAATAAAGACGCAGCCTCTTCTAAGGAAGGGAACAATGCCATGGTTGTCTACACTGGGGGCCTGAACTTTGCAATTTGTGTGTGTGTGAGATCTTCACGACACAGTATCCTTATTGCAAAATGAATGTATTTGTGTCAGCTCACCAGACCTTTCTGTGTAGCTACACAGCAGCAAACAGCTCAACTCGTCCTCTGAGGCTGCTGTGATATTCTTCATCTCCTCTGGGACACAGCTGCTTAAAACAACCACCACCACAACCACCACCCTCTCAGTTCTCAACGCAAATTTAACTTCCTGAGCAGTGTGGTGATTCCCTAATCATCAGCACATCTAGCATCAGATGCTTGCTGAGTTTTTGGGAATTGCTGACTCGGAATTAAGAAGTCTTGTCATGGGTGTTACAAAGACGTAAAATGTCTATACATGATTCTAAAACCTCAACAAAGATCAATGCTAGTGTTTAAATAACAATACCAAATGATTATGAGAATTATTTTTTTAATTTTTAGCAAAGTGGTTGAAATATATAAGGTGCAACTGCATTAAACATACAAACATGAAATCAAACATGAGTCTATCTTGAGACGAGTGTGGAAAAATGAGAACTTGAAAGATTTCTTTCAGTGATAATTCCTAACACTGAATTCACAAAACTAGAACAGAATTCCTCCTGTTCTTGATGCACACTCTTAAACAATATAACAATAAAAAATGCCCAAACACTGAATTACAAATGAAATATATTCTTGCAAAATATGGATTTCGTTATTGCATCAAAAATAAATTATGGGTAGCTCTTTTCATTGCAGAGTAAGAGTATTTTCCAGTAATTTTCACTGGAAAATAATTCAGACATGCATACGCTTGTAAACAAGGGCTTTCATTAAATACTTCTTAAAAATCCTAGTTAGATCTCTAATAGTCCGAGTGTTCTCAAATCAACTTAAACAGAGAACAAAGGGAATGTCCACATTTGCCCTTAATTCAAACAATATCTGTATATTCTCTCACTTTAATGCTGTTTCAGGCTAGTGTTTAATTTAGGATAGAGTATATGATGTATGAGCACAATCAGGATAACACTAAAAGACATTCAAGCTTTTCTGTGTATCTTAAATGGAGAAAATATAAGAATCATAGTTAGAATTTACAGTTACAGCATAAAATCCTCAACATGCGTGCTAGGCCACAAATGTTTTCATAGCAATTTTAAATATTCCAAGGTAGGAATAATTTCCATACCTTGTTTATTTTCTATAAGGTTAGCCACTAGTTTGTTGGGTTTTTTTATTCTGACAATCTTTTTTCTCCTTCCTCTCCATAAAAGGAAAAGCATCAACCAGTTATTTTGAAAGAGAACTGGGAATACCATTTGTGGATTTGCAATCAGGCAGGGGATGGAATTAAAGCAAGTTAGTGACAGCAAACTTAATGCAGCACACCAAGAAGCCAGACGTGAAGAGTTGGCCCCACACCTAAAGGAAAGGAAGGGAACTGCCACAGTTATTTTATCAGCAAAGCAAATACATGTATTTTCCAAATTATATTGCTTGAATGGAATGGTTCTGTTCCCACAATGAGCCTAATTAGCTATCTGGGAAACACGAACCAGCTCACATTTTCTGTGAGCCTCCAATAGACTGCAATCCTAAACTGTTTGACTGTCGGCTTTTTTCCTCTCAGTGGTGTAAATCTCTACATATCCTAGTTCTGTTCCAGTGCTGAAGCACGAGTGGCGTGAAAAAAATCAAAATAAGTTCCCTTCTGGCTCAGTAATTTTCGTCTGCACTTGCGGGGAGTTTGAGGCTTTCTGCTTTGACTGGCTGGGGGAGCTTACCCTCTGTAAAGAAAAAGCTGTTGCCAACTCATAACCAGGACAAAATTCACAAAAGGGGTTGGGTCAAAGAAAAAACTTTTCATTTCACGTCAGTTATTCTCATCTCCTTCAGCCAACTCTAAGATCTTATAGGACGCTGCAGATTCAAATGTTTGGCACAAAGGGACAAAGAAAGAATTCAATTTGACCTACCAGGATTTTCCAGACTCACTCCTGTCCTTACTTTTGACTCATTGTTCTCCCTATATTACAGTATTCTCACCTGGTTTTCACAAAAACTATTGCACATAACTGCACCTGCAGGCTGGTCAGCAAGGAATTTAGAAAGCCACAGAGAAGGAGACCAGTGCCAACACCTGTGATAGTTTTTAAAAGGGCAGATTGCTATGTTAGGCAGGAAAGCAAATAAATCTCGGGGTAGCATTTGACAGATATTAACCCTGGCAAATTGAAATGTGCTTTTTAAGATATTAGTTGTTTCACTGGAGATTTGCATTTGTAATATGGGTGTTATATTATACATAACTTAGTTCATGCCTAACCCAAGTAAGCAATCAGCAAGATTATGACCAGTAAATAAAAATACAAATTAAATTTAAAGCGACTCCTGGCAGGTGAACAAACCATGTTAAAAAAGTAGGCTTTCTAGGCTGGTACAGTAGAAGCAGCAGCACTGGCTTCTCAACACAGCCAGTTTTTGGTTCTTAGTATGGGACAGGATCTGTCTTTGCACTTGCACATGCTGTAGTCCCCTGAAATGTCTCTTTTAAATATCTCCCATGTCAGCTAAATTGTCTGATGCCACACTTATACCAGTGAGAACAGCAGCTCTTCATGGCTCGGGCTAGGAGGGAACAGAGCAGGTGTGATCATAAATACTTTCAGGCAAACTGGGAAGTAAGTCATAATTACCCCAAAGTAAATAAAATACAGCCTTCCCCTCACACATATTCAAACTGAGAAGCAATTCAGATGTCTTTACTTTAAGACTATTTTATTAGTAATCACTATGCTCACTTTTTAAAAATGTCATCAGATTTGCTTTTTTTCAGTCTAGCAAACCCCAGCTGAACTTCACTTTTCAGATGTTGCCTTGTTTGCCCTTTAAAACATCTTCTGAGGTATTACACACAGCTGACATCAGCCTGTCTAGTCTGTCGTTCCTGAGGCTGCCTCAGGTCCATACTGATAAACACCTCATTCCTTTTTCCTGGCCCTCGGGTGGTTTATTTCGACCCACTACAAACCACAGAAAGGCTGATGAAAAACTCTTCATTTTCCAATTCTTTCCATTTCCCTCTGCACACCAGACTACACAAAATTTGGGTTGCAAACATGTCTGCTCAGTGAATTGAATCCTCCTCCTATGATCACCTGAAGGATTATTTGTAAAGCCTCATTTCATCCCCTCCTGAAAGTGATAACTTGCTTCTTAAATTGGGTAAAATACCTGGCTTCATAAAAATAGCACTCACATTGATTTTCTGCCTCTCACTCATTTCACATTTTGTTTTCAAACTCATGATGTGGGCACATAACCTTTTTCTTAGCCTACATTAAAAATAATCACACATCAGTAAAACACAATGATGCCATTTTGCCAGTAGTTTCTTCTATTTACTTCAATTTCTTCACAGATATCGAAGGAAACAGCTTTACTACATATCAACTGAATTCAGTCTCTTCAACATCATTACACATGTTCATAGACATATAGCTGTTTAGAGTTTTTATACCCAGGAAAATCCCCATAATCAACATGCCAGGGTTGAAAATAAATATTTAGAATTTGAATCACGATGGGTAACAAGGGTACTTCTCCAGTGACCAGTAATTTTATCCCTACCTCTTAAATGGGGTCACTCCAGTCACCTACTCCCCATCCACATTCAGCTTACAGCAAGACAGAATCTTTGTTTCAAAAAGACTACTCTTGACTACCTCAATTCTTCCAAATTTGTACTGCTTAGGTCAACTAAGAAACTCAGTTTCTCTAGCACAGAAAAGTGTTAATTCCAGAAAAGAGCACAGATCATAGAGACAGCAAAAAATAATCACTATGAAGAGGTTTGTTTTGTTTCTTTTTCCCTAAGAAGATCCTTTTTGCCTGATAGGAAAATCTGTGTTGGTGGGATACAAAGGAGTATACAATGAAGATTCTGGAGACCTGCAGTCAATTCCCAGGTGTGTCTCAAAACTTTGTGTCTCCCTTACTCAGTCGCTTCCTCTCCATGCACTCCAGGTAAGAGCATTGAACTATTTTTGGCTCACTAGTTTACAGATAAATTTGAAGTGCTTCCACTTTCATTCCTTTGCTTTTTCTCTGGTTCATAGAACCAAAATTATGGATGGTTCCAATATTGTCCTTTAGGATGTTTTCTCATAATAAAGCATTAAAAGTACAAACTCTTACTGGTATTGCTGATTAGTGTTGTCACAGTATAACCCAAGGCCACAGTTGCCACAAAATCACTGCACACACTGTAAAATGCTGTTTAACACACTGTAAAAGGTCAACAAAAAGGCTATAAATAAGTCAAAGGACCAATAGGCATTTCTCATATTAACAACAAGGGCACTCAAAAACCATTATAATGATGCGTGCCTTACACATGGGGTGGCACAGGCCAGCAAGTGACTGTTCACCTGTATCACTTTCAGAGATACTGTTGATAGGCATAGAACTAAGTCTACCAAAATTTCCTTGGAAAAAGGAAAAGATAATGATCTGACTTTGCTGGGTGTGCTTCAGAAAGTTCTCAAGGCTTTAGTTGTTCCGATCTGGCACTTCGCTCCCGCTCATGTTCCACACGCAGGTTTATCAGCCACACCTGAAACAAGCCACAGTCTTCCCATGAGGTACCACGATCTTTACATATTTGCATCACACTGATGTTTTAGCCTTATCCTAACACAGTCATTTTAAACCTGCAATCTCTTCAGGCATAATGATATTCGAGTGCATAATTGTTGAGAGGATCAGGTCCCTGGAGTCCTCAATGTGTTTCTCATCAGCTTCCAAAAGGTTTGGTTTGCTGTTTTGTAAATTATTATGTTTTATGTGGACTTAAAGATGTGGAGAATTTTTTTGAGAAACCATGCTTTTTTGATGAATATTCATTGCTTTTATAGTGAAAAATATCTCTAACTGGAGAAACACTCTTAGTCAAATTCATTGCATGCTTTGCTTCACTTTCTTTATGTCATAGCCAAATGAGCAATTATCTATTTACAGTACAAATAATTGACGTGTGATAAAATTAATTTATTTACTATGAATTGCCATAGAAGAAACACTCAAACACATTCAGATGGACTGGAAGGTGTAATGACACCAAAGTGGGGAAATCAGTGCTTAGGTAATTATTTTAACAATTATACCCTAGCATAAACGTTTTTCAGAAAAAAAAAATCAAGATGTAATTTCATTCTATTAAAGCTTAGGGCAATAGCTACTTAAAGAAGATAAATGGAAGGTGGCTCAAGGAAGTCACATTAGGTCCGAGATTAAACCTTCTCTATGACTAAATGTGGAGCACTATGAGGCTTCTAGGAGATTGTTAACTCTTTGTTTTTGTTGAACACAAAAACCTTGAAACTGGATGTTGCACAGGAGGTGTGGATTGCAACCACCTCCTTAATTTGTTCTGTACAAACCACACACTGTATTTCCATTATAAATGTACCTGCTTTAGGCACTTGATCTAGTACATACTGGTTCCTTGCATGGGAATGAGGCTTTATAGCCAAGCTCCTCCCTGAAGCAAACCATTTCTTTTGGTCACTTAAGTTTTAGATAAACTTTTGACATAAACCTTAGTGAAAGGTAGAGAAGTATTTTTTGCAGTGCAGTGCATTTCAGCAGGCCTGTTTGCAGTTTCAAAAGGTGTCTGCATTTAAATAGCCTGTAATGTTAGATGCATCAAGAGCATGCATCTTGCTGTTGCTTCACAGTCTGTGACAAACCCAGCACAGCAAGTGTTATCTCCAGTCGATTAATCTACCACTTACCATAACATTTTTGTGTTACACCCTGGGGTAGAATTTATAAAGATGGGTCTAGCTCTCTCATAATTTTAAGATTTGGCTTTTCAGATACCTGTCAGGAGAGATATTGCTTAGCCAGTGAAGTATACCCATTCTGAAAAACTATGATGTACTGCCCAGTGGGGGCTTTTAGCCAAGAGTTCCATTCTTTTGTCTTCTAATTCAAATAGTTCTTATCACTAGACATGCAAGATGCGCCCAAATGAGTACAAACAGAAGCCAGATATGAGAAGAATATATAAGAAATCAGATAAGATTATTTTCTTGATAAGCATTCAATGTTTAGTTCAGTCCTTGGTTCCATCTTACTCTCCTGTGTAACCCTAGATGCAGAGCTTGAGTAACTCGTGTAAAATAGAACAATATGTCCCTGTCTCAGCACTTCAGCAGTGTATGCCCTTCACTTCAAAGGAGGAACTGTCTTCTGTTCAAAGCCCTCTCCTCCCTGAGTTCATCCTGAACTCCCAGTCTTAAAGGAAGTATGTCAACAACATTCACCAGGCGTATTGCATTACACAGCACCAAAGTGAGGTCCAGGCCTCAGTCGCTGATGCATTTATTTAATGAGCTATTCTTCAGTAGGTCAGTCATATCCTTCTCATGTCACAGACAGAAAACCAAGATGAAGAAAGGAAATATCATCTCCCTTATAAGGTCACTGCACGTGTCACTGGCAAGCTTGGAAACGAACTTGGGTAGCACTCGCTGCTCTACTGCAGGCAGTACTGGTTCTGATCACGAGGACAGCCTTAACCAAACTCACCAAAACTCAGTGCTTCCCCAGCACAGAATCCCAGGAAGGGGCACTCACGTCACCGGATGAGAGTGACTAATGATGAAAATACTGAAATGACAAAAATAGGCTTTGTAGTAATAAAGTAAGTCGAGCTATATTTTAACATTCGTGCATTCTACTTGAGATATTTCTAAAAATAGTCTTACTGTTGTCGCTTCTTTTCTTGACTCATGGGATGCCAAGATGGAAATGTAGCTAACTAACTGAAGCTTCAGCTGGGATGGTGGCTTTAATTATTGACGCATGTTTGTTACTTCTTAAAGATCATGGCCAAAATTAACCATGACAGGATGTATCTTTAACTGCGGATAAAGGACCAACTAATGTGCCACTGGCACATTAGGATTCTTTTATAGCCAGAGGAGTCAAACCCAAAATGCTTAAAATTAAGGACTTCACAGTCACAATATTTGTTTGTTTGTGGATATTCCTCTTACAGATGAGAATATTCATGATTTCCCGATTCCACCATCAAATGCTTTGCAGAGACCTTTGACTATAAATTTGTGTGGGAGTAAACTGAAGAGTTACTTGAATAGCAATACCAAACTTAACAGCTCAGCAACGTGTGAACATCCTTTAATCTTGATCCAACAGTCAAACCACGGCCCAGATAATAGCTCCACGGGTATATTTTGTATTCATTTAAGGTTTTACACCAGTACTGGAACAAAGCCACTTACAGTACTCTACCATCAGCATATTCTTTCTCCTCTCCCAGTTCTCTAAATTTTCGGGCAGAAAGGCAGAATTTTCATTAGATGCCAAGGATAAGACCCCAGGTATCTCCATCTAGTCCACTGTGCTGCCGTAAACAGGAATGCTAAAAGAGCTGATCCACAGAACATGATGTATTGAGAAGGAAAGCAAGGTAAAAAAAAAAAAAAAAAAAAAGAGAGAGAGAGAAAGAAAGCAAAAACCTTCTTTACTCAGGTTCCTGAGTGCTCACTGTCATGGTATGCAAACAGTAAAAACAGCTTTTCTCGGGAGCCAAGCTTGTTCTTTTATAGTGGCTGTCCATGAACTATCATTTCACAGCAGGATTCCAGGCACACAGCCACTGAGCACGTGCCACGTGGTAAACTATAAACATATATTTGTACAGGGCACAAACAAGGATCTGGAGCACAGCATCATTAAACATACTCAGCTGAGCATTGACAGGCTGCTCGAGAGCCTTTCTCACGAGAAAACGGTGACAATTCAAAATGGTTTCGCATTTTTTGTACTCATAACTCAGCGCTTTTCTGTACTTTGCTGTTGCAGAACAATTTCCTTCATTAGTATCAGTTTGTCCAGCCTCATGAAAAAGAAAATACATTCCCTTATACGACAGTGGAAATGCTAGTGATTTAATTCCTACCAAAACCAAAAGACAATCTGTGGGTGAAAAGTAGGTGTTTTTGTGTTGCATATACACAAGACTGCAGTAGATATAATAATTAAAAAAAAAAAGCTTAATTTGTTGAGAATGTACTACTCTAGCTCTATTTAATGAATTGGTAATCCAAAATTCTTAGCTAAACTGCAGTGCTACGTTTTACTGTTTCAGGCTGGATAACCAATATTTCAAGTGTGTACAAGACACGATGTAACACTACAATACAAACATCTTGAATCTTAAATAAGAAATACATGTTCATTTTTACACTGTTTCTATTCCTTCACATGTTTTTCTACACTTTACTGGAATAGTATCAGACCTATGTTCTAGTTTTTCTTACAAAAATATACTCATTTATGGGACCTAATTCTTTCCATGGCAACCAACTTTCGTGTGAGAGATTAAGGATATGTGACTTTAATACAGGTAAAAAGGTAAGGGAAATGTTAGTGGTGTTGGGACAGAGCTAGACAGTCTAAATCTGTCTAGCCCCTAAACAAGAATTGTCATGAAATTCTGTAAAATGACGACTTCATAAACTGAGAAATAAAAGTTGCTTTTCTCATGTTCATTGTTCATGGAAACAGAAAAACATGAAAGCAGAAAACATTGCCCAGTAAATATAAATAATATAAAGAGACCTGACATCTCATGTGCTTTTGTGTGCTGTCATTTTAGCCAGCATTAAAAACCAGCTCCCCAGGAAACCACTTTGCACCAGGGGAAGTGACTTGAGTGACTTTCAGATGAAGCCCCACACAGCGAGCACAGCGGTGTGCACAGATCCCTGGCCAGCACAGGATGCCCACCCACCTCTCCTGGACCACACCAAAACCAGGGATAACAGGAGTAGTTCAGCTATTTCTGAAACCCACACTTCTCCTTTGGTCACTTCTCTTTATCCAGGGCTTGCCTGGGTATGGAAGAAGAAGCCAAGCACAAACCTTTGGCAGTGCCAACCACACCTGAAGTACAAGGGAGCACCTCCAAAAGAGCAGCAATGCTACAAACCAAAACAAACCTGTGGAAAGCTGCTCAATCAGTTCCCCAAAGGAGACAGATGTATAAAATGTGGATATAAACAGCCAATAAATAGAAAGGTGAATGTTAACCTGTAAAATACTTAGAGAAATTCACCTGGAAAAGAGAAGGCTCCAGACAGACATTCTAGCACCTTCCAGTACCTAAAGGAGTCTACAGGAAAACAGGAGAGGGGCTTTGAAAAAGGCATGTAGTGACAGGACAAGGGGGAATGTTTTAAACCAAAAGAGGGCAGGTTTATATTAAATATTAGGAAGAAATTCTTTAATGTGAGGGTTGACTAGACAGTCTGGTCACAGGTTGCCCACAGAATTTGTGGATGCCCCATCCCTGGAAGTGTTCACGACCAGGTTGGATGAAGGTCTGAGCAGCCTGGTCTAGTGGGATGTGTCCCTGCCCATGACAGGGCTGTTGGAACTGGATGATCTTTAAGGTCCCTTCTAAAGCAAACCATTCTGTAATTCTGTAAATTCAATTACCCTTCACACTCCTGTCGTGGTGCATGACTGTGGCTCCACACAGCAATAAGAGTTTCCAAAGACAAAAAAAAAAGAGGGGAAAAAAAAAAGAAAAATTATAATAATATATTATTATTTTGTCATCAATGAAGAGCATGATCCTCTAAGACCATGTAGCTGTTGAAGAGAAATATTATTTTAACCATTATTTTTTTTGTCTTCAGAACCAGAAGCCTAGGATAAGCATCACAAAGCAGGGAAACTGTTTCAAGGGCTAAATGCTGAACTGAACTATTACACTTTTGGAACTGTCCCTGTTCTCTGCAATGGACTGAAACCAAACAAGCCCTAACACAAACAGCCCCAGTCTCAGTTCAGTTGCTCACAGTGCTCTCTTACAAGTCCAGGCCCCATATGTTGAACAGTCTCATGAGAAGCTGAGAGAAGTTGAGCTTAATTTGTAGCACCTTGGTTTAGTAAAGAGTAAGTTTCCAGAAGTCTGGGTTGACCTAACCCTAGCCTCAAATTGGACAGTATCAACTGTTATGGAGGGTGAAAGCTGTGCCACAAAGCTGTTGCCAAATATCCATTAAATTTCCACAAGCATAGAAATACAATTTTAATTCAAAAGCATTCACTTTCCCTAATGCACAAAAGGGGGAGAAAACCTTATAATCATTCCCTTTAAATAAGCAACTAAACTCTACAAGGAAATTACCATTTTCCTTCACCATTTGCCATCCAACCATAGGCCCAGCTACCAACACGTTTCCTTACCCAAAAGATGAAGAGGATAAAAACACAGATAAAACCAGATGAAGAGTTTTCAAATCTGTTTTAAAAACGTTTGCTCTTCTTATGCCTGTACAAGGTGAAAATAAAAGATATGTGAAAAGAAAGAGCCTGTTTAGCATCCTCCTCCCCAACAATATGGGAAAATTACATGTTTCTTCTGGAAGCAGTATTTTAGCACAGTGGGATGTTCTTATGTTGTGACAAGATAATGTGTGTGTAAAGCACTCCTATAATTTAGCTGTCACACAGACACAGCTACTCAAGTGCATGTGTGTCGATGGAGAATTAGCTTTGTATCTGGAGAATACATCACCTGGTTCCCATTCCTTATGCTGAATCAATTCAGTTTGGTAAGAAATTAATCTGACCATCTTTCATACAGCCACTGTCAGGATGTTTAATCTCTGGAACTGATGCTGTGACTGCATGGAGCTGTTTACAGGATAAAAAACTAATGTCAACATGGATAAAAATCACTTTTAATGATTTTTAGCTTAGCACTTCCATTTTAGAGCATCCTGAATATTTAAGGCCATGAGGGTAATACACTATCCAGCAAATTTTTCTGGGAAGAAAAGAAAATAATACATGTTTAATCCTGGATAGACACTAAACTTTGCAAATGAGAAATACATTTTCTGTAGCTTTTGTAACTTCAGCATTAGAGATCCAGATGTGAAAACAGAATTCTTTATACAACTATGCCTGCCAACACTATAACAAGTGACTTAAACTTGCTGTAGTTTAAGCTGTTAAAGAGCACAACTGGTACAAAGTTTTTTTCACTATAATAATTCTTCCAAATACAACCTAGTTGATCAAGGGAAGTCAGTTGATGGAATCTTTTTGGATTTCAGTGAAGCTTTCGATATTGTGTCTCACAGGATCCTTCTGGACAAACTGTCCAGCTCACAGCTGGATAAACACATCAGGAGGTGGGTGAGCAATTGGCCCATGGATTGAGCACAAAGGGTAGCAGTGACTGGGGCAACATCAGACTGGTGACCTGTCACTAGTGGGGTTCCACAGGACTCCATCTCAGGCCCTGAGCTCCTCAACATCCTCATAAATGACTTGGGCACAGGACTGGAAGGGACACTGAGCAAGTTTGCAGATGACACAGAACTGGGAGGAGCTGTTGACTCCCTGGCAGGCAGGTGTGGCTCTTGGGGCTGTCCTGTGCAGGGCCAGGAGTTGGACTCAAAGATCCTTTTGGGTCCCTTCCAACTCAGCACATTCTGTGATTCTGTGATTAACTTGAGACTGGACTCTGGGTTTTTCAGGGCTTTCTTCTTCAGACAAAAAGAAAGCAAAAGTATCTCCGATTTCCAGGAATCAGATCATAAGAAAGGAAAAAAAAATATGTGCACACTGTAACTCTAGAATGAAAATCATCTATTTTGAGGAGTCAGTATGCTTTGAAGCTAACGCTTGCTTTGAGGGACTGGGATCTAGGAGCTGTCTCATACATTCCTCATTTACCTCCTGCACATGCTCACTTGAAAACACAAAATATTCTGAGAAATTCCAGTGTTCTTTCTGCACTAAGGATCCTTCAGTCTGCTGCAACAGTTCTTCGTTTGGCACGTAGGAAAAAAAGGCTAAACCTTAGGTTAGAAAAAAATAGTAGCTTAAATAAGGCCTACTCTTCAGCATTCCTCTCTGCTGTATACACCACAGTTCTCCAAAGTCTTACCTCTAGGCACAGACAAGTCCTTAATTAAGAACTAGTGGCAGGGACTGCCTACAGTCATTTAATGCAGCACAAAAAATGGGACCCAGCATGACAAATGAAAATCACGCCCGTACTTGTTCTTAAGTTGAGCACATTACAAGTTTGGCTCTTCCAGTTTCTGACCATTTTACTGTTTCTAAAGACTACTTTTATGGAGTGAAAACGTCTATTTTGAGGAATGTAGTCTTTACTGCCAGCACTCCATTTCTATAAATAAGCATGCTTTAGTTAGCGAAGGAAAATAAACAAAGAGAGCACACAGATAAGCTATTTCAGTGCTCAGTGCAAATCAGGCAGTAGAGCAGAGAAAGGTGAAGTGGTGCTAGTATTTTTTAAACCTTGCAACTGATAGAGTAGGAGTGTAGAGAAGAAGGAGGGCTGTGATGAACAGCCCTGAGATTAGCTCAGCTGGTTGGAGCCTGGTGCCAACAGCAGTGGGGTTGTGGGTTTGATCCCTGTACGGGCCATTCGCTTTAGAGACTTGATGATCCTCGTGGGTCCCTTCCAGCTCAAAATATTCCGTGATTCTGTGAACCAGAACCAGACAATTTGGACAGGAGACAGGGAAAAGAACAACCACCTCCTCTCTCCATCTATCCGTCTGTGTGTGGCCATCAGCTGTGCTACTGAACACCAGTTACACCCCTGAACATTGAAATAGATCCAATCACCATATTCACGCTACCATCTAAATTTCTTAGATGTGAAGAGAACACACGCTAATTAGGCAGTCACACACGTGTTAGCTATGTCTGTCATTTCAGTCAGACCAGGGAAGGCAGAGCAATGTTTCGCAACCCAGCCCATGAGACATTTTTGCAAAGCCACAGGAATCAACAGCTTTGTCACCAACCCTTCACTCAGAGAACCAGCTCTTCCCTGTGTTCTCAAGGCAACTCACCTCCATTTTCCCAGTGATACCATTTTTTTTTTTAACTGCTTATCAGCTTTGGTTCAAGCACGTGTATTTTCTTCTTCACTGGGCAGTAGAAACACCCTCTTTCCCTGCAGAAAAAAAACAAAATACCACCTCTTTGGTCTCTTTCAAGTACCCCTTCACCACTAAGCCCCACTTTGAAGTCAGCACTGTCAGCTCATGATGATCAGGCAGCTGACAAAGCGCAGAGCTGTTGATGGCTGTTAGTTGACTGTGGCTTTCTCCTTCCTTGGGGAAATACCCATTTCATTTTTCTATCTTCTCATTCCCTATAATTCCCATCCCCTTGCCCTGCAACTATGAGGGAGGAAACAACAAACCAAACCAGAACAAAAATCCTGACCTACTTTATTCTTCCCCAAATTCCAGAGAAACTATTCCTCCCTTACTCAAACATTTGAGGGGGTTTTGTGGCCTTTGCTGTTGATGACTGTGTATCTATTTTTTATTATCATCATGCTTCAATGGTCCATCTTCACTGCCTCCTCAAATGATTCTTCTGAGGAAATATTGTGATTCTACTATGATGTCATTTAAAATACAGTAGGCTGGATTTCATTTTGATCTATATTGTTGGCTGTAATTGTTGGACTGCAGAAGGACAAGTAGTAACAGGTGTACCTAGAGCTAAAGTCTGGTAGGATGAGATTTGTTGTGAGAAAGGAAGTATGAAAGTGGAATGAAAGCCTGGTAAAGACAGCATTTTTTTTTCCTAGTCCTAAGCAAAACAAACCAACCAACCAACCAAACAAACAAAAGTGGATATGCAGTTTTGGGCCACTTAAAATTGTAGTATTTATTCCTCCAGAAGTGTCTTATGTATAAGCTGTTTCTGTCTGGAAAAAAACGAAAAATTGTAAAGTCAGAATCTGAGTAGGCAGAAAATTCTCCATAAATCTGTAGAAATTCAGAAAGAAACTTGTATACCTTGTTGTAAAAAGAGTTTAATGGCTTTCAGATACGCAGCGCTGTCCAATAATCAAGGAGAATTAAAGTGCAATTAATTACACAGTTTGAAATTAATATATTAGTTTCTCAATGGTACAATTTCTATCCCTAATAGACTTCAAGCTGGGAAACTGAAATAGAAATTGTAACCACAGCACAACTTGTTCTGTGCACACATAACAGACAGTGGCCATTAACTGCCTTTAGTGGTTTGCACACCAAGAACTCACTGGAGAAAGGGCTACAAGTATTCAAATAATATACTGTAATCAAGATGAAAACAAGCATTCCCTGCTCTCTGATGGAAAGGTAACTGCAGGAACTGAAGAAAAACAATAGGGCAAGAAATTGTAGGGCAAGAAAACCTGGGCTAACTAACAAAGTATGAAAAACATAGAATAGCCATCAATGTTCATTTAAAGAAGGTTTGAAGTGATCATCCACAAAAGGAACCAGTCACTGTGCTACTCCAGAACGTAAATTTTGTTTATTTTCTTTAAGTAAAATAACACACACACATAAACACACAAACATCTGTTCTAGAGTCAGCAGTGAGTAAAGAACCGTGTTGAAACTTCCAAATGTTACACAGAACCTGAAGGGCAGAGAAATGATGTAGTGTCTCCCTCAAGCTTCCTCAAAGTACCACATACAGGCTCCACAGAAAAGCTCTGCAGGACATGGGAAAGTTATGAACTTCTGGCCCCCATCTGAGACTTTGCAATAGGCAGCCACTTCTTCTGTGTCCCCAGGAAGGGACATTCTGTTCGTCACCACTCGATTTATCTATTACTGTCGTAAAACAGGATTCAAAGGGTTCAGGATTTGATGGAAATACATCCCCCAAATCTGTTACAAGCAGCAATGCAGCCTGTAAATTTGCTTTTCTTATGCAGTTTTTCTAAATATAACACACAAACACCATTTTAATATAACTTTTTGAGCCTGACACTTGCCTTCGCCTCAAGAACAGAATTTTTGTGGACAACAAGGGCAGTAGAAATACTAATTCACTGTTTTTGAAAAAAAGATAGACCTGTGTCAAATGAGCAAAAATGTGAATCAACTACATCAAAGCATATTTGTACTCCTTTAAATTTATATAGACAACAATACAGACACCACAATATTACCATAATGCCACAAACTATATGTAAATGAATGACAACACAGCCATCCATTCCCAAAAGCTGATATCTGGAAATGCACAAAAAGAAAAACCTTCAGCAATCTTCTAGGCAAACTGTTAAGGAATCAGTTAGGTAATTTGAAGCTATTCTTCATTAAATATAATTAATTGCAAATTCTATGGTACTCAAAAGCGACATTATCCAGTAAAATAAAACTGTTGTGAATAAGCTTCTCTTCAGGGTCTAGTGTTATGCTAGACACATCTACAGTGCCAGCTACCTTAATAACCATAATTTGACCTTAATTCATCACATCATTATAGAATTTTTGCTCTAAATTAAAAGCTAGAGGTTTCCTTCTGAGAACTACCTTTTAAAAATACCTACATATGGTTTTTATCTGCTGTATATACCGCTTAGAAACATTATATCATACACACGGCTTTTACTCATGCCTTCATGTCATATTTCTGTGTAAATAAGCTTTACTTACAACAATTATCACTAGATAAATCAGTTATTTGGTTGGGGGAAAAAAAAATTCATTCAACAAAGCCAAGCTGCTGGAAAACATAAGATGGAGAACCAAGGACTGGCATTCTCCCCACTAGGACTCTGCTTGGCAGCAGCACAGACCGTCCCGTGGGAGCTACTGCTTGGATTTCGTTATATAAACCAAAGAAAACTGCAACCACTTTAGCTTTAAGATTTATAGATTTAAGACTCTGGTCCACCTTGGTAAGATCTGCCATTTCTGTGAGGCAAATGCAGCTTGCTTGGCTCTCCCCTCGACTCATAGCAGTGTTGCCCTGCTGATGAGAGCAACTCCAGTTGCTTCATTGGAAAGGGATTTCCTAAGTGACCTTTGTGACTGCTTGGGTTTGAAGGCAAAGTGAAATTTTTTTAAAGTGCTCGAAGGCCTGCTGGTAATTCAACACAAAAGGCTGCTCTGTACGAGCACAATGAGCTCTTGATGCACAACTTCAGCTCCTCCCTGGCAGCCGTGTATAAAATTAAATCATAAATTAAATACCGATAGCATTGTTTACACTAGAGTTTGTATTAACGTTTTTGTATCGGGTTTTTGTACCAGCAGGGAGTAAAAAGCTGAAGTTACAAAGCATTTTCCAATTTTGCAAAAAAAAAAAAGGTAATTAGAGTGAAATGTGTCTGCCTGTCTGTACGTGTGCATCTAGAGGACTCAGACCTTTCCAGGCAAAAAGAAAACAAAAACAACAAAACAACCAAAACAAACCCCAGGTGATTTTGCTCACAAAACCCTTTCAAATCTGACAGTATATTTTACTTATTCTGCAATTATTCTTTTAAAATAAAGGATTGGGATTCCCCATTCAGACTCCATATATATACAGATCTACTTCTGTCATTTATTTCTACAGAAAGACAGAATAATGTACACTGTCATGCCAAGATGACATCAAGGGAGTGACAATACTTTTAGAAACACCTGGGACGAAGAAAAGAGAACTGCAGCCTCACTCACTGGATCACTCAAGGTGGTCATGGTTGTCTTTAAGAAGCCCACGTAGCACAGGATTACTCTGTGTTTCCTTGCGATGGAGGAAGGATAAAATTAATTTGACTGACAAATTAGCATAGCCACTGTAGTTCCAATAGTTTGAATTTACTACAATTATTCTCTTCGAGTTTTAAGATCAGAACACTCCCCCCCAAAAAAAAAATCATTTGGCTCAGCCATGTGCAAATAAGACAGACCTGAAGTCAGAAACACAGATTCCAAAATATCAGTAGAATATTGTTTTAGTAATTTACAGCTGAGGCACTAAGAAAGAATGACTTTTAAGCAAAACAGATAGGGTCAGTGTCCTCCTTACCATGTTAAATTTCAATGTCTACTGAAGTCAGCAGTGCCTTGTCTTTGAATTTCAGTTGGCACCAACAGGTTCTTCACAGCTTCGCGACTTTGTTCCCACATGGCAACTGTTAATCTTTAATAAAACAGTAAGACATAGCAAAATGAATCACAGAGACAGTGAAATGCAAGAAATAAGTAGCTCCCCACTTCACATATATGATGAAAGCAATGAAGTATAAATTTACTAGCTAATTCTATTACCCTTTTGTTCACTGCACCCATTTTAAATTACAGAATCACTGCATAGTAAGGCTGGAAGGGACCACGGTGGTCCAACAACCCTGCTCAAGCAGGGTACTCCCTCCCTGGAGTACCTGGGCTTTAAAATGTTCACATTTTGTCAATGTGTTTATTGTGATTCAGTTTATTGTGGGCAGACTTCCCAGCTGGACTCTTGCTTCTGCTCTTCAGCTGGATTTGATCTGACTCTCATGAGCTCAGTCTTGCATCATTCAGAAAATTTTTTCAAGTAACTCTAGCCTCAAAGTTGGTCCTTGAAAAGGTGAAGTTTTTTTTTTCCTCTTTACATAGAGAATGAGCTCTGCTCTTACCAGCACAGTGTTCAGCTGGATTCCCACCCTCCCCCCTCTCCTTTAAATTAAGGGCCAAGGTCATTTTTACATTATCTGCTACAGACAGATTTTAAACACACCAGCCAGATGTTGCTTCCATTTTAAAAAATGTAGCTATGGAAAGTGTTTTAAGTCATAACAAAAGAAAATCTGAGGGGTTTGGAATAGTTTTGGAGTTACTCAAACTAGGAAGTGAGTTCACGTGATACTGCAAAGAAGCAGTTCCAATATCACGTTGAAAGTACAGACCACTGAAGATCAGCACCCCTGGAAATTCCTCAAAAGCAAACAAAATCTTGGTAATAAAAGAAATATTATCTTCATACATTAGCAATGTTATTATCAAATTCTAAAACTCCTGTCCAAACGACTTCAGAAGCAGCACCCACTCTTACTTGCAAGAAAAGTTCTACCACTAGTTGGTAGTAAAACCTATCTCAGCACAGTGAAAACGTTTTATTGCTCAACAGTGAGGGCTTGATGTTCACTTAGGAGATCACTACATATTTACAGCTCTCTTGAACTACCCTAGGAGATTCTGGGAAGCTAATCACATATGCCATCTCATTTAACCAACAGCTTATAGAAGGAATTGAGTAATCTCCTGTAATAGGGAGTATTGACCTGTGAGAGGGTCAATTTTTTTCATTTCTTCCTTCCTATCACTTATCCTCCCTCCCTATTTGATATAACAATATTTCAGTGTGTACATATATATATATATATATAAAAATTTAATCTTGATATCTTTTCCATAGTAGGGACAGGAGATCTTTGCAACTCTGCACTTTGTAAACAGTGCCAATCCTAAAACACTTGTATTTCCTATTTGACAGAATTGTCCCATCCTAAGAAGATCTGAGAGCATAACACCACTTAAAAAAAGGGGACTTACATAAAAGATTTCCATAACTAAACTAAATATTGTTATCCAGGCTTGGTTTCTCTCCCCATGGCCACTGAAAAAAAATCTTTCTGCTCTTATAAGCTTAAATTATCTTTTTCTAAAATAAAATAAAATTAAATAAAATAAATAAATGGATTGCTTTCAGCTGCCATTTGGGAGTGACCCCTGACCCATGCCAGCTACTTTGTGTCCAGGAAACTATCAGGGAAAACACTGTCTGACCAGGCCAAACAGAAGAGGCCAGGAATACTTTAACAGGAAATAGCATAGGCAGCTGAGTTTCAGTGCTGGGAAATATTCCCTGTTACTGTTGGACAGGATTTACATCTTGGCACTGCCTATAAACCATAAACCCCCACTCTGTGCAACATGAGATTTACACTACATTTTTGAGGCCCAGATAAAAGCTTTTGTAAAAATGACACGTGCAATGCTCACTTATTAGTGTTGAGACTAATAAACAGGAATAATATTATGACCTTCTTTTTAAATTGGCTTTTGTCTTGAATGAAAGATCTGAAATAACTCCAGTTGTGCTGTTTGCAGCCTTACATTATTCTGGGAGATGATATAAGAGAGCAGATTGTTCCACCTCATTCTTCAGTTCCCAGTTCTCTAAAAGGACCAGAAAAAAAATTGTGTTTCATGATGGAACCACGGGGGTCTGAATGTCAACTCTACCAGATCCTTCAGTATAATAACAGTGTGAGTTCCTTTCACTAAAGAAATAAAAGATGTATAATATATATATATATATATACACATTCATAAATACAACCTGTAAAGCCATATCTTAACACCAATGAGAATTTCTTAACACATTGAGCAGACATGCACCTGGTTGCAAGGCCCACATTACATACTCAGCATTTGGGATACCCATTCTTCCAGCATATAACCTAACCCAAATTTCATTTATGAAAGCCCTAATAAAAAGTCAGGAGGCTGCTCCTCTGAGTCTGCTGCTCTAACCTTTTATCCGTTCCTTATTCCTTTCACTGTAACCCAAATAAAGAGCCATGATTTCATACCTGCCTGCCCCTGGTGGGTTACCACCTGTTTTGCAGCTGGTGGGTCTCTTTCTTTACACGAAACAGTTTTTCAAACCAGCCCTTCCTTCTGGCACCACGAGGCAAATTTTCGGTCCCACTAAAACTTAGTGTCCAATTGCTTTCCCATAATCGCAGCCACAACCCCGAGCGCTGCTGTAACGATTCCAAAAAGGCAAAAATCCGCAGCAGTTTGAAAACCTGCTTTATTCATCCAAGATTTAATGGTCTGTTTGCTCCTTCCGGAGACTACATATTGTGACATTTTGCTCAGTCTAACAGATGCTACAAACAACTCTTCTTAAAGCTGTGACCCTTATTCTTGTTTGCTTGTTTTTTTTGCATAATGTGAAAAGACATATTAACAGTCTGTCCAGTAACTGAGAATTACTGCAATGGATTTATTCTTTACTAAGTGTTTTGCCACATACATAAATTGCCAATAAATCTCAGCCCTCTTGTAATGAAAACTCAGACTTATGCCCTCATATTCCTCCTGATTGTTGTTTGATTTCACTTTTATTTTTATTACTGTCCTCTGACAGCAATTTTTTTTTTATTTAAGAACCTGAGTGTCTTTTCAGACTAAAACAATATGGGCATTTCAGAGATGATTTTATTGGAGAAACCGTTGTTACTATGATTTAACTTTCATTTAAGAATTAATTGGTATGGCAGCAGGCCAAGATGAGATATGATGACATATACTGAGGCATCACATTTCACTATATTAAGAGAACCTATACAATACAGGTTTCTTGTTCAGCCAAGTATGGAGATAATTTATGCATATTTTTATACATGATTTCTAAATTTTGCTGTGAAGATCTCTAAAGTTTGCTGTTAAGCTTCTCTTCTTTGAAACAAAACACACTGGTACCCTTTGGATTTCCCCACCAAGTACATCTTTGCCTAGGATGGCAAATCTTGCTCCTGGCACGAATGTGCTACATTATGATGTGCCAGTTGTACTTGTTAAAAAGTGCTTTGTAGTAGTTATATATTCTGCTATCTTCATCATATTTCATACTTGTTGCAATTTGGGTACTTTAACAACTGTCTTCAGAGTTTTGTTGCGATGGCACGCTGAGAAACGAAGGGATGCTCACACGGTCTGCATAGCTGGCCATCTCCCTCTCTGCTGCCACAATCTGCATGCACCACGTAGCAATTACAACAGCTGGGGTCATGTTTATGTGACAAGAAACAACAGCCTGGGCAGAAGCAGTGAAGTGAAAGAAGTGTGCAAGGTGCACTGAGAGAACAGAGCAAACAGCAGAACCCAGCACCAGCGTTTTCTTAAAGAGTGGGTTCTCACTGTAGTCATAAATTTACCCCTTTTCCCTCTTTTTCTTTCAGTTTCTTTCTTCTGACAGTTCAGTTTCTAAAAAGCATTGTTTTGGAGTGCAATCTGTGTGAAAAGTTGCCCTGTGCTCAGAGGAATAGATCACTGACCCACAAAAGCCTTTGTACGGTTACCAATCTGCCTTCTGTGCACACTCAGGGATTCTCCAAAGTTATCTAGGCTGGAGAGATCTTATCAAAGTCTTTTGTATTGTACCAACTGCAGGAGCTTCAAGGGGAATTTTATGCTAATGATTCTCTTTAATCTCCATATAATTCAGGCCAACTAAAAATAGATCTTTTACAAACAATGAATCATCACGGCTTTAAGTGGATGCAGTTCTGCCACAATAAAGTCGAAATCTCTGTTCCAGAGCACCTTCCTTTCCTCCCTTCACGTCACAACCACCAGCAAAAATCAATATAACTGATTTTCCTTCTCCCCTCTTACCTCAGGTGTCAGTACTACAACCAGAGTCAAATAAAGAAACAATTCCAAGTGCCATATTAATTTGAGGGATAATTCTGGAAATTAAACAGGATTTACCAATTTTTTAAAATTAAGAAAATTAGGCATGGGATTGTCAAATCTCACAACAGTAGCAATAGCCATGGTTATTTCTTTTTTGAAAGAAAAAAGCACTTTTAGTCCCAGAGCAGGCTGTAGACCTACTTTTACTGCTGTTCCATCCTTCTGGAATGTGTGAAAACTCAGAGATACGTCCAGCAACTAAACCAACTTTGTATGATTAATTAGCATCCACCTTACCTTGCAGATCAGATCTGTCCTCAAAGTTTGCACACAGTGGTAGATATCACTGCAAAGATATCACCCAGTATGTCACTACCAGGAGACAAACTAAAGGAAGCAGAAACAGTCACGTTGAAATCCTAAACAGTAATTAATATGGCAACTGAAAAAAAAAAAAAAAAAGACAATACAATTGGTTTCCTAACTTAATTCTTACAGGTTCTTTGAATTTTACCAACACCCTTGTGGAATTCCCTTAAGACTAGTACATAAGATAAAGGACTGTATGCATTTTTCTTAGACAGAAGGTGGAATAAATGAACGACTAGAGAGCAAAGGCCAACTATTAATATCACAGAGGTTTAAAGCTAAGGGAGATCCAGGTGTTGGCTGATGAAAAGTAAGCATAAAATAAGCTGAAAGATTGTTTCCTGGACTTTTAAAAGCCTTCATGCGTGAACTTCTCTGACATTTGCTTTTGGATCTCATTACATTTTATTTTATTCATTTTCAATGCAAGTTAACAGTACGATCCCTGGGTTAAGTTATGGACCTTACTGACAGTGAGACACATCTCTCAATTTACCCAAATTTCAACCTATGGAACTTTGTGAATCCGATGTGGTAAGGTCCTATAAACGAATGCACGTGTCAGTGTTGGGTGGCACAAGGAAAGCAAATCTCCAGCAGTGCCCCAGCTGCTATGCAATGCCACGAGACCTCTTTTACACACAGGAATTACAGACATTTTTAAGGCCATCCCATTTTAAAAGGTGTTGTTTAAAATTATTGCAATATATATGCCAACTAAACCAACAGGTACAAATGCAAATCAGCAACCAGGAGACAACAGAGCAATTGTGATGCCTGTAACTAAGCAGACAGAGGCAAAGAAACAGATCCTGCAGGACAGCAGGAACAGAGAACCCCCAGACAGTGGGCTCTGCTGAGCTCTCCATAAACCCTTCATAATCAAACTAAAGGAGAACAGTTTACATTAGATGACAGGAAGAAATTCCTCCCTGTGAGGGTGGGCAGGCCCTGGCACAGGCTTGCCCAGAGAAGCTGTGGCTGCCCCTGGATCCCTGGAAGTGTCCAAGGCCAGGTTGGATGGGGCCCTGAGCAACCTGGGCTAGTGGGTGGCATCCCTTCCCATGGCACAGGGGTTGGAACAAGATGATATTTGAAGTTTATTCCAACCCAAACCTTTCTATTGTTCCATGATCCCTGGGCAGTAGAAGAGCCTGCTAGTCAAAAATAGCCCATTCTCTGGTCTGCCATCTATCCCAGTCCACAGCACAAGAAGGTCAGTGAGAGTGTCTGAATTTTGCATTAGGATGGGAGGAGTACTTTTTCTCTAGGACTCAGAATTCTACCTGAGCAAAGCTTAAATTTAACATTTTATTACTTACCTCCCAAGTGAATATCTAAATCTCTGCCTTGCTGATTTTTTAAAAAAATATGACTAAGAAAATTGCTTTCTCCTCTAGAAACAGTTCTCAGTTTGCAGATGCTCACAGTTTTGGAGGTGTAACAAGTTGGAACCCCGCACTTACTCGGATTCAGATTTTTATCTTTTCTGCAGGAAAACATTGGCTCTTCCTTCTGGGCTGGTAGTAGTAGTAGATCCAGATATACTAAAACCAGTACAGTGCTTTTAGATCTGAAGGAACATTTCATAGCATTGTATAAACAGAGATCCACAGTTCCAGGTGGGATATACGAAAATATGAATGCAATACACACTGACACAGCAATTCACTTTTGTGGTCAAAGATCACAGTGATGAAGGTGGAAGAAAATTCAGCCACAGGGCGACTGTTAAATTCAAAGTTTCCTACCACCAGTGAAAGGAAAAGAAAACGTAACAGAGTTAAGAAAAATCAGGACTCCAAGAAAGCAGTAAATATAAACCAATGTAGTGGAGATATTTGAAAGTACTTGGTGTTGCTCAGTGTTGACCCTTGGGTAACTACTACATAATAGGTAAAATAATCCAGCTCCAAACACAAAATATTTGAAAGCTCTTACCTGTCTTTCCCCTTTATAGCTATTTTGGCTTTTATCATTAGTTTCATCCTCTTTTCACTTCTTCCAGCCTTCCCTTTCTGCTTATAGTAATCACCTTCTTACTACCAAGCACTGCTCTCTCTCTCTGTGCTAGTAATTATCAAACCACTACATTCATAGGAAAATTCACATTAAAGTTTGACTCCACTTTTTGAGTTACCCTAGAAATTGCTGAACAGGACATCCAAGGAACTGCAATTACATAACATACCCTAAAGGCAATTAATAGATATGAAGTAATGTGGCCTGGAGAAGACCCAGTAAAGAACACTTACAGGAGCTTACTCAGCCCTGGCATAGCCTGTTTAGAGAGGCTGCTCCTGCATGAAGTGGTGCACAATGTACATATTAAGATCAAGTTGCAACTGCAGGCGAAGGAGGGTGACAGTGAGTTCCTTACATATTTCTGAAGAAGCCCTTAATGAGCACAGAACACATCAGGGGTTTACTCTGCTCAGCAGCAACTGAAATAAGTATTCTATGAAGTGTGAAAGAATTTAAGAGCCATCTAGTGCATTATGCCTCCCTGCTTCTGATTTGCTGTGTAATTTCTGAGGATCAAGGAATCCTCAGACGGGTAGAAATTTTGACGATTTTCTTTTTGTGTGAGAAATTCAGAATAACCACTCATGGAGCGTGGCCGTAGGAATTACTCTTCAGACATTCTTGGCTCGGGCTAATTATGATATTTTTTTAACCTTTCAGGTCTTTTTGCCCAAATGAGCCAGAAATAGCCTGTGTCAGGTGGGTTAAGGATATGTGTTGCATATCAAGCATGTCAGCATGGGGAACTAGCACAGAAAATGTGACTTTACTTCAGGTTCCTGCATACATATTGTTATTCCTTGGAGGTTTTTTTTCCCAGCATTATGACATACAAATTATTCCCTTACACTACTTAAACCTGCTTACAAACTTAAACTGATGCCAGGAAAGTCTTCCCTGGGAGTTTGCCAAAAAACTTTCCAGGTTTGTATACCACATTAGACTCATACCAAGATGTCCACTTTGATTGTCCATGACCATAAAGATGAGGGGTTTGTATTTACTGACTGACTGCTTCCTAGAAAAATGAACACCATCTTCACAATAGCCCTTTAGTAAAAGATGTTCTGTGGGTTTTTTTTTCAGTAGCACACCTATCCCAGAAAAATTTCGGAACACAAAAGCTATTCCCTTCATGCCTTACATTCTGCTGTTCTTTCACGGCATTTCTTCAGTGCTGTAGAAAATAGGATGCATTTTCCAGATTAAAAACTGTTTCTTCGATTTGCCTTCAATGAATGTTCCACTGTGCAATATTACTGCCATCCCAGCAGAGAAAGTGTGTACAGGGAAATCCTAGGGTACCTTTGTCTAGATCTGATTTGTATATTTGTAATTGTGACATCTGCGAATAAACTGCCTCAGAAAAAAGTAAAAACCGATCCACTTTGGTAAATTACTATTAATGCTTTCATCTAAATTTAATTAAAGAAAATTGTCATACTTGTACATTGCTTGCCTGATGGGTAAGTAATAACAACAACATCCTGACTTTGTTGACATCTTCATTTTTTTGGTTGCTGTAACCACCCCACTCTAGATGGCACGAAATGCTGAAAAATCAGAAGAAAAAGAATTAGCTCGCCCCACAGTGCTTTGATTCATCTCTGCTTTGCCTTATTGTTCTTTGTTGCACAAGTGTTGGGTAAAGGTTCTTCAACTGAAGGAACAGCGTGTTCCTTTCCCTCCCTCCACAGAGGACAGACAGCACAGTGACTGTGCTGAAGAAGGGGCCATCTCATGTGTTCCATCACCAGCACACAGGTCGTTTCTAACTTTCGTTGAATCAGCTGAAGTGCCTGTGGGAGTTTCTTTGCATCCTTAAACAAGTGGCCCCGGCACTTCATACTTGGGAAAATATTTACCAGTGCGTTTTTCTATTTATACCTTTCTCAGAAAAAAAGAATATGCTACCAAACTCAGGTCTTCCCACAGAAATTTTTGCCAGACATTGTCATTGATTTCGTATTTTGCAGAATACCGCCTTGCCAAAATAAATCAGATAAAATCTACGCTATTAAGGCATTTTTAATATGAATGCCATGAATCAGTCAGGCTGTAAAGAACATACTCTAATGCACATTTCCTAGAGCTGACCAGAAATGAGGGATGTAATTACCCTGTGATAACACAAGTTGTCTCCCTCAGCATAAGTGCACCAATATAAAATAGATGCCTATTTTATCACTTGTGTGCATCCACGTATCTAAGTGAAATTATCAAGTTTGGATTTTTTTACCTTTTCCCTTGAAAGCATATTCCTAATTTTTCATTACTGAGGAATAACATTTTGAAGCAATCAGACAGCAATGTTTAAAACTGCAGGCTTCAGAAATCTGTAGCATAAAGCCAACTTACATAACATGAATAGAGTTTTTAAGCACCTGATGAAAATTTAATAACTTGTTTCTTTTTTGGAAGCATTCTTACTATGTGCACAAATTAATATTGACAGTTTGATTAAAAATGAGAAATACTTTTTTTTCAAAGCCTTCTCATCTTAGCAACCCAGGCTGTGGAATATATTCCTGGAGGAGGTGGTCAAAAAGCCACTTTATTCCTTCTCTCCCCAGCAAAATGGTAACTTCAGCTTGTCCATTATGAGGTTATTTTAATGATACCTTTAGTGTACTGGTGTGGGGAACAAAGGCACACTAGTTACAAGTATTATTTCATATCAAGGTACTACTGCTGGATGTTTCAGATGGCCCCATTACAACAGGTCCTACACATCAAAGCACCTTTATCTCAGTGGCCTGCTAGAACAATGTTTTTTTGGTTTTTTTTTGGGTTTTTTTTGGATGGGGGGAAGCAATCTATTTTTCAAGTAACAGATGGATAAACAGATGGGTGGAAAAGTCCACTGAATAGTGTGTTGGCTGCCTGTCATTGCTGTATGACAGCCAATAAATATCATATGGATTAAACCTGTAAACTAACATGTCCCTATTTAATGAGTTCTTTCAGAATGGTAGATGTTCGCCTGCCAATACCCATATTAACGAAATGCCACTTTGGATAAGGTAAATTTTTTTGCAGGGAGACCAAACACCTAAGTGTAGGCTGTTCTAAGATTAATAACCAAAAAGCAAACAGGGAAGGAAGCCGCATGGTAAAGCGCATTTTTACAGGCTGGCTGTGAGGAGGCACCTTTTGCACACCTGGAATGAATTCCTGCAAAGAACTTGCCCTTCAGTGTGTTTACACTTAGGGTAATGTTTTCATACTCCTTACACCTCTTCTTGTGAGAATTTAAATCCTTTTTTTTTTCTCTCCAGTGCTTAATTCAGTAGCCCCTGATGGACATACCTACCTACCCACACCAGACCAACAGTAGACCACATATTTCATCCTCTTTTGAGAGATCCTCTCTATTTTGGGCAGACATAAAATTAATGAAAATAATACTGACACGGCATAAAATTCCATATTTACTGGCACTTAGGCCTTTCAGTGTCACAGGCATCTTGCATTACAGATGATGACAGTTTGCCAGTGCCAGCAAGGCTGTGAGGAATGGGAGGCTCCTGCTCACTTAGGATGTTCATCAGCACAGGGATCGTTGTGTGTAAGAGCAGTTCCTTTACTTTTCTTCCAGCCTACTGTCTAATATTCACTGAGTAATTTCTAGCTTTTTTGCTGAGACAGAGAAGATAATTTTTTCCTGGTTCAACAAACCATCACTGACTTTACAAAGAGGGGTAAAACTCTTACAGGCTCAGTTTTCCACAGGTTGCAAAACAAGACGAAGGGAGATTGAAAATTTACCCATGGTGCACTGAAAAATCTGCCTTGAAAAGAAGTTCAGTTCTCCAGAGCAGTGCTCCAATGCTTTCACCCCATGGGAATCTTCTTTCTGAATTTTTGAAGAAAATACAAAAGCAAATATTCAGGTACAATAATGACATGTGAATTTAAGTATTAATATCACTTCATTTTTAATAATTTTTCAACGGTAGGAGAGATTGATTTTCTGATTTTCAAAAAAAATCCTTAAAAACAGTATTCCTGGAAAGAAAATGCAGGAACTGTTGATGTCATGAAACATAAAATATTTAGTTGTGCCAAGATGGAAAATAATAGAGAAAGAAAATGCAAAATAATTTCATTATGAAAATATAATCCATAAGCTCACTACCAATAGGTGGGGTGAATGTCAGTAAAAATTTCTGAAAATGCAAAGCCATTTGGAACATGGTGAGAACAAAATTTTCCAACACTATCAGACACAAAACTATGAGCCTACCCAGCAGAGTGTTGTATTAAAAAAGAAAACTGGTTATAATTTGAAAAGGAAATTAAAAATTAGTAGAAAACCCCTGAATTGCCAAGTAAAAAGATTTTGACCTAAGGAAGACATGGAGAAGGTTAACTTTGAAATTCAAAAATACACTGTACCATATGAAACAGCTATCATTTTTCCAGCCTCTTTGGGCATATGAGGCACACAGGAGGCACAAACACTGTGCAGACATTACCTGGATTCAGTCTTGCCTGGGGCTGGAGAGTTCCTGAATGGTTGGTTCAATTTTCTCACACACTGCAGCAGCCTTTTGAGGGACTGCACACCTCTGGATCTGACTGAAGGGGTGAATTAAAAGTGGAATATTCTCTTTTAGTGTAATGTAACATGTCCATGCATCTTGCTGTACACTTAGTCATCCCTCTGTGTGTGAATAAGCCCTCCTGTGAAAGAGCTGCTCTACTCTGGGTATATTACTATGATTGACAGAAGCTGTCAGAAACCTCGGTGAGATTTTTGCCCTCTTTTCCTTAACTTACACACAGAAGAAAATAACTTTTTTGAAGTAGTAGGAAACGTAATAAAACCACTAGAAAGATAATTGGCATAAAGAAACACAGGCATTTTATTTCTACCTCTCAAAACCGGAGAGTTTCAAATTTTGCCAAGTGAATCTTTGTCCAACTCTTCCTTTCTTTTTTAAACACAGAAGTCTTACATCCCCTAAATAACTAAATAATTCCATAGAAGTTTAGATTAAAATTAAATGAGGCTTAGATGTATTTCTGAACTAATTTTTTCTCCTTAGCTGGTTAGTCTCTGGAGTCTTAGGAATGCTTATGTCCCAGTTATTTAAGGCAATTCAAAGTCCCCAAAGTCTGACAGGATCCAAGATTTCAAAATACCCTCACAGGGTATGAATTTGCTCTCAACACAAAACAATCAAGTGTTCTCAGCCTTCTGGATACATACAGATTTAAAGCTACTTCTGTCCTGGTATTTTTGCATCCCAGCAGGGATCCAGGTTATTCCATGGAACATCAGCCAAAGCAATGCATGAAGTCATTGTTCACACCAAAGTACACACAAAGAGTGAAGATTATTGCTACCCTTTACACACCTGCCCCCTTCTATTCACCTTTTTGACTGACTTGCTCTCAATATCCATGTCAGAGGCAAACTCAGTTTTCTCCATCATTCAGAGGATTTTTGTCACTGTATACTTGATTACTTCAGTCTTGCCTTTTCTACATACAATGCAGTTAGGTGCATTCCATGTCTTCACCTCCTCACCTTCCAGCCTCATGCAGCTGCCTCCAGCAGATTAAACTGAGATCTCCAGCAACTCCACTGACAGGTGATATTAGATTACTGTACAGGTTGATGCCACCTTCAGCTGAACTGACCTGTGAAATTATTTAACCAGACACATGGGGAGTCCCTCTGAAACTCAGCCACAGAAAATACAGCTAAAGCACAGTTCACAGAAGCAGGGAATCACAGAGCATTCTGACTTGGAAGGAACTCCAAAGGATCATCGAGTCCAGCTCCTGGCCCTGCACAGGACAGCCCCAAGAGTCACATCATATGCCTGGGAATATCATTCAAATGTTTCTTGAACTCTGTCAGCCTTGGTGCTGTGCCCACTGCCCTGGAGAGCCTGTTCAGTGCCCAACCACCCTCTGGGGGAAGAACCTTCTTCTAATATCCAACCTCAACCTCCCCTGACACAACTTCAGGCCATTCCCTGGGGTCCTGTCACTGGTCCCCACAGAGAAGAGATCAGTGCCTGCCCTTCCTCTGCCCCTCACGAGGAAGCTGTAACTGCAATGAGGTCTCCCCTCAGTCTCCTCTTCTCCAGGCTGAACTGACCAAATAACCTCAGCTGCTCCTCACAGGGCTTCCCCTCAAGGCCCTTCACCATCCTCATTGCACTCCTTTGGATGCTCTCCAATAGCTTAATATCTTTCTTATAGCAAAAACTGCCACAATATTCAAGGTGAGGCTGCTCCAAGGCAGAGCAGAGGAGGATGAAGCCCTCCCTCAACCAGCTGGTGATGCTTTGCCTGATGCCAGTTTTGTGTCATCTGCAAACTTGCTCAGTGTCCCTTCCAGTCCTGCATCCAAATCTCCCCAACACTGCCAGCAGGGGATCATCTCCAGGGGCTCCACATCCATTGTTACTGCCCAGGTGGATGCTCTTTACATATATTTATCAACCCTGGATTACAGCTGGCTAGTCATGGAAGAAGCCTGGAGGACACCCAGGATGATTTATGTGCCAGTGGCCACACTGCTCACACACAACTCCAAGCTGTCCGTGTTCTCCAGGAGGGACTCTGGGCCAGCTTCTGTGGAGACACAAACAGGCAGGTTACAAAGCAGAGGCTTTGATGATGATGTACAGCCTCATCATAGACATTCTCTCACTGTAAAAAATACAGTCTGCTCATGTGTTTGACCCTGAAACATCAAATGTGAGCTGCTGCAGAGATGATCTTGACAGGAATCCACGTTTTGCAACCCAGAAACCCGGAAAATTTGATTTTTAAGGTCTACTTTAAACTCAATAAGTGCCATCTCCATCAGTTCCTTGCAAAGATGCAAGAAGCTCTTACAGTTTGAATCATCATAGAAAATCCTTTTAGAGGTGTGTGGTATCATTTTGCAAAACCTTAAAACAAACAACAAACAAAAACAAAAACAAAAGACAGAAGAATGAGGTTGTTTGTATATTGTTACTAAAGTTGTGACAGTAATATTGTTTTTAGACTCTGAAGTTTTGAGTCTCCTACCAGCCACAGTCATATTGGAAAATCCCTTTGTTAAAGATTCAGCATCTAAAGTGACAGTAAGCCCCAATATTGGTGGTTTTCATTCCTTCATCTTCCCCCCCCTTATGTTAAGCCATTGAAACTTTCTAGGACAAGAGAAGAACCTTCAGGAAAATAGTTTGTAACATATGAGCAGTGTAGGCTATGTAGGCTGATACAAATTTCATATATCTTATTTAAAAGTCTTGGTGATTCATATTAAATTACTTTCTAAATTTATTGTTGACAGAAGAAAACAAAAGCTAGCAAAACTCCAGAAAAGAGTCTGCTATTCAAACACTTAAAAATGATGATGTGGGGACTTTCAGGGTATTCAAGTCTTACTATTTTACTAAAGTTTTACAAATAAAATTTAAAAAAAAAAATCTTCCTTTATTTCACTTCAACTTACTGGTTCTAATCAGAAATGCTGAAAAATCATGAATGGAAGGCCTAATGCATAGTGTTTCTGGGCTCAGCCGAATTAACTAATGAAGAAAAGGTCCCATATAATTCTCAAACTTATTTTGAGGTTACAAGAGGTTCAACAGAAACTTTGAACTTCGGTGGGTTTTTTTTTTTTTCCAAGTTGAACCCCTAAAAAATTTCCAGATAGTTCTTTCAATGTATTTTTAAAAAGCTGTTCAAACAAAAGAAGCCATTTTAAGAACTGAACCTTAATATTACAAGCACGGTGCAATCTGGTCTTCTCAAACATCTCCCCTAACAAGTCCCTTCCAAGTGATTCAGAAAGAGAAGAACAGTTCAGGGGCAACAGCACGGTGGAGCCCTGAGTCATGCACACTCTGTGGAAAGAGTTGGTGCATCATTAAGCAATACAGGGGGAGAGAATAATTGATACAAGCCCAGCCAGCCACGGGAGGACAAAGCCTACCTTTGTGATGTGTGACTCAACGCGCTCTTCAGCAGCAGCACCGCGGACAAACAGCTCTCTGTGAGCCCAAAAGAAGAGGGGTCTTTTCTGTGGAACTTTTCTTTGGCAATTTGCTGCAGCCCAGAGCGTCTCTCTGCGGTACCAGCCGCGTGTGAATGTGAGTTATGCACTGCAAGGGAGATTTTAAAAAAACCTAGGGCCTGCTTGTGACCTCTGCTATGCTGCACAGGCTACAAACGTGGCACTAAAGGAGCCAAAATCACCTCACAAAGGCAAAAGAGACACATTTTAAGCATCACAGATGAAGAAACTGCAGTTCAGTAACACCGTTTCCCATCTCAGTTCTGTCATTTTAGTTGCAGAAGTCCACCTGTTTCTCTACATCCCTGTTCATACATGACTCTCACAAACAATGGCCCCATCAAACATCACTGCCATGAACTCACGTTGGTTTTAATCAAACATTAACACAGATGGGAATTACTCCATGGCTTTCTGGGAAGAAAATGGGTATGGTGGTTATCAGCACTATGGAAAGAAAACCCCAGGTGAATGGAGTTGGGAAAAAGTAAGTGACTACCAACATTTCCCACTTCCAGTTACTCGTATATCTAACATAAATACCAACATAATCTAGTGGCCTAAAATAAGAAATGGTCTTCTTTCAGTTCATTCCCCTTGAAGTACAGAGTAATTCCTTGAAGCCACAACACATGATAGTTGTCATTTCTTCGTCAAGTCTGATTGGCAAAACCCCCTCCACACCTTCTTTGGAAAAATCTGTGCGTTGTCATCCTTTTCCTCGAAATTCACCCTTATTTTAACCTCTTTTTCCGCCCCCTTTCAAAACCCCAAATTCTCTTCCCTCTTGCTCTTTCCACAGCCCAAGTACTTATATTCAATTATCACAGCCCTTTGCAATGGTCACCTGTGAGCCAATCACTCAGATGTCACGTGGGTACAGATGCAAAGCAATATTGCAATAAATGGATTAGCAAGCCCAGTCCATTATTGTTGTTCACCTTTAAGGGCTTACAACCTACTGCCATAGGAACTTCCCTTCATTAGCCTGGCTTCTTCCTCCTGAAGGAGGCCCTATTTTCTCAAATACCCAAAGGATGGCATCGCTAATTAATGAAGTAAGACTTATGGCAAAAAATTCTTTCAATTATTTTTTCCATATCTTCATTTTGGGGTACAGAAAGAAGAGAAGAATTTTCTTCACTTCTACTGAAAATCTGAAAAAAAAAGAAAAATTATGCTTGTTTTCAGATTCACAAGCAACTCTATTTCCTTCAGTATTTTGACTCAAAATACTTTGCATTTTCCAATGTCCATCATTTTGAAGAGGTGTAATATTCTCAGTAGGAGTAAGGTAGTTTCCAACAAGCTCTGTGTTATTTCTGTAGCACGAAGGGAAGAGAGGAATAGGATTTATGCAGGGAAAAGGGAGAATTTGAGAAGAAATGCCCTGGCTCTCGGTAAGCAGCAACTGAATGGCACTAGCAGGTGAAAGCTGATCTGTGTAACATGATGTGTTTATGCCCTCAGTCTGCATCTAAAGACTTCAGCATCAATAAAGACCTTAACAGTGGTAATTAGCACCGTTTCAAACAAATTACACGAGTTTGCAATTCGTTGCTTAATTGACACTTTACTCAACAAAAGGTATTTAATACTCACATAAACCAGAATTTTATTAGAAATGTGGTGAAAGTTTTATTTTATAGACAAAGTAGCATGTTACTAAAGATGGAGTTGAAATTATGATGCCATTTTGAGACTATGCTGGTGCCATGACAATTTTGCAGCAGGAACTATATAAAAGCTTGGTTGTCAGCTCTCCATAAGCATGAAATTTGTAAATAGCTACATAAATATGTAAATCTATCCATATTTATGATCACTACATATTTATGATATTTACACTTTTTTTCCTGGTCAGAAATGACTAAAAACTATGACTTTCATTTAATTAAGCAGATGAATTGCAACAGAAGATTCCTTCTCACCTGGAAGGTGAGGGAATTTAAAAATACTCTAGTTGCTATTTCAGATAGCTTCCCCCGTGGAACAATCTGTACCACTTTTAGAAACAGCTCACCTTTCTATAGATTTTTTTCTCAATCTGAGAATTCTACTTCCCTTTTGAAAAAAAGGAAGAGCCCCATTACAGTGTACTGGAAATATCTACAGCAGATGGATTGTTATTAATGGGAAGACCAGGATATGTTTATACAGGCAGGAGAACCACAACTCTATTTTTAAATGCAGACTTAATTCATTTAAAAAAAGAATACCTGGAAACTTTACAGAAAGCAGACTGCTGAAACAGGTGATAACACTGTTAGTTTTAAGTCTTGGAAAAGTTTAAATAAAGAAAGTAAGATATAATTAATGAAACTCCAAGATTATAAAAGAAAATAATAATAAATTTCTGCAAGAACATATTAAACCCACTCATGAACTATTCTTCAAGGAAAGCAATCTTTCCCAAAACAGCCACTTAGGTTAAATGGGAGGAAATTATGAAACTGAATCACAAAGCTGTAGGGTTCACGCTCATATTAAAACGAAAAATAATAGGAACCAATCTCCCACTCTTTGTCTTCTGTGGTTGCTACTGTTTCTTATTTTTTCATTTTTAAAAGAAACTAAGCAGGTAAATTTAAACTTTTTCTATTAATGAGTATGTGTTGACTCTTGTGAAAATAATAGTGAGGACTTCTCCACAACTGTTCACATCAGCTATTTTTAATTTATTGCATAGGCTTAAACATCCTGAATGACCAACTGAATGGCCCATGGGAACATTTATTCTGAAAATATTTTTTTTAAAAGTTTAAACTTTTGAGCATTTTTAATTCTCAGGCTTGTTAATAAAATAAATTAAGTATAATAAGTAATAATAAATAATAAGTATAATAATAATAAATAGTATAATATAAATATAAATATAGAATATAAAATATAATAAGTATAAGTATAATAAATAATAAAATAATAAACAATAAAGTAAAGTTTGTTAATAAATAAACATTTTTTTTTCTTTTCTAATTTATTCTCTACAAAACCTCTTGTTGTGGACTGTGAGAAATACTGTAGCCAGCTGCACACTGACAGCTACATTAAAGCCACCCACAGTGTTGGGCTGTGCTTGAATACGAGCACCAACTTACTCTGGCTGTAAACACCACAGAATATAAGAAAAATACACTTGGAGATAACAGTATTTAACTTTGTTTATGCAGAGATAAAGAAGAACGAGGACTTTTTCTCAGGTCCTGTTCAAAGACTTACGTTGACCCCAACGAAGGTTTTGAATTGACTCCCTGCAGGTAACCAAAATCAGGAGCAAAACACCCACCTGAGTTCAGCTTGAGCTTTGCAAGCAGAACTGGTTACCCCCAGCAGAAGGTTGACTGTCCTCGAGGGACACGAAGGTGTCCCTTCACCGAACAGGTCTGAACCTGCTGTGTAGCACAAAGCTCAAGGACATCACCTCCCCCAGCAGTTATGCCAGGAAAGGACCTCAGTGGTGATGGAGAAGGAGGAGGAGAGGACACCTGGCTGAGCAGAGCGGCCTGCAGTGCAGAAAAGAGAGGTCACAAAAATAAAATGCATTAAATACTTTGTTAAAATATTAAATAATACGTTCGTTTCTGCATGCAGACACACACATTTCATAAACTGCCGGTTGAACATCAGAAAGAATCTCCTCTGGGCATGTAATTAGCTTTTGAATATTTTTTTTGTATGCATCCTGATGATCTGGAACATTTCCAAAATATTAGGAGTATGATTAAATATATATATATATATGAAAATCTGAATATTTTTGCGAATAGGATTTTCATCTCATGTTTTCTGCATAACAGGCCTTTGCATGGCCCAGTGGCTGAACAGCTCCTGGCAGGGAGATGTACTCTTCATTTGTTATTGCAACTTGTGCAGCTCATTATAATGATAAAACCCAGCAAAGCTGAGGGCTTTCATCCATCCATAACCCTGTGTATTTCTTTAGGCCAGTGGCTAAATCTTTTACTGAGGTTTTGACACTTTGTCCCTTAGAAACAGTTTTTTATTTAACTTATTTATTTATTGATGAGTGTAGATGAGAGGAAAGAAGCAAGGGTAATAAGAAAAGCGTGCACTCCCAGCCTATTAACCCCTGCTATTCGGAAATGCTTCAAAACCCTCTTAACTTTCATCTTTTCTCTCTCTAGATGGATAAGGCAACATGTTTTACATTCAGTATGGAGGAGAAATAAACATTCTTGCCGGCTACATTTCTGCAGAAAATGAGCCCTAGATCAATAGGTTTGTGTATTTACAGACATCTGTCACAGATGATGAATCCTCCAGTAGATTATACTCAGAAGAAATGACAAATAGCTGCTGGCATTCCAATGGAGATGAGCTACACTGCCATTTCCCATGAAAGAGTACAGGCTTCTAATGGTCTTTAACCTTCTTGGACAAAAAAATCTCCACAAAGCCCAAGCTATAGTATTTGCCAAAACTCTTACCTGTCAGTCTTTTTCTGCATTACCTTAATATTGCTTTACTGGTGTGCTCCACTGCTGCTCACCACACACCACTTTAAATGATTTTAGAGAGAAGGGTAGTTGCTGTAATTGCTACAAAAAGATAGTTGCAGACATTGCAAAGAAAACAGCTAAAGATACAACATGAATTGGCATTTAATGACAGTTGGAAGTGCTTGAAAGTCAGCCAACATGCTATTGAACAGAACATCACTGATAGAAACCCAAGTTGCTACACAGTCAGGTTGGCATGTTCAAGGAAAATGCACTGTGATAGACATGTTTTCTTTGTCCCAAGTGCAACACTGCCACTGTCAAGCTGATAAATTTTTGTTCAACAAGGTTTAATAGCTCTGCTTTAACTAAACTGCTTTCATTTCCAGGAGAAACAGGCATCAGCACAGTTTTTACCAAATCAATTACTAAATCAAATTCACATCAAGAAATTACAGGTTGTGTGCATTCAAGATATTATCTAATTATTTTTTGTGAAATCACAGCTTTTCATGTCACATTCAGGCATTCAAACTGCATAGGACTTACCTCTGCATTTTGCTGAGATAAGGAAAACATTGCCCCTTATTGCCATGAAAAGCTGTCAGGGCACATACTGGGCACCAGTTCCCTTCTCCTTGGATTTTGGAGAGGAAGCAGTGGCTGCAGTGAATGCAAATAGAGCTAATAATAATTATTAAAGGCAGTAACTGGGTACTAGTCACACATTCTAACATTTCTCAACTTTTCTCCTGACGACACTTTAAAGTCTTCGAGCATTTCAAGCTGCTGGATTTAACACTGGGACAGATCCCATATAATTGCTAACTGCCCACCAGTGTAGCATAATTTGGGGGAAAAAATGGAAGCATGACTCAGGCAATTTGAATTATACCTCGACTTTAATCACTGAAAGTGATATTCCCAAAGAACCACCTTTCGAATTAAACACTCCTCCCCATTGCGGAAGATATACCCCTCCAATTTAACCTGCCCAGGAAGAGTCATGTGCATTATTCTTTCTGGGAATGATAAAATGAACCTCCTTATCCGGCAATAACCCTCAGTCTTTATCACTACCCAAGGCAACTTTAAATTACACGATCACCAATTACACCGTGCACCGCTAGAGGTATCCTCCAGCTCTTAATATCGCTGAGCAGCCCTTGCAGGCTTCAGTCGACAGCCAGACCCAGCCACACTCAAACATCTTGCTGCTTTGTCATGCAGGACTGCTTTAGGGGCAGCCTGAGCAGCTGTGGACCCCAAATCTCCAGGCCCCCGAAGCACTGGCAGTCTTGTTCTGGCAAGGTGCCTCCTGTCGCTCAGGAATCTCCTCTGGAAATGCATCGACCTGGCTAAAAAGACCGAGGAAATCGCTCATGGGGAAAAACTGCTGTATTTATAAACATTTTCATTCATGGGTTTAGTTCAACCACCTTACTAGGATATAAAGAGTAAGAAATGCTTTTAAGGGACTCATTTGTAAAGGTTCACGTTTGAGAGGCTTTTATGCCTCAGAGAGCAAATTTGTGTGTTGAAGAGGATCTGATTAGCTGATAAATCACACATAATCAGGAAGCAGCAACAAGCCTCCTTTTCTTCCACTTCAAACCAGTGTCAGTGCATATTCTTAAGGTGTCATGACTAGGGTACATAGACACTATAAGATAAAAGCCAATTAATACAAATGATTTGGCTCGAATTTGGAAGACAGTTAAGAGAAGCCCTAAACACTATTATTATGTTCTCAAATTCTACGCATTAATTTAAAAACAAAGAGACCTGACACTCCTGTGCTCCTAAGACAGCAACTAGAACTGTGGCTTTTCAGCAGAGAGCACTCAACAAAAGATAATTATGCAAATAGATGAAGAAAGAAGAGGATCTCAGATGGACCAGAGGCTGTAATCTGCGCAGGACACAGGCAGCCATGAAGGTTGGAATTCAACTTTAATGTTTCAGGAAAGCTGATATTCTCATGCCCATGGGAAAACCTGGAGCATCATTAGTCACAAAAGCAATGAGCGTTGTCAGCACTGAATCTGATGCTGTGACTTGAACGTGGAAATATTTCATAATTTTTAGATGCAAAAATAAGGAAAATTAAAAGTGTGGATTTTGCTTAGAGAAGAGAAAACCCAAGTTAAGCACAGTTATTATACAGCCTCACTATTAAATTAAGAGGAATAAACTGTGACTGCATGCTGAGGAATGCCTGTTATTCTGCAGGCTATAGGAAGTGACTGGGAGTAAGGCCAGTTCAGGTGACACCCTGTGATAATCAGTAGCTCTATTCAGTAGCCAATATTAACTCTGTATCCCTAATACAAATAATTAATTATTACAAAGGAGAAATTATGGTAGAAGTGATTAGATCTTTATTTCCTCATCATAGAAGAAAACTAAAAACAACAACAACAAAAAAACCACAAAACCAACAACAAAACAAAACAAACAAAAAACCCAAACCAAACCAAAACAAAACAAAAGGCAAAAAGTGCCATGTTTTCTTAGGTCAGGAAAACTAAGTACTTTGTAGCTTTCTTTTTTTATATACAGAGAGTGCTCAAATGAAGCAAAATCCTGAAAACTAAGCTGTGACTTGAACAGGTCAAGTAAAATATTTGCCAACTTTAACTATGGGAGTGGCTAAACTGTGAAAGAGTATTTTAAATATGCTTCTGAATTACTGAACTATTGGGAAATGGCTGTGCTCCCACTGGGATAAAATTAGATCTAATGGTGACTGTAATTAAATTCATTCATTATTTTTTGTCTCAGAGACAAATGTTGACTGCTGCTGATTCCAGGAAAGTTTCACTAAATTTTAAAAGAATAATACCCACCTTGCCTGGAGGAAAAATTTGCTGAGGAGGTACACATGAAAAACTGGCAGGGTCCTGGTGTGAAGGGTCGTGTGACAAATCCCTAATCATGCCTTCCTTGCCTCAGTTTTGGAATACTATTAAAGTGCAGTACAACTACACGGCAGGGCATTTGCCGAGCTTATTTAATTAATCTATTATACTATTTAATAATTCCACTTCACCTGCTGGTTTTTAATAGCCTAATTAACGGTGATAACTGTAGCATGTGTGCTGTTTAGACCTTGAGCCCACATTTTTTAAAACAGTGGAAACTTTTTATTACCTTTAATAGGGGCAGCAACACTAGAGACTAAACACACTTCCCTCTCAGATATTTTTCTGTCAGCCAAGTGGTCGAAACACCATCCTCGGAGGTACTTAAAGATGTGTAGATGTGGCACTTTGGGACATGGGTCAGGGGTGGCCTTGGCAGTGCTGGGTTAATGGTTGGACTCAACGACCCGAGAGGTCTTTTCCAACCTCAATGATTCTGTGATTCCATAACAAAGCTGGATCCATAAGTAAAGGCTGCAAGATCAGGCTCTCAGATTGTGCATGTATTAACAGGCATGCATGTGTCATTACTCTTGAGAATATAAGTTTTGCACTATGTTACAAAACAGTTTTTATGATATCTTCATTTTCAGATACTTATCAGCCAGGACTGTCAATACTTCTTATTTCAGTTCTTTGCAGAGTCTACAAGAGATGTTCTTACATGTGAAACTACTTCTGATTAAAAAATAAATAAATATATATATACACAATTTACGGGAAAGATGTGGAGAAATGATCTTAAAATAGAGTTCAAATTAAAAAAGCAGCTTTTCCAGCCTGAATTGTTGATGACTAAGTGATTACTAAGCTTCCACACATTGTAGTGTACAACTTATATCACGATGCTTCAACATTTTTCTTATAGTTACTAACTTGGGATATAACCTTGTTAATGCTATGTTGCTATGTTAATGTTGTTAGTATAATTACAGCTAATATGAAATTCTAATGACATCATAAATCTAGTAGAAACTTATTCTGAGCTTTAGTAAGCGTTCAGTGCAAATATAAACCACAGACAGCCTAAATTTTCTTTAGCAGAATCACATCCACAGGCTCAAAGTGATGTGGAACACTAAGAGACAGTGGAGTACATTAAAACCCAAGTTTTTACTCAGGTATTGCAGCATGTGTGAGCTTTCAGACGTGATTTATATATCGTCATTTATTTTCATTCCAGTTTCTGTCATATTCCCTAATGTTTATGCAGACTTTTCCACCAGCACAGAGGGGTTTTTTTTTTGTTTAAATGGAGGTCAGAAACACGAAATGCATTTGCCACCGTTGTGTCTGTTAAACTGCATGTGCACTAAAGAATAGCTAGAATTTTTATACATCTCTATTTTATTGTAATAATAATTCTATGTTTGAGAAACCTACCGAGCAAGTTTGTTTCTCTGCCTTTTGAATTAGGTATCTTCACTGAAGGATTTTCAGACGAGAACATGATTTCTCCTTGGTTCTTTTAAAATCCCAGTTAGCCTAATTTAAAACAACTACTGACCTGTAAAACAAATTAATCACATGTTTTTACCTTGTGTCTTCGTTCCTATGATCGTTTGCAGGTGCACTCCAGAGACCAGAGCAGAGGCACTCCCAGGACAGACAGAGGGAGCTGTATCTCCAGTTTTCCTCTTTAAAGGAGACACCTATAAACAAGCTGTCAGGTTTTAAATTTGCAATCATACAAATAAATTTAAAAAACCCTCCAGCCTGCTTTTCGCCACTGCAATCAATCAAATTAGGCTTGTAAAAGCAACAGGGAGAATATGATTTGCCTAAAGGTAAAGGTACAATGAAAAAGTTTTAGTTTTTATAAATACAGCTACGTTGGCGCAGCGAGAGATTCAGGCAGCTGACCACTTGCTCTGTTTTTTAGCTTTGATTTCCCATGAACAAATATTTGCCTGTAAATTACATTTCTTTCCTAACTGCTCAACTTTACTGCTTATTTCTTACCCTTTAATTAAACATATTTTTCTCTTCTATCTTCTACAGAGGCTGAGGAAGGTAAGAGGCTAAGAAGTTGCTCTACATTAATTTAAATTATTTGAAAGATTCACTGTAGCACTGCACTCTTAATTAATCCACAAAAGCCTGCTTTAATTCCAGTATAACTCCAGTGTAAAAAGGCCTCCCCATTTGATTATATTTCTGAGAGACTTATAAATATAACCTCATATTTTTCTAACTTCCAGATTAGTTTTAAGCAAGTGCTTTATGAAAAAATAAATGCATGGATATAAAGACTGACTCCCATTCTCCGCTGAACGCTGTTTGTAATCCTGGCATAAATGGTCCTAAACACACTGAAGGGCTTTTTCTGGAGAAATTTTGAGGTATAAAAAAATCAGGTCTGAACCCCTTGCCTACTCTTGCTAGAGGTAAAGATGTTAAGTAAGATGGGCAGCAATAAATTAACTTACGAGTTCATTACTTCTTTGTTTATTCACATTTGTCTCATTTTTCACCAGTGCTTTTGTGCAGTGATACTCAAAACAGTGAGTCACGGCCGATTATTATTTAAAACAACCAAGTTATTTTAAAATTTAATCAAATCATCAACAATCTGCGTCTGAGACTGCTTATTGAAATCATCCCACCCCTGCACATCACCTTTCCTGAGGGCAGAGCTCCTCTCACTGTGCTGTTCACACTGTTTAGGAGCATAAACTCCCCAATTAAAACCGTGTCTTCTCCAGCACAAAAAAAAATAACATTAGAGCAATTATATGAATCATTTATAATCATAGAAATGCTGCTCTAGAAAGCAGAATGCAAAACATCTGACACAACACTTGCTGCTAGAAGAGCCACTTGCTCCTGCTGTTCCCTGAAGTCAGCATTTTCCCTGTTAGGAATCCCCTCCTTCCAGCTTCCATCATCAAATAAATACCTCCACACATCTTTACAAAGACTGATGTTTCAGACTGGGATTTTTTTTTTTTTTCCAAGTCAAGTGCCAATCTCAGCATCTGTGGCTATAAAAGACTACTAATAAAATACTTAACTGTAAAAGTCTTAAAAAAAACCCCACAACAGCAAACCAAAACTGAAAGAGATATTAATTCCTTATATTACTTGCACTCTGAAACAATGAAACATTCTTTTTCTTCAGGAAGCAATAGGGAAGTAATAATTGTCTCTAGGTCCTCGTGGGCTATAAATGCAGATAATTGTGCCTAAACTGTAAAATTATGTTCTAAAAAAGTACTTTATTTTTACTATAAATACTTTACTCACAGGATAAGTGTGTGTAATTTTCAAATAATTATTCTATGCAAATCTTTTTACCAGGCGGTTACTTCTGACAGTATATCAGCTTTTTACTTCACTTGGATTAACTAATTAAATCCTAGTAATTTCAATAGAAAGTATGTTTACAATGCATACAAATAGTCTTATAGCTGGGGTTCTTATCCTTCTTAAAATTTTCCCACACCCTTCTAAGCTAGTAACATGAAGAGATACCCTCTTTAGCAACACGCCCTCATGCACATATTGTTTGGCAACACCACTGCCTCGCCATTATTACCTCTTGATTCTCTACAATTATTCCACATATTGGATATTTCTATTCATCCCATTGTGTACAGAACCATATTATTGCCAAATTCCCTGCAAACATGGTCTAAAATCTTTTTTTTTCCCCTTTTCTTTACAGATAATCTTGCATTTGGCTGGATTAAAATGTACATTGCTCAGGTCGAATGGAAGTTTTCAGGAATTATATGCAACCTGTGCCTTGACAGCACAATTTGGTTTCCAACGAGTAATTTTCCACCAGTTTTTTTTTTTTCCACTACTTCTTTCATAAATATAGTTTTTTATCATGGAAAAAAAATGTTTAGTTTTAGTAACCTTTCACATGTATCACATTAGGAAAATTTAAGATGCCTACTATGCAGACACGTGTCCAGGTAAGAAGATAAAGACCTAACACCCTTCACATAACACAATGTGATCACTAAATCACAGAATCACAGAAGGATTGGGGTTGGAATTATTCTCAAACACCATGCCATGGGCAGGGACACCTTCCACTAGACCAGGCTGCTCCAAGCACCACCCAAACTGGTCTTGAACACTTCCAGGGGTGGGGCATCCACAACTCTCTGGGCAACCTGTTCCAGAGCCTCTGAGTAAAGAATTCCTAACATCCCCCTTGTCCTATCACTGCATGCCTGTGTAAAATGTCCCTCTTTTTTAATGAAATGAAATGAAATGTTTAAAGATAAAAGAATACTTTGACCAAGCACAACCAGAGGTTTCTCTGGGAAACCATATGTTTGGTTTTTTTCTCAGGCAAGGAGAGGTTAAAATTCCAGGACTCTCCATCCCTCAGGTTTAAAGCTGAAGGTGAGGAGAAGCTGAGAGGAGAGAAAGAGACCCTCTAAAGAGAAAAGCTCAACAAAGGATACACTGCCATGGCTGTGCAACTCCAACCTAAAGGCAAAGCAAAGCCTCTTACTTTTCCCTAACTCAGGGAGTGTATTTACACAGCCTGGCAATACAGTGGTTCAGTTATCATAAGAAAGCGTGCTTTTGAGTTTAGATGCGAGAAGCGTGGGTTTTAAACATTGTTTCAAGCATAAGGAGTTTAAATACTTTCATATAATGTCTGAGATACCAATACTGAACTTCTGCTACAACTGGATGGTCTTTTCCCAAAGTGTGTTCCTGAACAATGCACAGCACGGCACTACAACTCTTCTTAGCCTCTGCTGGAGGCACAATTTTTCAAATCTACAATTGAAATACACCTCAGTATGAAATCCTAGCTAAAAATAGCGTTAGCTATTTACATTTAATGTTTGGATGAAAAAAATGTCTATTTAGGGTACAGGCTGTTGTCTCAAAGATGACAACAGTAAGTAATATTATTTGAAGTGGAATGTTTTATTTAATATTTAATAGCATGTATAATGAAGCTAGTGGGAAAATATTGAAATTTCAGGAGGGTATGAAATGCCCATCATCATTTGACTTCTATTTCAGATTATGTTATCAGCTATACCTGAGAATACATTACATGACTTAGCTTTACCAAGGAATTAAACAATACTCACCTATTTCAATATATTGCCTATCACAGACAGTGAACCTAAATTTCAACTTGTTTGTGTCAATCTGACCCAAAAAACTCCCATGAAGTAACAATTTACACCGACATAAAGAGGATGCTTGATGAAAATCAAGCCCAAAATGATCCAGTCAGTTATCTTTCAGAAGCTGGTGTAGTAGTCATTTAGCTGAGTCAGAAATTGCACTTTTTTGTTCTACCAACCAAGTTTCAGACTCACCACAAATGAAATCCTGGTACCAATTTGATTATTCAAATTAAGATGTTTTCCTGAAGGAGTCAGAGGTCAAAGAATTTGAAACGTATACTGTTTTCCATTTATTTTTTAGCATATAAAACTAGCAAACCAATGGTCTTATAAGAAAATATAAACCCAAAGCTAAATTTAATTTATATTAACTCACTAAAAAAGAAATTATGTTACATGTTCTACTGCCTGGTATAGCACTCAAGTTGAAAGCTTGGTGTTAGAGTGAACCTTTGCAAAAATAATTCGATACTTACCTAAATAGAACCTCTTAATAAATGATCAACAGCAAAGAAGAATACTTCATAAGACCCACAATAACCCCCTTTTTTTGATAAGTTAGTTATAATTCTATCAGCACCTAAAAGTTGTACTGGATCTATGCACAGAAGTAATGGTTACAGGAAGAAATTCAGATGATCAAATTTGACTGCTTGATTGTAGTGTCCAACAGTGGTCTTCTAAGTATCTTTTTTTTTTCCCCCCAAGATAATTCTTAATCATTAAACTCAGAAAAGCCCATTTACAAATTCCTGGATAGAAAATGACATCCTGATGTCACCTTATTTCGGAACTAGCTCTTGTCCCATAGGCATTCATGCAACAAGTCAGTTAGGATACAGAGACACATTTATCATGAATTCTTAGCTTACTTTAAACTTACTCTAGACTGAACCAGACATCTGAATTAGGTGTGTGAAACCCACCCCCACAAAAATGTGTCCGTCTCAATCAGCTACTGAATTTAGACAGTTAATGTTGGGGGTTTGAATGTAACCTAAAGGAAATATTACAAATACATCAAACCTAAAATTTTTACAAACTTTATGTTTGATGCTCTTTTGAAAAAACATGTTTATTTTTTTTATAATTAGTGACACCCACTTATATTCATTTATTTTGTGTTTTGATGCTCTATACTACATCCTAATGAAAAAGAACACAAAGGTATGAAAGAAATGTTTTCTAACAGCCTTCATTTTATTTTTTCAGTTTGATACTACCTGTCCAGGTAGCCTTCTGGAAAACAAAATTAAAGGAAATTATACAATTATCTAATCATATATTTTGTTTTAGATTTTAATAGCAGCTCTTAGCTTGGCCGACCTTCCTCTTGGGTTTGTTTCAATATCCTTGGACTGGGGTGTGAGAACTTTTTTCTGTATAAAAATCCACCTGGAGCTGGATTTTCCATGGGGAGATTCTTGTGCATCTTCTTTTTTGGAGGAGTTTTTCAGAGCCTGTCTTATCTTCTGCCTTGAGCTGAGATTGTACTTTTCTGCCATGTCTATCCCGTGAAGAAAACGTTTGACAATACGATCTTCTAGTGAATGAAAGGAGAGGGCTACAAGGCGACCTCCGGGTTTTAGAAACTTCTCAGCTGTCTTCAGTCCTATGAAGAGCTCATGGAGCTCATCATTGACAAATATTCGCAGGCCTTGGAAAGTTTTGGTAGCAACATGGGCAGGTCTCTGAAGCAAATCCTTCCGTGCATACAGGGCTGATGGAGGAAAAGCACCTGCCATAAATTTTAAAAGGTAGATGTCAGTATCTTAGTATTTCTACATCTTGACATTAACGCACTTGACACATTAATCCACTCATGCACGATGACTCGAAAGAAAAGCACACTTTAAACAGAACTCTGAGCGGTGAGCTCCCTTCTTTGTGATATGCATTTGTTTTCTACTTAGAACTCACATCTCTGAATGCAAACCCCATTAAAATATGCTGGCTTATGGTTAAGTGTTGGTTTTTTTCCCTAGAATCTTTCATACAAGTTGCTTCTCCAAATGCAGTCACAACTTGGCTGAAACTAAGATAAGGAAAAAACAAGATGGGTTAGGTAAGTCTCACCTTGCAGCTCAGTGCAATCAATGTCAGTTCAGCATTTGTGGTTATGTCACGCTTTTAAGGAAAAAAAAATTAATACATGATGGACTCAATTTTAACTGTTGCCTTCTAGATAATCATGCATTTCTCCAAAGGCAGAGATAAGTGAAGACAATGTCTACCTGGTGATAATGAATTACTTTAAGCTAAAAGAAGTATCCTTGCTTGGGAATAATAATTGTTGACTACTACTCCTGTGTTTGTTCAAATGTTCACAAAAATACCTTGAGAACTTTAGCAAATGCAGCTGATCCTGTTGCATTTTCACATGCCTATTGAGCAGAATATGTCAAGGTATGGATTTGCCAGATGAAAAATCACCAGATTAAATATTTTTTATCAGATGCACAAAACTCTGTCTTCCTTTCCCCAAAACTCTTATGAGTTAAACAAGTCTCTGTAGAGACTGAAATTTTATTAGAAACTTTAATATACCAATATTCAATATATTTTAGGCTTGAGCTTTCATTACAGGAATGCAGAGCAAAACCTGAGAAACCTGATTTGATAGATCAGAGGCATTAAAGTGCAAGAATCTTACAAGACCTGCGAAAGCTGAGTAAATTTGTAATCTATTATGTAAGTGAGCACAGGAGTCTGATAAAGATAAACTGAATGAACAACGCTAGTACATAACTGAAAGAATTATTTTTCCAAACAAAAGGGCCCATTAAAGACAAGGCAATGCAGCTGGTATATATATATGTATTAAATTTCATGTCAGTGCCAAGCTACAACATAGTGAAGCAAGTAAATGCAGTTCAAAATCAAGTAATTGATATTCTACATGGTGGAGTAAAAGAAGGGAACACTGCACCTCTGCAACTAGTTGTCTAAATTCACATTTACACAGGTGATTGAAAAAAATGAATAGAGATATCCTAATCCAATATGTTGGCACAAAGTAATTTATTAGTTTTAGTTTAATTTATTTGGTTTTAAAGGTAAGGTTTTACTGATGTCAGAAGGCACAAGTGTTTGGTATCACAAACACACAAGTGATCTTAGTGCTCAGCAAAGGGACAGGATAATAATGGGATTTAAAAGTTCAATCATTAACAAAGTTGTTATCATGCAGGCAATGGATTTAAGATATGTTTCTGCATACTTGATTTTCCAAACTACATTCCCAGCCCCCTCTGACTTCAATACTAACAGCTCCTAAATTCACTGAAATGTAGCTGTGGCTGCTTCCTACTCTTATAGTCTGAATCCTTTGAGAGAGAAAGTGGCAACAGGCTCAACTTCTCCCAACAAACTACTGCATGGGAATTTGTGACTTTAAACTGTTTCACAAAACAGATGTCACCTGTGGGAGATAGGCTTCTCCATCATTTACAAACGCTGGAAAAGTTGCACTAGCTAGTTAATACAATTTCTATCTTTGAGAACATAACCTTCTATATTTACTACAAATCACAAAATGAATATATACTCTCCTTGTAGGAGTCACAAAGCCCATTTCGACAAGAGAGCTAAACTCAAAAGAGAACCCAAAATCACAGAAAGTGAAGAATTTACAGCTGTGATTTGAAGAGCATCAGTTTTATACATTCGGTTTCAGACTGATACCACCCAGAGCTGGTGTTCATCTCTCAAAGAAGATCCAGAATTTTTAACCACCATATTTTAGCAGCAAGTATTTTCTAAAAATACTGCTGGTTTTCTGGGGATGATCCATTTCTGATATTCTAAGAGTATTTTAGCTTCCAGAAGTATCACAGATAAAAATGGAGCTGACCCACAAGAGAACAGCATGTAATTTAGGTACAAAACTGACCAGTGCTTCTTGACTGGGACCTAACCATAAAAACGGAAACCTAGAATGAGATCCTCTGTTTAATATCTCCACAGTCAATCTCTCAGGAATTTTAGTAAAACACTGAGAGTTTTACCTCCTATGTCAGCAAAGCATCTTTTACTCATCTGGAAAACATCCATCAGTCTGATCATAAACATCACTATTTTGCAATTGAAACGTTGAATAGATTAACAAAAGAACAACAATACTGAGGTTACCAGCACAACTAGGACACTAACAGGTCTTTGGAAGGTTCTTCTCCACTTATCCTGCCGTGGCTGTTGAGTGCACTGTATTCCTGTAATAAACTTCTACCACAATTAACTGCAACATTAATTTATTACTGTGAGTTAACTTATCACACACTGAAAAAAAAAATAAATTAAACCCCAGATATATTCAGTAAGTATCACACAACCTTACATGCCTCAGCTGAACATGCACAAAGAGCACTGCAGGTCATATTTGTGACTGCAGGTCATATTCAGGAAGTTGGTAAAGAAATGCAGTCACTTTGCAGCTTTGTGCAAAAAAATCCTTCCAACTAAAAACAAAATCAAACTATTTACAAGTTCAAAGACTTACTGGTCTGTCGTCAGAGACTGGGATTAACTAATAAATGTAATCTGTGGTAGTTGTTCCTGTCACTCTGGCCTTCATCTTTTGAGTAAAGGTAGTAGATTTTGACCTATGTTCCATGGGTGAAAAATTTCCCTCTCACTTTTACTCCTCTGGTATAGTCAAAAAACCCCCTATTTGTGCTTTCTGCTAAGGCATAATATCTGTCACCCAGACCCCTCCAATCACCGAGACACTAAAAGAAAATCCCTCCTGGTAACTGGCTGTACAATGTACAAAAACACACACAAAAAAAAATCTGTATGGGAAGCTTGTAAAATGAACTTCATTCATAAAAACACCACGCTTCTGGCTAGATGACTGGCTTGAAATCCCAGTGAGAGAAATTATCATTTTTAGTTTTAGGATGCCCTGATGATACTTCCACTTTTTAAAAATCTAATAGATTCACAAGTTGAAATGCACTGAAATTTTAAAAGCTTGTGAATGAAATTAGCAACGTGCTGGGCCTGTCAATATGAACTATTAAAGTCCCCAGAGTGTGTGAGAGTGGGAGAGTTTAAAAATTAATTCAGATCGTGCACCTGTTTGCAGGAATTCGTCTGTTGAATTAGCATTGCATTTAATAAGTTTCTGTGACGCAACCAATGTCCTTTTGTCTGGGCTCCCTCAGTACGGTGTTAATTCTCACCCATCTGAAATTCAGGCAGTATTACACATTCCAAACTGATTAATTAAAGTCTAAAAATGTGAACCAGTCTGAATAAGACTGACTTTAAAGTTCTTTTTAAACTTTTCAAATTTGTTTACTATCTCATCGTGAATTCCTTTCAAGCTAAGGCCGAACGATGGCATGATCTCAAAGTGATCTGTTGACAGATTATGCACCTAAATAATGCTCAGAAAAATTAAATTTTGGACAAAAATTAATAGATAACAAGGTATACTGCCCACTGAAAAGAAATCAAAACAGATCATCAGCTGTACGGGAAAAGCACATCAAAACTACATTCTAAAAATGTTCCTATTTTTAAAGTTTTTCTGCAGATGGAGTTAAACCTATTGTTTTCAAATAACTCAGTGAGGTGCAACAGAAGACCTCAGCAAGCCCTTCATAATCAACTTCCACACATGGATTCGCTGCCCTTCAGGGGAGAACTCCTGATCTTTAGTATTTACAGAGCGTTCAGCACTGCAGATGGCTTTGTGGAAATTACAAACGGCCAGCGGAGCTCCACTGTGCTGCAGGAGAGATGCTGCTCACATGGCTGAACAGGAAACTCCTCCTTTCTCACGTGTGAACTGCAGACTCCACAGCTCGCAGAGATCTTATTTAAATGGATCAGCAGCCTTTTGGAGAACATTTAGAAAAATTAATAAAAAAAAAAAAAAAGCCAAATTTTTAATTAATTGTTTCAGGTCCTTATGCATTGGCATAGGATGTGGATAGAGAGAGAATTTTCAGGTGCTATGCCAAGATATAGGAAGAATTACTTTCTTGAACTGAAAAAAAGGAGAGCGAGAAATCACTTGGATACCTGCATTTTAGCCCCAAATTGTTGTGGTCAATCTTGACACACAAATCTATTTATATATTTTTCACAGCTATACCTTACAAGCAGAACTCTTGCTAATGCAAACTTTAGAAGGATCTGACTGCTCTGTGAATGCTGTGCAACTGTTTTGCATGGCTGTTTTGTGTTTGTGTTTTGTTTTGGTTTTTTTTTTAATTGCATCCTTCACTTTTATCTCCCAATCAATTAGCAACAGCAATACATGTTCTAACCTTCTGGGGGCTGGAAGGAAAGACCACAAAAGTCTAGAATTCTATGAAAAAAAATTAAATTTTGCAATTTCAGATTAGTCCAAATCTAGATTCACTGTGATTCTGGTTATTAGCTGGACCTCAAGAAAAAACTGGAGAGCTCTAGAAAATCTGAAGCCACAGCAATCAATAACATGTGAAAGAACTATGGACAATACATAAATCTCAGATTCTGACACCAGCAGAGAAAAAGACATAAATGGCCAGCTTCACTGGATAGATTTTTTTGCTTGTTTTCTGGTTCCTATATAGACAAAAATAATGACCCTGTTCTGGAAGACAATCAGGCTTGTATAGAATCTGCAAAATCTAAAATGCAAGATTTTATTATTCTAATTAATATTTTATTTTTTAAAGGACATGACATTTAACTAATAGGTCATAGATTTTATTCTGGTAAAGGCCTGAATTAGTCAGGATTTTTTTTGGGCTTTGCCATGAAGAGGTTCTTGTAGCTTGGTCTCTGGCACTTTAGCTCTTGTTTATGTCAATAACTTAACTGTTATTATTTCACATAAGAATATATATGGATGATAGAAGAAATGAATCAAAATACATTACAGTTACCAAAAATTTTGTTAAGGTATAATCAGTTCAAAACCAGATACAACCACCATGGTTCTCCTTCTCTGGATGAACCAAACTAAAACTGGAAGAAGTTCTGTGCCAACAGGGATCAGTGTAACAGCCCTAAAATTACTATAACGACTTGCATACTCCAAAAAAAGGCAGACAAAACATACATATTTATTGTCTTGGCAGATGTGTGCTGGATTCATTGTTTCTGGCATGTACACTCCCTGATGCATATGTGACTAATGGATCAGGAAGCTCTTCAAATATAGCAGAGAATTTCAAATGAGGACAAAAAAATCCTTCTCATTGTCACAGAAAGTGACCATTAAGTGATGACTCACATGCAGCACATTAAACATGAAGGGATCTTCAATCACTGTCTTTTATATACACTAGTTTCAGAAGTTACTGAGTTGCTTGTTTACAACATCTATAACACAGCGATGTGGTTGCTTCAGCCTCAATAGTGGCACGCTGTCTTAATCAAGAGCTTCTCAAAAAGCTTGAGGTACATATGATAGAGCCTGAAATTACTGTTTTATGATGTTGATAATGATGATATTAAAAATGTAAGTTTTATAAAAGACTCACAGTGTTTTATCTCTTTGATTTTTTTTAAAATTGCTTGCTCCTCATATTTACTGTATTTACAGCAGGGGCTTACGACAGCAAGCGGTGTCTTTGGGTTCTTTTATCACATCAGCTAAACTTTGGGACTCAGTTGACTGGACATTTTTTTTAATTATCCTGACTTCTACAAATCCAAACATTTTAATTTGTTGGTCATTGAAAGTAAGTGCCTTTAACTTCCAGTTTAAGTAATACTAATTTTTAAGAATACAGTAAATTTTTTAGGACTCTTGAGGATACTCATATTTTACACTGTTCTTTAGCAAATGTTAAATTTGGATTATCATTGTGAAGGCCTCCATTCAAAGTCAGCAGTTAAGACTTGTTTGTGATGAGATCCAGTAATTCTCATTAGTTGGTTAAAAAAATAAAAGCATCCTGACATTACTCACTGGAGTGTTAATGAACAGGATTTGTGCCTTATATTCTTCCTTGAAAATTTTCACTTGAGAACACAAACGTGAGGGTTCTTGATGTAAGTACTGTTCCTGCCTAACTGCATTTTGTTCAAATTGTTTACAGTGAGGAGCAAGTAAGATGGAGTGTTTCAATAGTCGCTTCAGGCTGATCTAGTTGGCATGCACAAGGTGAAGCAAGCCATGTATTGCTTTGCTTTGTGCATTCTGATCCCTTAAATAGACAGAAATCACTTGATTTCACTCATCATTGGAAACTGCCTTGGTACCTCCCCTCGAAATATTACAATGCAGAAATTTATAGCTGAAACTGGTATGACACATCTGATATTTGAGGGTTTATCAACAGCCAGGATCGAGAATACCCTAGGCTGCTGTCATTCTGCGGTTCAACTTCGTTGGCAAAATGATAAATCGCTTCATGTAAAATCTATTATTAAACTAATTGTCAAACTACAATACAAAAAAAAAAAAGAAGAAGGGAGCTGACATCAGAGCAGAACAGGCAGGATTAGATCCTGCATGATTTCAAGTACAAATAGATCCCTCTGGGACCTGGGGGATTATTATTTCTTTTTTTTTTTTTTTTAATTAACGAGGGGGTACCTGCCACGATGCCCGCAAGCTGCTGAGTCCTGGTGATGGGGTACACGCTGCGCGCCTGGACGATGGCCGAGGCGATTTTCTTGGCGTGCCTCTCCTCCCCGTAGGCCCTGAGGATGGACGCGAGCGCCTGTTGATCCAGAGCGTTCACCACGTCGGCGGCGGTGGGCACGGCAGGGCACCTACGCACGGGGGCAGCCAATTAGTGCGCTGACGTCAGCTCTCATTGACAAGGGGTGAAGCCTCACAGCACTGAGACATCAAGTCAAACACGCGCCGCGTACAAGCGCCTTTTGAGGTTTTTTTCAAATGGCAAACCTGTGAAAACAGCTTGCACCTTTTAAATCCTTTTCCTTGCCGCTCTACGTGGAGTTTGTCCCTTAACTTCAATTAGAATAGCTTTAACTTCTAAGTATTATCATAAACTATGCTTTGTGACCTTTTTCTTCAGCCAGCTTTAGAATTTAAACTTGCCCCTTCTGGGTCCATTTTAGTCACCTTGCATCCTATGCTGTTTTCCAGTCAGAACTGGAATCTTTTCTTTCACATCTCCTGCCATGAAAACAACTGCTAATGAAAATAATTAGATCTTACTTTTCACTAAAAGGCATAAGAATTTATATCCACATACTGTTGTAATAGAAATTACCTAATACAAATGACAGGAATTACTGCAATTTAAACAGTATAATCCTCACATCTATACATTGAAATCTCTTTAACTTTGCTATTGAAGTAGGTATTTTATGAACATTATCTATGGGTTTACTGATCAGAGAAAACATACAAACTACTTAATAAATTCTCTTCTAAAAAGGCATTAATTAGTAGACAATTTTTCTGGCATATTTTACTCCCCTGCAGCATCTTACAAAAGATAACAAAACTTAGAGGCGAGTAGTATCATAGCAACAACCATAGTGCAAGGCTTTTGTTATGTCTCAGGTATCCTTTTTTCTCATGCTCTTGTTCAGTGTATGTTTTCTCATGATGCATCAGGTTTATATTTAAGCCTGGAGTTCAGACTCTTGAAATCTGAGGACTGAAGCCCAGGAGGATCACGGGAGCATTTCGCACAAAACCAGAAAAAGCAAGTATCGTGAAATTTGCTGTGTTGAGTCGTAGCATTGATGTGGTAAGCTGATTCCTTAGAAACTGAGGCTTCCCATTGGCTCTCTGTGAGCAATGAAAAAGCAAATGGCATTTTTTAAGACTCCAGGTCCATCAAAACACCAAGAAAAAAACCCTATCATTCTCCCAGTATTGCATCACGCCATAACAGCCATCATCTATACAAGGGAGACGTTTGGTTGCTCATGTAAAAAAGCAAAATGCTTCAGAAATACATCAGGTTGCTTGAAGACGACAACCACTGCATAAGTAGGAATTATCATTCCATCACCATCACTGATTTTCATGCTCCTGAAAGTACTAAACACCAATCCAAATAATTTAAACACAAGTAATTATTTACTTATTACAAGTAATAAGTAAATTAAAGAATTAGGTAATCGTTAATTTGGCAATTAAGAAAACCTGATGTGCCTCCTACACGAGGTGAAAGGAAGCTCATGATTTTGCTAAGGGAAGCTTACAACAAATCTGTGGGCATGGAAGACAACATTATAGTAGTGTGTTAAAAGCAATGTAGCAATCTGATTTAAAACGGCAGATATAACAGATAGGATTTTATTTATTTATTTTATATTACATTCCTTTTAGAGAGAAGCGACTGGGTCAGGTGGTCACTGCACAAAAGAAGGACGCTGCCTCTTTCCTGAGGAAGCAACTGAAACTGCTCAAGTGAAGTTTCCACAAACTGTGGCAAAAAAAGGAAAGGGACTCCAGTAAGAAGTTGTGAGCCTGCAGATCAAGTACAGGCTGAGAAATGGTGGAAATAACAGGCCTCTGCAAGGGAGATGTCCCTGTGACTGTATACCACACACTCCAAAAACGTTAAAATTCAATGGTACAGTTAACAAAAACGTTACTCATTAATTACTCATCATGGGAACCTTCCTCTTATTTCAAAGCAGGCAAAGATGATAACCAGGGCTGAGCACTGAGATGGAAAAAAGCTTTTTGGCAACAGAAAGAAAGTATACTTGTGCAAAATTAGATGTGGTTTGATGATGAGAATTCTTCAGTTTAAGGGGAAATGAAACTCACAGGGGTTTCTGAGCAGACAGTTTTTGAGTTCCAGGAAGAAATATTGTATTCTCAGGTACCTGTCACTATCCATCCTCATGTCCAAAGGTCCATCCTTCTGCAGGGAAAAGCCTCTTTCAGGTGTATCAAATTGCATGGAAGAACAGCCAGCATCCAGCAGAACTCCATCCAGAGTCCCTGGCTCAACCCCAGATGAGATTAACAAAGCCTCTGCCTCGCTGAACCGTCCTAGAAGAGGTTGGATCTGTTTTCTGTAAGAAAGTAACAAATAAATAGCCTTAATTTTAATTATAACAACACAGTCTCTCCCCCTTAAATAGCAGGAATTAGATGATAGCACTCAACTTGCCTCAGAAGCAATAGGGCTATTCTCAAAGTAATAGTTCATGTACTTTTCATATGTCAACATTGAAAACTGCTCCAAACCACCCCTCAGTGACTACTTACAGTTTATTTAATTCTTTACTCCCTTCCTGCTTGATCTCAAAAAAATGGAAACCTGACTAAGATTTAATTTTTTTCAGTATGCAGGAACTCAAAGGACACCTTTCAGCAGCAACGCCCTGACCACCAAGGCACCTTCCCCGCTAAGCAAGGCCCTCAGTCAAGTGAGGACGAAGTGCAAAAAGGGAAGGAATAGATCCTGGACCTAGAGAAGCAGATAGGATGGAGCAAAACTGCACAACCTTGTGGTTAATACGTACCTACCAGGAAAAAAAACACCCCAAGTTCCTGTCCTGCCACAAACACCTTCTTAGTGGTATTTACCATTTTAAAAACAGATGGGCAAATGAGGTGCACTGGATCACAAGCAGGTAAAAACGCTTCAGTGTAGTTTGGATTAGGGCACCTAATCACTGGGGATGGCAAGGGAGAAGATGACAAATCTTCTTCCCCACGTGTTCCAGTGTCCAACTGCACTGAGGGTGGCTGGGCACTGGAACAGCCTTCCCAGGGAAGCAGTCACAGAGCACACCAAGCCTGACAGAGTTCAACAAGCATTTGGACCCTGCCCTCAGGCACACGGTGTGACTCCTGGGGCTGGTCCTGTGCAGGGCCAGGACCTGGACTTTGATGATCCTTGTGGGTACCTTCCAACTCAGGATATTCTGTGGTTCCATCATCTCTGAGGTGTCCAATGATTTCTTCAATGTCTAAACCTGGACTTTTGATTTTTGCTTGCATATAAGGCGACTTAAAATTACGTAATTTATTTTACCTGTCTCTCAAAATCTCAATGAATTAGATTTGAAAAGATTAGCCAACATGTTGCTGCATTTTTAAGCAGTACCTACAAAATACAACATATTTTTGTCTCTACCAAGAAGACACTGCTTCCAGTGGAGAGAAACAGCTCCTTTAAAAGGAAGACATTGTAAGTCCAACCATATGGAAGAACACTCAGCCTCACAACTTTCTCCTCGTTAGAGCAGAACAATCCACTTATTGAACGTAGCACAAAACCCAGGAAACAGTGTGAATGAACAAATTCCATGAGGGATATCATGATCACACACATAATTTTGAATTGATTACTCTCCAGCACGTAACTGAATACAACTCCTCATCTTAGTAAGAACTGACAGTTCCTGAAAAGCACAATGATCCACTTAACATATTTAAACCAATTTAAGCTGTATAGTCATAGTTTTGAGATTGTATTTCCCCTCGATATAATGAGAGGAATTTTCCTGAAAATCTGCAGCACTTTTTCCAACTGGGCAGCGTTTCTAACTTTATGGCTCATGCAAATGAATGAGCTTTAAAATTCCATCTGTGGGACATGAAAATAAACGAGACCTAGGAAAAAAGGTAAATTGCCATTGTCTGGTTCCCCAGCAGACAGTAATCCATGTCAGCAGCTCTGAACTAGTGCTCTACTGTGTTACCAACACAACTGAAAAATTATTCTGAACAATATTTATTTATTGCTAGACATTTTATTACATCTCTTTAAAATAGTCACAAGTATGTGGATTAACTAAGATGTTTGGGAAAGCTTTTGATCTGTGGCCTTTGTGATTAGAAAAACTTAATTAAAAAAGAAGAATATTTGAAGCAAGTTGAAATTTCCTCTTTGGTGGAGAGAGATGCTTCAGCTGGAAAATGCTTTGGAGTTTGCAAATGTTTTGGAGACTGAAAAATAATTAAGGCTGACATTTTGATGTCAGCTGTGTGAAATTACAGCTTCTGTATATAAGGTGTTTTGTTGTACACTGCACTGTGTTCACCAATAGTGGATATGGGCATCTTGGTGAATGTAAGTCCTTACTAAAACCGGATGCTTTTCATGAGTTTATAATGACTGTATCGCAACGTTCAGGTCAGTTCTCTGAATTCCTGTTTCTCTGTGGAACAGAAGACACAATTTTAAGCATCTTGGCTATCCCAATTAATCAAGCCAAGTACACAGCTAGGAAAGATTCATTGCCTTATGAAAGGAAGTACAAATATCAACTCTTTCTTTGATAGGATAGTAACAACAATGATAATCATGAAAAGGACTAGTCTATTAGATTATAAGCACGACACATTTATTTAAAGTAAAATATTCCACCAAGCATTCAGAATACTTATTGGAACATAATAAAAGTCTTCCCTAGCCTACCACTCTTTATGCCTATGTTCAAACAAAAACTGCCTCTTAAACACATGATTTTTCTCTAACAATTCTTAATTTAGCCTCAACTTCCTTTTGCCTTCAGGTTTTTATTTACATCATCTGTAAATTCACTTTCCAGAATAACCTCAAATAAATAATAAATGATAAACTGTTAAATAATAAACTATGTTGAAAAAAAAAAAATGTTTATTTCCTAGAGCCACACATCTTCTGTTCAACCCAGGTATGAAGAATTCCTTCCACTTTGCTTTTCCAGTGTTTTCTTTGGGCAATAGAAGATTTATGTTCCATGACCATACTTACCCAGGGTGAAAAAAATCTATTATCCTCTCTGTCTTAATATATTGCAAAAGCAGTGCTTAGTGGAAAAAGCAGGAACATCCCTAAGCACCAAATAAAACAGCCAAGCTTATATAGTTCAGAAAGGCCCGAGGAGGGAGACCATATCAAAACATTCCAGACCAGGACTGAATGGGGACTTTCGACAATGAGCCACCCAGAGGGCACAGTAATCATTTTAGGCAATCTTTGAAGGTTACAATCAAGCCAAATCCAGTTGTCTTGCTTAAGAGAAAATATTTAAACTTGGTACTCGAACAGCACTTTACATATTCAGAATATTTTAGAAACAACTCTTATAAACGGAGAAACAAAATTTGCAGGGTTTAACATTTAATGACTTGAAGATACCTATGCAGAAATACAAGGCAACTTCAGAGATTACAGTCTGAGGATGTAAAAAAGCAGAAAATACCTGTCATGTTAGCTCTCATTTGGGGTGTGTCCCTATGGGGGTAATAGCATGGTAATTGTTTGATAAATTCGCAACTGCTACCGACAAGCATTCTCTAACTTCTCAAAATATTCAACATGCTCACTCCCTCTTTATTAATCCTGACATTCTACAAGAAAACATTATCCAAGGTTTCAAAAGTAGACTGGGAACATGGACAATACAGCCCATTTTATGAAGAATAGAAAGTTATTTCAGCTGCTACATGTGTTATTGGGGCCTTAATAGAATTTCTTGCACAGCAACTTCAAAAGCTTGCAGAATTCTTGGAAAATAACACAGTTGGAAAACAAACAGAATGTTGGGTTCAGGGCCCTTTGTTCAGGTCATAACACACAGTATTTTATTATATTATACTATGACACACAGCATAGTAATTCTTCTAGACAGCACTCCATCCACACTTCTCAACTATATGAAAGAGCAGAATGAGAAAGAGTTCAAAGTCTCCCAAAGTATTTCAGGCTCTACAGATTCCAGTTAATCTCTGGTTTTTACAGTCCTTTATAAAAATATTTAATTTTTATTTTACTGAGTTGAGAGGGATAAACACAGGAAAAAATTAAAGCATGAACATAGCTTCCACAAAATAAACAGAATCTTTTATCTCATCTACTTTTTCTCCATTGTCACAGACACTGGTGTGACATCAATCATTCAAGTAATTTCACAGAAATGTATGATTATGCTTTGATGGTGCTTCAGCCTTTTTTTATGTACATACAATAATACTTGCTCTTGATCTTTCACTCTTGCTCCACTTGCAAATTCTATGTATGAATACACAGAAAGTCACGATGACGACGTGCCAACGTGAAAACTACCACCTTCTGCTCAACCAGAATTAATGGTTTCTTTTGAGAGAACTGAAAAAAAAAAAAAAAAAAAAAAGAAAAAGTTTTTCCGCTAACTTTTGCCAGTGCACATCAAACAAGGAGAGCGACCTGGTGCTTTGATTCTCTGCTGAGACTCCATCAGGGGTGCCAAGTAGCAGCAGCTGTAGCAGGGATATTGGTGCAGCCCCGGTTTGGTGTCACTGACTCACCTCAGCTGTCAGAGAGCTGCGACATTCACTCACAGCTGCACTGCTTCAGGCACACCCAGCAGCAAAATACCCAGTACTCTGGTTGTAAATCCCTGGAACTTTCAGCATCCTACCTGGAAACTGTTGTGAGTGTTATTCCGCCTCAGTGTAACACCCGTCTCAAAAAATGTACCTGGGTATTCTGTAAGAAATTCTAAATTACCCTCTGTCAAATGGAAAACTGTCGTGGGTTTCGTGCTTGCAATGGGAAGAAGCAGAACCAAAAACTGTAACACCTATCAACTTATAAATGAACCCTGTTATTACATTCCTAGATTTATAAAAAAATTAATTAGAGATCTAAAAAAAGCCCGATTCAGTCCAGGCTGGGTTTTGTGCTACAGAACTATGAACTCGAATCTCGGCCACTGATTAGCAAAGACCTGAAAAAAAGGAAGAAGAACATGTAAAAAGCAATTTCCATAGAACCAAGTTATCATTTTCAAATTTGAGGGCTATAATAATAATTTTACTCTGTGTGTTAGGATCACAGAAATGCCATCATAGGTATTTTTAAATTGGTAAACATTTACTTACCATGTATTCCCACTTAAGAGTGGGGAACACATTTAAAGGTATGCATACATTCTAAAGCACAAATACTTCTCTGCATATAACTTGAAGACATCACAACAACAAAAAAAAAAAACCACAAAACAAACAAACAAAAAAACCCAAAACACACAGATCCTTTTTGTATTGACCTGTAGAACACTGAACATCTTGCACTGTCAGAACTGCTATCCCAAAAGTGAAAATGCTTGCCTTTCTCTGCCTCCTCCTCCTGTCAACTGCCTATCTCTCTCACACAAACCCTTGTGAAGTTGGTTAATTCCTGCTTCAGTTGTTCTTCTCCAGCTTCCAGGAGAACTTCCTCTCCTCCTTACCCTATAAAAATGATGCAGTCCTTTACTGCTCATTTGTCACGGACTCCAAACTGTTTCTAACACACCTGCAAGATATGTCAGGATGGCTCAAAACAGGCTGCTCACTCTTTTAATGTTCATTGTTACTTCTGTACGAGATATGCACTCCACTATTCCGTCAGCTGACACAATTTCAGCAAAAACTGCTGGAGGAACTACAAACACCGTCTCAGCTAAAGGAAAAAATACAATTTTTTAACCAAAAGCACAAGTATCAAAGGCGACTTCCACTGAATACATCCAAAACCTTACCCTATTAGACATCTTCCACAGCAGGTATGTTCAATCCCACCAAAAACAAACACAAAAATTTAGGTTCCTAATGAACTATTTTTCCACTAAATTACAGGCTGAGAAGGCAATTCTTTTCCCTTTTCTGGGAAAACAGAAGACTAGCAGAATAAGACTAGCAATCACTGAGGCAAATTTCAAAATTACACGCCCCACCAAAACGTGAGAAAATGTCTTTTGAAGTTTCCTAAGCAACACAAAGCTTTGCTGATATTATTTTACGCAGTTGCAACCAGGCAGAGCTAAAATCTTTGTTATAAAATACGTAATATTGTTAGGCATGCCACGTTTATGACATAATATACATAGAATACGTTACATGCTGTCATCATTCACATGTGCAAAAAAACCCAAGTGATCAGAATGATTTGCTTGTTGTTCATAAGGCATAACAGTTCAGAGGGTAAGACACCACCCTCAGAAGAGTCATAAAGATGTCTCTGGCTTTACCTTGCCCCATCTGGAGATTTTACCATTATTTTTCACTGTAAGAAAAGATAGCAAAGCAAGTTTTCTTAGAGTTCATAAATCTTCACAATCATATCCTTGTTCTTCCTCTGCTAACATCTTAACAGATGTCTTTATCAAAATTTCCCCTCCATTCCCCAACAACCCACATAAAAATTCACACTTTCACTAAAGACACAATGGTACTTCACTTCACTGAACTCTGGCCTTAGAAGGAAGAAAAGTTCTGTTTAAAGCAGTTGCCAAAAAAAACAGGAGAATTCAGAGAGAAATTCTAGATGTACACCAGCAAGTCAAAAACTACAAATTGATATCAGGAACACAACAGCTGTGTATAAACACATTTAGCCCATGAATACAAGAATACTAAAATCTGTAGCAACAATCACTGTAGAAATATTTTTTTTTTCAACATGCAGGGAAGAAGCAGATCACAACAATTTTTCCCAGTATTAGCGCCCTGTCTCAGAGGAATCTGAAATTATATTGACACAAACAGATTTATCATGCAATCAGTTTACTGATCAATTACTGATTAGCTGTGATCAATTATGTATGTCAGACCAAAATACCATATATGAAATATTACAACTTAAAAAAACAAGAACTTGTCTCTCCTGTATGTTCAACGAATAGAAAAGCATGCTTTCTCTAATAACTGCTTTCCCTCCCTGCAACAGTTTGGTTTCTGCTGTCTGAATATATTTCTACCTTACCTAAATCAGTAATTAATTATTCTTCCTTTGACAAACTATTTCCTTGTTTGAAACAGTAGTTAAATCTTAGAACGCTGAGGGTGAAAACAGCTAGCATCAAGAATTTATTACAAATTAAGCAAATATCTTTTTCTTCCTTCCTGTCATTCTTATCTAAGCTTTGTCACTGAAAAACATGTCTTCACGTTCCTCTATGTTCTTAATTGACTCCCACCCTAAGCATTAAACTGCCTGCCCGTCATTGGCACAGCATCACCTCTCCCAGCTATGTGCTCCTAATTGTGGCAAGGAGAAATATGAGAAGCAGAACACAAGAGGAATGCAAATAAGGGCAGAAATTAAGTAGGGGCATCACTCAGCTAAAAATTACAAGAGCCACAAAATTTCGCTCTTCCGTATCTTTGCTTGTACCAGGTCTTAACTCTTTGTGAGAGAAGGGAATGGGAACTGTGCATAAAATTAAAAACACGATCACATCATGGTTTTAAATGACAGGTTAACATTCACTGTCTTGTTCTCTGTTTCTTTCCTGGTAGGTTTTAGCATGCTCTTCTAACCACCAGTGAACACCAAACATTAAGTTTCCAAAATCAGCCCAGTATTTCATTACTCACTGGTCAGCTCACAGCCTACATAAGTAAACTTCACATGGTTTTTGCCATTTCACTTTATACTTAACTATAGGACTTTTCACCTGCTGCTTTTGTAAGGTTCTGCAGTTCTTCAGAATGAGTCTTCATTTTGGCTGTATTAGGTAACACAGCCTAATCAGCAATCAGCAGCAATTATGCCAGCAATTTACTGTCTTATTTAGATCATTTCTGAATAAATAAGTTGCATGCCCTACCCACACACCCTTGTGGTACTTCACCAGTGAGCTCATTGATTTGAAATGAGATCAGTGGCCTCAATCACCAGGCAGAAAAACCTACACCAGGTGAATGTTTTGCTTCTACTACCCCTTCTTTACACAACTTTACCTTGTTAAATCCTACTTGTCACTTCTGTATTTACAAACTGTGAAAATTTGTTTCACGTTAAAAAACCACCTATAATCGAAATTAAATCTATATTTGTTTCTCATGACATGGCAATCCATTCCTGGAAAGAAAGTAATGTGCTTAATCCTATTAAAGATTGTAACATTTATGCACATATTTACATGGGAGAATTTTACCAGTTCATCAAATCAAAACCTCAAGGAAGGCATGATTTTCAAATACTGCATATGAAAAGATAGGCACATCCCTTAAGATAACAGACCTTAGTTATACTGGTAAGCACTAAACTCCAAAAAACTACTAAAGTTACACAAAATAATAGAATTTTAACAACTATAAGAATGCTGCTGATTTAAAACACTGTCTCTTAAAACACATTTCAGCAGCAATTCACTTTTCCAGCGACCCTGACCTTTTTTCTACTTTAAAAAATTTCAATTTCAGAAAGCAACCGTAAAAATAAGAGTAGTTTGTTTAGGAACCATTAACATCTTGCTGCTCTGTAGACACCACCTCATTAGCATTCATGTAGAATCATAAGGACAATTCGATACTAAATTCTAATTCTGTTATCTCACCTTGTAATAAAATTTGAGAAATTTAAATGAATTTCACCACTGATGTTCTTTCCTGACAATCAGTGTTTTCTGTATTGACATTTTTACTTCATAAAAGTCACGAGATGCTACATTCAAATGGACTTCCCCCTGGTATAATGAACATCCAGAAATTGTGCAAATTATTTTTAAGTATAAGAAATAATAATTAATGGTTTTAGTGAAATACCCTAGTTTCAACAATGTATTTTTTGAAGTACAGAGACTACATGCACAGTCTAATTACTTGCCACTGCAGATGACAACACAAAGTCTGAAGTTATTAAGTATTTGGAGAAGTAAGAGAACATTTAATTGAGTAATGTTTGGCCCTGAAAGTATACACTTAATTTTAAATTACTGCTCTGGTTCTCTCTACTGGGAAACAAGACCCTACAATGCACAGGTCAGAAATCTGAACTGGAACAGGAAAGTATTAATGGCAAAACATCATCCAGAGCTGGCTGTGCCATTATGGGAGCCTTGTCTAAAAGAGGACAGCTCAAAAAGGGGAGCTGGCCCAGAGAAGCTCAAATAAGATGAGTAGAAGCGAGAGCTATTATTATGAGATGAGAGCATTAAAAAAAAAACCCCAGACTTGTTTTGCATACAAAAAAGGCCAAGAATAGATGTTAATATTCTACAGCAAGTATTTTAAATGCTAAGGAGAGGAAAGAGCCAATAGATATTAATAAACTATTAGTTAATTTTAGTCAACTAAAATTAAATTAGGTAACTGCTTTAACTGGAAATTTAAAAAAAGTTTCATACAATGAAAAATTAGACTCTGGAATAGCTTGAGTACTGCATATAGAACTCCTAATTACTTTTAAGATAGAGCACAGTGAAGGAGATTAAATTATGCAGTGGCTTGTAATACCATGCAATTGGATTCAGTGATATAGAAGTCTCTCACAGCGTGTTTATATTTGAACAGTGATTGTAACTCTCCATTGAAAAGCTCACCCTGAAAATGTTTACATAAACTTATCAAGACATATACACATTACACATTTTACATGTGTATAAACATACTCCAACCTAAGAATAACTTACCCCTTAGGTATAAACGATTCATTTTATTTTTAGAAAACCCTAAACTGAATGCATAAATACAACACTGGCACTGAAATGGCTTCTTTCTCTTAATTTTTCCCCAAGTAATTGCTGGGCATTTTTTAACCAAGTATAACTGGTATTGACTAGAAACTTCCATTTTTCTGATAGCAAACTCAAAAAAGACACTGCTCTCAGATAAAATTGTTTTTAGGGTTTTGTTTTGGTTTTTTTTTAATTCAGAAGCTGAGAAAGCAACTCCCAAAACTTTTGCTACCACAAAAAGATGATTATGATCCCGAGGTCAACAACTTTTTTACTGAAGGAAAAGTTCAGTGTCTGTGTTTCCACAGAGAGCAATAAAATAGTCTAAAGGCATTAAATTAATGTGAAATAACAGGAGAGTTTTTCAGTACTCTAAAAAGAAACCCCTGAACAAATCCAACTTACTCCAATGGTACTTTAAGTATATTTCTCTCCATCTAGAAAAAAGGAGAATGGGTGTACCTAAAAAGAACATTTTAACCTTCTGCTCCATAGCTTGGAACTTTGTAGATTGTACTTCTCTATGTTTATGAGCAGTTTTCCATCTGTTTTGCACAGCAGCTGATTCCTCAGTCAGGCAAGTACTTTCTTTTGTGTTACCAGGCTTGTTAAAGGCTAAGATCTTATAAGTAAAATAATTACAGGTACTTTCCACATCAAGATGAACCCTTTGAGAGGCTAGAAAATACACAACTTGATCTTGAAAGCCTTCAGAAGACAAGTACAGTCTACTTAGGCATTTATTTAAACTGAAGGTTTCCAGAACTGGAATTAGGCAAGAGTCCATTTCATCCACAAATCTTCAGACTGTAATGGAGAATGTTTGTTTTTTTTTTTTTTTGAAGTGCCACGTTCTTATTTGGGAATCACAGGACTAGATAATAATTTGCAAAAGAGACTTCCAGAGTTCTTCTAGTCCTGCCCCCTGCTCAGTGCAGGTCTAATTAGATGGGTTGCTCAGGGCCAGGTCCAGTTGAGCCTTGAACACCTCCAAAGATGTTCCACAAGCTCTCCAGGTAACCTGTTCCAGTACTGCCACCCTTATGGCAATTTTTTCCCCCTACAACATCTAATTGGAATTTCCTGCCTTTTAACTTGTGTCTCAGAAAGTCCAAAAGACTCCAGATCTTTGGCAGCCCTTCAGGCAGGTGAAAAGCTTTAGTGCAAATTGTTCGTAAAGTTGGTAAAGAGTTTTAAATTATTTAAGTCTTCAGGAATACTATAGATCACTGATCCAGTTTTTCATATTTTTTCCCCCCCAGAATTATTAGGACAAAATTAAGACATAGCAACTGTGTATAAAATCCCATTATAAAACAAGTGTAGTTTGATACACCTCTGGAAGATTCATTCTTAGTTGTGTTTTGTCACACAGAACACCAAACAGTTACTCCTGAGTTATTAACATATTTACTACAAGCAGGCTGATTTTCCAGATCAGGCTACTAATGCATGACTTAGAGTTTTTGATGCTGGATTCTTGGCAGGATATAAAATAATTGCTCATTGTTACCTGATGACATGAAAAATTTAAGCATCAAGCTGTAAACACAGGCTGGTTTGCAGCTCAGTATTTTTGCACATTCTCAAAATAGCTGATTTTTCAGTTATAATATGGCTTCCCTTTGGAAGTGTCAGGAAATGGAATTTCATTCCTCTCCATTTCCTACAGTACTTTGTTAGTAGAAAAATTCATTATTGGGTAGAATAATCCTCACTGGAAGAAAGTCTAATTTTTGTTACTATACAAATATATTTGTGTTCCCATTCACGAGCTGAACTCCTTAAATCACTATAGACATGAATACCAGCACTTCAAGTGAAAAAAATTAATCTTCTATTTTGAATAAATGTCTCTTTGCCGTGGCAAAAACGTAGGGAATCCATTAAATTCTTCAAAATACACTAGATGGCTCCACTGGTGTTCCTCCAACGTGCTCTGGTAACATTTCAAATCTCCCACAGGAGTTACTAAAGAAACCCCTCACTTTTTCATTCCAGTAGTATAATGTCTTACCTAGAGCACACTCTTCCCCAAGGTGGCATACCGTAACATTAACTCCATTTGGAAAACTCCTATAAAAGCAACTTAAAAGACACCACATTTCCAATGTGCAACTGCTCAGCATTCACACACATTTGGGCTGACTTCCCCATGTAAAGCTGTTCTGATGTCATAGCCCTGTTGTCCTTAAAATGAGTGAGTTATCTGATATACAGATTAACACCTTGTGGACAGCACTGCCTGCTGGAAAGATTCTATCAGAGAGTTCTGGTTTTCAGATGTGGGGATAAAAGACACGTTCGCTTCATTACAGCTGGTTTGCATCATGCTTCTCACAGAGAAGATGCTGAGCAAAACAACGCAGGCAAAGGCTTAAATCATGTCAAAAACATGTTGGGGGTCTTTTCAAATTATGTTCCTCATCATTTATCTGTACTGCTTGTTTACCTGACACCACCTCTTCGTGGATCACTCTGACAAACACAGAGGTCTGTCTGAAGTGAAGAAAAGAGTAGAACCACATTGTGCACAATAAGGGCCTGGCATGGCATCTTCATAGATGTACCCACTAGGAAAAAAAAGGCAAATATTTTCACAGTAGAGTTAGCAAAAGTCTGATAAACAAAACTAAGAGTCAAGTGTTCCATGAGTCACAGAACTAATCAGGTATCACCTGAAGTACTGGGCCAAATTTTACAGCAAGTGCTTTAAAACAAGGAGTCAACAAGCTGAAGGAGATCTAGAGACCAACAAAAAAGTGTTCAGAAAACATGACTCATATGGAAACACTGAAAGTTGTGCTTTGTTTTGTTTTTCTTTCTGGATAAGGAGGCTGGAGGGGATCTGATGGTTATCTCTATAAGAAGTTAATAAGATGTCAGTCTTCAGACATTCTCCATGCCAAGCCAGTGCAAGTCAAGGAATACTTGACTGAAGTGGCAGCAAAGCAGCTCTGAGCTCGACAGTAGGAAAAATTCTTTATGTACAAAACCACAAGAAATCACCAAGACATATTATTTATGCAATTCCTGTTACTTAAGAACATCACTAAGAAGAGGAAAGGAAAACACTGTTTTGGAATTCCAGAAGTATACTAGATTTCGGTTTAGTTTTACGCTTTATTGACATTGTTTAAACCCCACGTTTCTAACGTATATGATTTATTTTATTTGAATTCTCTTTTGAAAATCATTCAGGGTTGAAGTTGTTTGCTTCCTAAGTTTGAGCAGGAATCCTGCAGTTAAATTTAAAGTTGCTAACATCTGATTTCATGTCTTAGGAAAAGTGAGTGATCAAATTTTTTTCCTATATCATTCCATTCTTTCTTCTGTCTTATCTCCTGATATTTCCAAGACTGCAGCAGGGGGGTTCTTTCTTTCACTGCAGATTTATTTCTTTGTACTAGAAATACAGGCAGAAGGGCTGTATCATGCCCTTTACCATGCAGTCAACAGTTTCCCAAGTATGGCTCCTGAGAGGTAGAGATCATAATGCCTGCTCTTTTCTGGCTGTTGTAAGGTGGTATTCTGCATTGACTAAGCAGGTTTTGGATAGACAGAAACCCTTCTGCTTGAGTCTGCAAAAGTCATCTTTGCCTTTTCATCCTTCAGTATCATGAATGCCAAAGTATCTCTCTAATAAACTGAAGTTTATATAAAACATATAAATATATATAAATATAAATATATATATATATAACCTCCTCAGAAACATTACAATAAAGATGTAGATAGCTGGAATCCTTGCCCATGGGGAGGGGTTGGAACTAGACAATCTGTAAGGGTCCCTCCCAGCTCAAACCCTTCTATGAGTTATTTGTTTTCTTTTTTAGAAAAGGTATAACATACAGAACCCACACTTCCTTCTGAAAATGACAATTTTAGCTCGAAGTTGAACACATGAACATAGACAATACAAAGAAAAAAAGACCCAAACAGGTAATTTCCAGGAGGCTCTGGACAGCACAGAACTGTCACGTCTGAAGGGACCAGCACACACTTAAAAGCATTTTCACTGATTGATTTCGTGCTGAAGTGGACAGAGAGGTGCAAAGCCATGGTGCTTTCCATGGCAACTGCAAGAGATGCCATATACACTGTAGAGCTGTAGAGCAAAAGATGAAGCAAGACTGAAACTCACAACCATGCACAGGTTTGGTATTTTCCCCCTCTATACAAAGAACCAAAACCTGCCTTTCACTCAATACATTCACCTTGAACTACATATCCTGATGACGTACCCTGAAGACTCATCCAAAGCTCTTTCTAGGCTATCCCTGATTTTCCCACAAATTTTAACGCTGCTGTGGAATGGTCAACCGATATTTAATTTCTGTTCTTTGCCATTTTGCCTGGCACATTCCACATTTGCATCTCTTCCATTCATTTCACCTCTGACTCATATCATTCCTCTTGAAAATGTCCTATTCCGTTCAGTCATGAATTATTCAAATCACTTGCCCTTTTGGCATTTTTCTGATGCTCCATTTTTCTCGGTATAACTTGCATATAGCTCTTCTCTTGTAGATTTGCCTTTTACCCTTTGATTGCTATATTTTTCAATTGTCCACATGCTCATTAATTCCCTCCTCTCTTCCATATTCTTCCTCACTGCTTCTCTACAAAGTATCAATGCAATCCTACAGGTATTCTTGAGACATAATAATTTGCATGGCCTCTGAACAATGAATAGGTGTTTAGCTCAGAAAATACCACTTTAAAAGCTTTTCCTATTTCCGAGGGAAAGAAGTTCTCATTTATCAACGTACAACCCAAATCGTTGTGAGCCAGGCTTCTTCTCCACTGTACTGACAGAGATTAAATTGAATAGATCCATTCACTACAAACAAATCCCACCTAAGTGACATGAAATGGCTGAAATTTTACAATTCTGCACAAATGAACATCAACCTCTCTTCAGCTCATTACACTTAAACCACAGTTTTACCAACCAGCAATTGAAATTAGAGGGATGAAACACTGACTTTTATGCACGATCCAGTTCTTCCCAAAAAGCTTTCCATTGCCATTTCCAGTACCTCACCAACCGGACTTTAAATAATCACCTGTGGATCTTGCATGTCTGGTTTAATTTAGTTTCTGATGAAACGGTAAATGTTAAGAAAACACAATCCATCTGAAATTAATTTGTGGATCATCACTCTCATATACTGTCCTTCTGTTACAGCCTTTGTTCATTCCTGTGACAATGAGAATATACTGTGCCTGAATTACAGATATTCAGTTATAAAGGTTAATGCAGTATAATGAAGGAGATTAATATTCTCAAGAAGATTAATCTAAAAAAGTAGCATTTCTGATAAAGGTACCTGATTTTGGGGGACAATGGAATGCTGAGGAAAAAAAAAAAAGTAATTAAAACTAGAGTGAAACTGTGCAACTATTGCCTGTATTGTAACAACATACGAGCAAGGAAATTCTTGGTTTAGGTCTTTCCCAAATCCATACGGGCCTGCAGTGAAAATTTCTTCGTTCAAGAAGTTTAGCTCCTGATTAGAAAAACCCCGCATATCAGGGGTATCTGCATTGTAGCTATATAGAGCCCAAACAAGTACTTCAGAACTTTACAAAACATTAATTTTTTACAGGACATTTCCCAACAGATCTTTTCCCTGATTCTTGCATGTGCAGTAGCAAGTCTACAATCACTATTCAGATACCCAAAAATGCTTGTTTCGAGTATTGCATAAATATCTGTAAATTACCAGCACTCTAAAAAGGCAGGTAAAATATTTAACTGTAATTTTAAAGATGGATAATGTTTAATTTCAACATTAAAGTGTAATTCTTAAATTTGAGATTTAACGTAGTTTTTCACCTCTCAGAAGTAGTCAGCCTTGTATTCACACTCCCTTTTAGGCATCTGTACAGAAGGAACTCACTAACAGATAGCTCCAAAAGATGTATATTCCAAGAAGAGAAGACTGTTAATGATCTCCCTCCTGAAGCTCAAAAGCATAAACAAGTGGTCTCTCCACCATAAAATTTCTTTAGGAGAACATTGAAAGGATCATACAGGAAGGCAACTGCATTTTTTGATGTTTCGGACTTTGCTTTCTCATGCCATGGCAGCAACGCCACAGTTCAGAGTGAACAGGAGTAACCAACACAGGAGTAACCAACAAGGCCACTCACTTTCTGGAAGACTTCATGTCTCCTTCACACAGTTACTTAGCTATTAAAATCCTTTCTCCCTCCCTAATTGCCTTCTTGCCTTTCCCAAGGAAACTGGAAACATTCAATGCAGTTTTCCCTTCTCTTTCAGAATCAGGTGTAGCTTTTCTGCTTTTTGTTTTAATGGTCTCCGAATTCTGTCATTTCCTAGGCAGTCTTTCTGTTCAGTCCCTTGGGCAAACAACCCCCTTCTTTGTCAGGCCTCAAAACTAATTATTTTTCCTACCCCTTATGTTTCAACACTTTTTTAAGTCGCTGCCATGCAAGATAAAAATGTTTATGTCCATTAATTCAGTAAGGTCACTAAAACAGAGGTTGGCAAAAGGCAGCAGAGCCTCTGATGTGCTGTGTTTGCTGTCAGATCCAGAACAAACATCCAAATTACAGCAGATAGAAGCGAGGGGTGCTGAAGCTTCCACACGTGCGAAAAACAAGAACTGGAAACAGAATATCCAAAAAGTTTCCCTCTCGTGGCTGCTCAAAAAATGATTGTTCACCTGGAAATCACATTATAACTATATTACACATAAATGCAGATACCTGATGCTTTACAATCAAGCAGCTTCTACTTACGTGGAAAATTAGGGTGTAGCTGCCAAATTTAAATCGCAGCCGTGACCATTTATGCAACATATGAAAGTTGCCCTATTACAATAAAGATCAGAGACTTCGAGAAAAGCATTTTTTGCAGGAAGTTTTCACTACTGGTCTCAAAGAACACAAAATAAAGTGCAGGAATGGAAAAATAACCTTATATAAAAGAGCATTCCTTTCAAAAAGAACTCTACAGCACAGTAGTAGAGCAACGTGTACAAACAAGCGTTTTGTAACTTTTGTTGACAGGCAACTCCAGCTTCACGCCTGGATGCACACAGTGCACATCACCGAGCCCTCTGGAGAAGATCACCCAAAATGACAGGGAGGGAAAACACATCTGTCGTGGGTTCCGTCCGCACACGCTGGCACTTCTTGCTGCCAGAACACGGAGAGTGGACCAACAGCCAGAAATCAGATCCTACAGCACCCCCTCAGGCAGCTGCTCCATCCCCACTCCGTACACAGTGCCTACAAACACACACTCTGGAGTCTGGTGCTGCTCTAAGTTTAGCTTTTGGAGGGAAATGCCTGCAACAGACACCTCTGTTGTACTTCTCTGCACTTGTTTCCTACAAGCCTACCCCTTCCACCTGATTTTCCTCCACAGTTCTCTCTACCTTAAGTCTTTGGCCCCTTTCATATATCCTCCTGAAGCTCCAGAATGACCTGCAAGGATGACTCAGCTGTAATTACATTAAATTCTAATAAAGGCTCACGCATTTGTCAAGGCAGCCCAGCTTAACCCCTGCCTCTCAAAGCCACGTGTACAGCAAGCAGGCGAGCTGCAGTGTTGTGGCTCGGTAGTACGTTTTGGGAACTCTGAGGGCAATCATTTATATTTTTATTCTGTTGTTTCTGGAAAGCTACATTTAGCGAGTTATAAAAAAGATCCCTTCCCTTATTCCTGTCTTGAGAAAGGATCCTAATTGGCCAGAACCAGTCATAAAAATTTAACCATGTTTCTGAAAACACGAGTGCCAAAGGGTAATGCATCGCTAATGGCTGCCAGTGGAATAAATAGCAGTTCTGACGTCAAAACTTTGTTACACTCCAATAACTGGCTCACTTGGGGTTTCAGGTACAGCAAGTTACATGTCAGTTTTAAATAAAGTTATAAAAATAGAACACACGGTGAACCATATTGTCACCGTGCAGCCCGAAACTACATGATTTATGTCTAATAAAATGTTAACAAAGGTGATAGAGAGTATAAAAATAGTACTTTCTGCCTCATAATATCCTCTTACTTAGATTTCAGAGGGCAAAACAAGGCAGATATTATTTCTCTTTCGTTTTTCAAAGCATATGGCCAAAACCAGAGTAAGCAATTTTGAGTGGAAGTGACATTTCTTAAACATTTATAGTACCTTTACCCAAAAGACAGGACAGTCAAATTCAAGTTGTAAAAAAAACTGCATTGCAATGGATCTCTGAGTCCCACTCAAATCAACACATTTAGCAGCAAGAAGAAGCTTTCCCTGGTCTTTGAATTCCTTCTGTAGAGCAACCACCAAACATTTTGTAAAAGATGCAAACCGTGGGCCATGCTTGTACAGCCAAAAGTTCAATGGCTCAGTGATTCAGCCAAACAGATGATGGGCAAAGCTATGGTGCATGTATGGAGCTCAATACTTGAATCCAGGATCTTCCTTGAATACTTAATACTTACCACTTGAATTTAGGGACATGATGGACTTGGCAGTGCTGGATTAACAGCTGGACTTGATCTTAGAGGTCTTTTCCAGCCTAAATAATCCCATAATCTTTCCAGCTATGCCTACACACAAATAGAGGTTTAGATGTGCAAACTGTGGTTGCATCCACAGTTGTGGTTGCATCCAATACTCTTAAGGTAATACAGAAGGCTAGAGATAGAAAGACTGACCTAAGAACAGGCTCCTCAAACTCTTATCTGGTGTCCCACATAGGTAAAGACTACACCATCCTGGTCAAACATTAGCATTAAGCATTACTAACATTTTCCATTTCTAAACCTAAGTGTGATCATATAATCTTGCCAAAATATAACCAAAAGCAACAGTATTTTCCACCTCGGGAAAGCTGAAATACTGAGGGACTTCCACAAAAAAAGTTAGAAGAAATATGCTGTGTTGTCAAAATGTTATGATCATTTAATTGAGCACATCCAGCAGCTCACAGTCCATCTCCTATTTGTGGAGACAGTTCAGTTATGGCTTAAAAAGGGCTTCAGCTGGGGGAAGGGGCGAGAGAATTAAGTTCCCCAAGCAAATTCTGAACTAGAATTGAAAAGGATTTTCCCTCAGAGGTTGGGGGTCTGTGGTGCCACCCCAATGGAGCAAGGAGGCTGGTCCTCCTGAGAAGAAATTCCCCCGAGATGGTGCTCCCCCCTCTTGCCTTCAGCAGGCAGTTTGGACAGAGCCTGTCAGCTGTTCATGCAGTCCTAATAAATCTCTTGATGAGCAAGTCTTATTAATCTCAAATCATTTCTGTCTTGAGCACCTTTTTAAGTATTCCTGGGAGAACAAGGCATTATTTACATTTCGGCAATCCAAATGTGACCTAAGTAATTTAAATATTTGTACCATGCTCTGCACGTCTGCAAATATCCATTAAAACTTTTGTTCCCAATTAAAAAAAACCACTCATGTTGCTCCTGGAAAACATGCAGCCAAAATAAATCCAGTTTGTCCATAGGACCTGCAGAGTTTACCAATCTATTGTTTAAAGTTCAAGACACTGAGTTTTAGGCTCAGCATGTGTTATCATTTAAACACTGATTCAGATGACACTAAATAGGGATGAAAAATCATAACAACGTTAGTATTTAACACCTGCTCCCTTCAAGAACAAAATGCATTAGGACAGTTAGCACAAATCTGAAGTAAAAAAAAAAAAAAAAGTAATGGGGAAAAAAACCTGACAAAACAAATTCTTACATACTCGTTATCATGAGTACCTCAGGTGTGGCAAAAAACAGCTTACTACACAGACTTCAACATCTTCAGTGCTGAGTTGCCTACTGTATTTTCAGTACTTGATCCTAAGTAGAAAAAAATATACTGAAAGTAAAAACTGTCTGCAAGTACCTTTTCAAAATAGTAAATTATACCCTATTGTACCTATATATATTGCAAGATTATTTTTTTTCAGTTGCAGAACAGCCTTTTTCTTCCAGTAGGTTTTTCCCTCCAGTGAGTACCAGAAAATTATTTTAAAAAACCCAATAACAAATAGCAACATGAAACAACTGCAGTTTCAAAATGCAATCTACTACAAACAGTAGATTCCCTTCATAAAGACAGGGCAGCTTTTAATCCCTTCAACAAAGGTAACTATTTCACTTGATGTATTTAGTTAAATTGCAGTGCACATAATTTCCTAATTATTTCTGACACTGCAGAATAACCATCACATTTTAAACACATAATTGTTCGAAAACACTGGCCCAGTTTTGCTTGGTTTGCTTTGGCTATTTGTTTTCTCCCCTAACATCAGCTGGTGCACTTGTCTAGGCTGGAAAAAAGAGAATTCACCTCAAGAGGGAACAAGTGTTTCAGCCACAGGTTTTTATGAAGAACAAACAGCCAGAGTGGTGACAGGAATACCTAAGTCTGAGCTTGCCAGGGGCAACGGTGAAGCAACACACATTTGCTGCCTTGGCTACATCCCCATTTTTAATCAGTAACTCTAGTCTTGTGTTGCACTGAAATCTCTACCTTTTGTCTTCCCACTGGGGACTTTCTTATATGACAGAAGCAGCAAAATATCCCATCGCTATGAATAATATCCCAAACTCTTCATTTGTTTAAAAGCCATTAAACAATTACCACTTAGAGGACGCAGAGGAAGGAGCCCTGGAGCAGTACATGGGCAGAGAGGCACTGATGGTTCCCCTCCTTGCACAGCTCCTCACAGTGCTCATCCTTTCGCTGCCCAATTACCTGCATCTCTCACGCTGCCATCACCTGGCACAGCCCACAAAGGAAGCTGTGCTTTCACTTCTTGCAAACTCCACTTGACTCAAGAGTCAGAGTTCGGCAATTTCAATAAATTTTTCCAACTATCCTCGAGTCCTTTCCAACAAAAGCCAAAGCAATGTGTAACCTGGAACCATCTTTGATTCATTAGTGCAGGGCAAACACTCATCACCCAAGAAATCTATCTTAAATCTCCAGGAGACTCCATAAACCAGACTACAAACCAAAACAAGAAGTACGAAAGTTGAGAGAACATCAACACAGAACAACAACCAAGCTAAGAGATATTCCTTCTCCGAGCTGCTCCACTTCAGTCCAAGTTCAAGCAAAGATCTTATGCAACTAATCCAGTTTATGGTCAGTACACCAACTTCTTCAAAACAAGGCAGGTTTACTTTGTAGTTATTAAATAAACAAACCCTCCCAGCAGCATCTGCATGAGGTTACAGAATTCTGCCTACAACTTGCAGCCTTCACCATGCAATTCCACGCTTAGCCTTCTACCACAAGGACTGGCGGACCAAGAACTGGCTGAATGGTGGAGCTCAGAGGTACAGGCTGGGGGCTGAGCCAGCTGAGAGTAGCTCTGCTGAGAAGGCCCTGGGATTTTGTGGGTGACAAGCTGGCTGTGAGCTGGCAGTGTGCCCTGGTGGCCAGGAGGGCCGATGGTGTCCAGGGTGCATTGGGAAGAGTGTGGCCAGCAGGCTGAGGGAGGGGAAAGACAAGGAGCTACTGGAGAGGCAACAAAGATGAGGAAGAGTCTGGAGCATCTCTCTTATGAGGGAGAGACTGCGAGACCTGGGCCTGAGGGGATCTCATCAGCACGTACAAATATCCCAAAGGCAGGTGTCAAGAGGATGGCTCCAGATTCTTTTCAGTGGTATGAATGATCTCCAGAGGTCCCAACTTTCAATAAATGCAAAGTTTAACAGTACTATACAAGTTTATCTGAGGGATAAAGACAACACAAGAATGAAAGCTCCTAGAGCGAACTGCTGCAGAGCATTCACTTTTATAATTATGAGCCACAGCATAAGCCAAGAAAAGAACAAAACTTCTGATGAAAGTTCCTGTTAACTTCTCTCAAACAGAAACAGGATGAGCCAATCTAGCTAAGAGAATCCCCTTTTACTTCTAACTATATTCAGCATTTTTGTGTAAGACTGAAAGAATGTAACTTTACTTGGCTACACATTTACTTTGCTACAATGCAATAATACAAACTACTGAACATATTGAAAATACGCTATTTGAAATGTATTTTTAAAAGAAAATCACATCATGTATCATCATGATGTCTTCAGAAGACGGTGTGGCACGATCGTATTAACTGCATATCCAAACTCTTTAGAGTACTAATTGTAGCATGCAAACTTTAATAGACATTTTCAATTTATTTACTATACTGCACAACATGCATCACATCAACAATTTATGTACCTTCTGTTTGAGCCACAAGGGCAATTTTAGACAAAGAATGATTGCAACCAGAGGACACTTAACTGTTATGGTTTCAGCTTCTTTCCTTCTCTTTGCTAAAATATAAACCCAAATTTTAGCATTTAAATGTTAAATGTTTAGCATTTAAATCATATAGTCTTGCAAAAACTGCATCACATTCAAAGCCCTTCAAAAACATTCAAGCTAGAATATGTGTTTGCAGAAAGATCTGTGAAGAAATCACACCAACTTCAGTCCAGTTTAGGAACAGTGACAGCGGTCATTTTGACCTGCAGGCTCTCCACTGTTTAGTTCAAGAATATTTAAACATTCATAGCACTGCATGCAGCTCCCAAAGCAAAGGAAACTCAAGGGGCTTCCAGCCCTGTGGATCAAAGCTCACATACATGAAATCCCACCCTTGTAAAAAGCTGGTGATGGGCTTAAAAGTTACCTACATTAAGTCTGAGCTTTGACCAGAGTTAAGAATTACAGGAGCCTGCAGAAGCAGGGGAGCAAAGTGTGCCACCAGTGGCAATTATCTATATCTGTAATCAAATTATGTAGGTACTAATTAGGTAAGTACCACTATACAAAATCTGTGATGAAAATTTTGGAGTGAGAAAGGAAAGTCTGCCAAAGTTTTGTTCAGAAAAACAAGAATTGCCTATGTGTAAGTGGATGCAGTCAAGTAACCTGGAGAGAAGTAGAGAAGTGTGGTCTACAAAAAATTAAAAAAAAAATATCCCATTGTCTCACATTCAAAGAAGTTTTGCCTCTTTGGAAGGCACTGAGTATCATTACTTAAATTTTAATAAAGATTTAACTTTATTTGAAAGGATCCTGAGGTTGAAAAAAAAATATAAGAGCATCAGAGGAAACTATATCCTTTAGAAAGAAACCTTCAATATGGTCATAGAGATGGCTGAGCTCTTCTAGTCCTGCAATATCTGAAGACACAGTGCCTTCCTGATCTAATGGCAACCTTCAAAGTGACTTAGGAATAAGAGGAAAAAAAAAAAACTTAAATTATATAATACTATTTGAGTGAATGTTCTTGAGAAAAAGCTGTGCAGCAACATTTGATTAACTGAATAATCACTGCATTAAATATAAAGAGGAAAGTTTAGGTTCTACATAAAATTACAACTGAAAAATCATTATTTCAATTGGTTCTTTGTATTCCTTACAATAAACCAAAATTTTATAGTATCAGGTGCGACCAATAATACTTACTTTGACTTCTATAATTTATTTTCTTTGTTCTTCAGCATCAACTGCACCACAGGCTCCTGCTGCTTATTGTCCTGGTCGATTTTAAGCCCTTAGGTGACTTGTTAGCAAATGATTCGGAAATAAAAAGTGACGCAAAAAGCCACGTAAATCCTTATTAATTATTAACTCACTCTACCTCCAAGCCACCTGCAGTACCTCTTAAAGTTGATTATGGGACAGAAAGACGTCAGAAAGCCAAAACATTGAGAACATTCTGGTTCTAGTTAAAGGGTGCACATTTTTTTTCATATAAAGTTCTATTGAAATTGTCATTCAAGCTTAAAATACCCAAAGAGTTTGACTAAAATGCTTCAGAGATGTGTTAAACCTGTAACAGGTGGTGACCGGATTGAGCACTGCAGGTGAACCTTGCTGACTCAGGGTATGATCTAAACCAACAAATTATACTTTCTTATTTTCTTTAAATCATGTAAGTGTAGAAAAAAGTCAAATGCAAGTAGAGCTCCAAGGTAAGAGCACATGCCAAAGCCATATGCTACTTTAGGGAGGGGCTTTGCTTCCCTTGAACCTTGAATCACAATTCTTCTTTTCCAAATCTTATCACGGGTAGTAAAAAACAAAGTTCTAAAATGCCATTCACTTGCTGCTTTACTGTTACACAGGGACCTTCCAAAAATCCCCCCCAAACCTTCCAAGCCAAAAAAAAAAAAAAAAACCATTTGCTGTTTGAAAAAAATAATTTTCAGCTTATCATAAAGTTGCTTGATATTTACAGCACAGACTTCAGTTTTCATTGGTTTGGTTTGTTTGTTGTTTTTTTTTAAAGGACATACACAAAACAGCTTCAAGTCAGTCATAATTATTTGGGGACTTGCTAGCATTTAAGTTCACAGCACAGCCAACATTTTTAAAAGAAATAGAAGAATTCAGCTGAGTCCAGCTCCATCTCTAACAAGTATAACGCTCTCTGCTGAGTTCAAGCAAAGTTATCAATGACACAACTGACCTAAATTAATCTTAAGAGATCATTTCAGTAACTGATGTGTTATGCAGGTTACAATGTTTCTCCTCTGCAATAGCCTTCAAAGATAGAAAAATCAATTATAACATATTTCTCAAATGCAACCGAAACATATCAGTACTAAGACTATCAGAAATTACATTCATTTTTTAACTGAAAAATGGGATTGAACACTTCGTGAAATTAATCAGAAATGTTCTCACATTCTTACATTTCCTCTCTTTCCAGAGAGGAAACAAATATAGAAGCACGTGAAAACTGGACTAAGGCTGGATGTTTATGCAGTAAGAAAGTTCTGGGCCAGCTCAAGATAGCAGCAGAGTGAATATGTGTAGTAAACTATGCAACACCCATAGCAACAAAAATAAGGAATTGGTAAAAACCTTCCGGTATAAGAAGCAAGCAGTCCGTAAATATTTGAATTCAGGTGTGTCAGCTCCAGGGACAGCCTCAAACAGATTTTGGAGGAACGACAGTGAAGGGTACACCAACAGATTCTTCCTCATGGAAGGAATAGAATGGTCTAAAAATATTTCCTAACACTGACATCCTAGATCTAAGCCAGACAGTGCCACTCTGCACCTAAGTCTTTAGGCAAAATTGCAATCCTGTGCCATGTGCTCTGGGATGACCCTGCTTGAGCAGGGAGGTTGGACCAGATGACCCACTGTGGTCCCTTCCAACCTGTGAAATTCTCTATTACAAGAGAATACTCACCAAGTATCCTCACTGTACTCACCAGGTGCTGACAGCCACTTCTTTTGACAAAGGCAGACTGTGGGATGGGTTGAATCCAGTTAAGTGTTGGGTGTCACTCCACCTTAGTCTGGGCTGTATTGCAAGGAATCAAACCTCATTCTAATACAGAGATGAGATTTTTTTTGCCTTGTTTTTTGCTGCAAATCACTCTGTTCATTGGGAGCAGCAGGTAGCCATGAAGGAGATGGTGGATGAACTAATACCTGAAACTGGTAATATGCAGCACATGTCTTCAGAAAGGGCAGGCACAGATAGTGCAGCAGTGGATTAAACCTTTCCTGGTCACAGAAAAGTCATGGGGTTTAGCAGCTCTTCTCCAAGTTTTGCATGAAATAATTCCCAAAGGGGTTTTGAGGGGCAAAGGTGCAGGTTGTTTGTTTTTTTTTTTTAAACACAAAAGGTGCTTTCCCAGAGAAGGCTTGGAGGAAGGGAGTGCTCCTTACCCTCCTCTCCCAGCCAGTCAGGTGGCACAGATCATCCTGAAGATGAGTGGTCACTCTGGATATCATTATCAGGAAGAATTTGGTTGTTCTTCTGACTTGTATTTAAAAATTTAAGTTCCAGCAGCCCCTAACTTCTCACGAGCAGAGGAAGACTGACAGTATAAACAATATCAATATTACAGATTGTTTCTGTATGGAGACACGACTCCTGTACTATTTCTTAGAAATCTGTGTGTCTCAGGACCACTTATTAGTCAATATTGGTCTCAAACACTTGCATCATTCAGCAGCAACAAGGCCACAGGGAACTTCCATTCCAACTTACATGTTTTTCTCCACTGATGTTTTACATAGAAATTCTGAAAATCCCTCTATACAAATCTTTGCTGCTTGATGTATTTTTCAGGCATGCAAACACAAAGCCAGCAATTAACTGCCTGATTTTACTTTCAGTTCTTTCAGTATTCTGTACAACACTTGGCACAGCTGAGTCACAAAGACCAAAATCAAATTAAAATGCTAATGATGTTTATTATTATGACAGGAAAAAAAATAGAATTATGTAGTCAAACTCAAAGTAATTCATTTTTATGATCTATGTCACTTATATGCACAATCCTAATGCATCTAAGAATAATAGTATTTGAAGTATAATGACTCAATCTAATCTGAACTTCTCTATACATTTGTGTATTTCATAGTTAAGTCTGAAGTTCAGAACTGACACAAAAATGTGTTTACAAATATTTTTCATTTAGTTACCTGTTTTCCTTTTTATCAAAGTAGGAAAAATAAAATCATGAATCAGAGGCTATCAGCTTTTTTTTTTTGTTTGATTTAGCTACTTAGTAAATTATATGTTTAGCCTAAATACCAACAGTCTTGACCTTCTCTTAGTAAGTGACAAGTACCTTTTTATCAACACAGTTCCATCTTCACAGGGAAATGCTGGTATCTTCTGCTCTCAAAAATTATAATCTACCTACTGATGAAATAAACTTTTGCCTGTACTCTTTGATACCAAGGGGTATTTCAATACAGTTGATGTCCTCTTGATTTGCACAGAGTGCCTCAACACCTCCTACTGTAAATGTGAACAAATATACAAGCTAAATATACAGCTTGTTGCTGTATGAAAATATACAACTGGCTTGTTGCTGTATGAAAATATGCCCAGAACTCAACTGTTCAGCTACAAAAAAAAATTACTTTAAAAGTTTATAAAAGATATTTCTAAGTATTTTTGAAGCATACATTTTAAAACGTCCTTAATTAGAATTTAAGTTCAACGAACAATCTTTTACATGTATTTTAGTAATGAAGTGGTTATAAAAGTAATATAAAAGTCCCCAAGTCATCTAAACACCCATAAGAAACTTTTTCATCAAAAGCAAGAAGATAGAAAACTGACTGAAAGAAAAAGTCAATGTCTCCTTTATGGATCATAGAAGTTCAAAGAATATTTCAGCTTCATAATTATTTACTTTGGAGGGGGTTAAGAAATTTTTTCCTTTTAGGAAAAAAACCCCCTACAACCCAAATTAAGCTTCACAGAAAAATGAAGAAAAACTCAGAAAAACTCAGCATTTAAGAGCTATAATATTGAACTTTAAGGATATTCTGAGCACTTCTATACCACACATACCACAGAGATGAATTAGAAAAGAGTAAGAAGAATGTAATAAACATGTCTGAAAATACTGCTGATTAAAGTAACACTTGGCATTGCATTCCATGAAGTTGAGCTAACAGGTATATATAACATCCCTAAAAATAAATTAAGGATCCGGACATTTGTACTGAAAAGGAACTCAAATCAGCCACATTTGACCTTAACCAATACCTAGAGGGGTTTTGTTTGTTTTAAATTATCTCAAAAGTTTCTTATCCCTCTCCATCAACTTAAGTCCTCTCATTCTGTAAGAACTACTAGCATTTTACAGTATTCCTAGAAACAGTGATGAAAAACCGTGATGGAAGAAAACAAACATTCCACTGAATGTTTCTTGATCAATGTCTGTGATCTGAAAGCTGTAGCTTCTCAGGCTAGAAAGGAATTAATCTGCTTGGCCTATACTTCCCTTGCCTAAAGATGCCTAAGATGATTCAGACACATGTGTAGATGACCATACTGACTGCCTGAAGGATGAGGCTGGGCTAGATGACATCCTAAGATCCCCTCCAGTGGGAACAGTTTTGATATTGCATCATGGTTTAGCAGTGGTATTCCCCAATGCACAGCTGATGGTTCTGTCCCACCTTTCCTGCAAACTTGGTGTAACCCCGAAAGCAAAACCCATAAGTAACCTCACACCTCAAAATCACTTTAGAACTACAATAAAATGGTAGATAGTCAAATTGTATGAGGAATTTTGTATCATTTCTCCATCCTTTTTGGGGCACAATTTCTTATTCTGCTCAGAGAATTCCAAAGCACATATTTTCTCCTCTGCGTAGGCTTTGCATGAGTTCCTCACACTTGGAAGCTTTCAGTGATATTGGTTAATTGCCAGATTTCAGCCACCTCTCTAACCTCTCCCTTTCAGTGGGCGTGAAAGGGTTTACTTGTAATATATATTGCCCCTGACTGAATTTTATCTTGTTCTCCTGGATTCTCATCAGCAATTCCCAAGTTAGAGGCTTCCCCAGAAAGTACGTCAAAGGATTCCCACCCACACACTGAATATCTAACAGACCCTGACCCATTTTCTCCTTATTAAAGCAGCACTACATATTTTAAAGAATAAAAATAATAAACAGAGATCCTAAATGAATGCAAGAATTGCAGTGGGAACTCTACCCTCTTCAGATTTTAGTTCTGGCAAAATTGTTGTCGAAAAGCAAAGAGACACACTTAAAATACAAACATCAAAAGTATTTTTCCTCAGTGTTTTCATTCTGTGACTTATTACTCCACCCATCTTTCAGCTAAGTACAAGGAGAACTTCATTTATAAATTCTGAATATAGAAAAATCCCCTTATTTAACCATTCCTATCTCCTCTTGTAGCAATGTCTTTGGGTATATTTCACAGAATCATAGAATAGATAGGGTTGGAAGGGACCTCTGGAGATCATTTAGTCCAGCCCCCCTGCCAAGGCAGGGTCACCTAGAGCAGGTTACACAAGAATGTGCCCAGGTGGGGTTTGAAAGTCTCCAGAGAGGGAGACTCCACGACCTCCCTGGGCAGCCTCTTCCAGTGCTCTGCCACCCTCAATGGAAAGAAGTTCTTCCTCATGTTGAGGTGGAACTTTCTGTGGTTTAGTTTATGGCCACTGCTCCTAACATGCCATCATAAAAGGCTATCAGTTTGGTCAGGCAATATTTCCCCTTGGTGAACCCATGCTGACTGCTCCTGATGACCTTCTTTTCTTCTACGTGCTTTGTGGTGACCTCTAGAATGATATGTTCCATCACCTTTCCCAGGCTGGAGGTGAGGCTGACTGGTTGGCAGTTTCCCAGGTGCTCCTTCCTGTCCTTTTTGAAGATGGGAGTAACATCAGCCTTCCTCCAGTCATGGGGCACCTCTGCTGTTCTCTATGATCTTTCAAAGATGATGGAGAGTGGCACAGCAAGAACATCTGCCAGCTCCCTCAGCACTGGTGGGTGTATCCTGTCAGGTTATGGGTGTTAAATCCGCCTAGCCAACATTACAGAACCTCAGAATCAACTAAAACAGAAGAGGAGGTTTATACCTCTGTGCTGCAGTTATTCAGTCAGGTACATCTACAGCTGTGCTTCTCACAGAAGGGACAGCCCTACACCTCCCTTAGGTTGCTTCTGCGTGCTACCATTGCCATTTTTAAGCGAGCACAACTATTTCTGTGGCTCCCTGGTGAACCAAGGAACTGAGAATGGACCTGACCAGACACAGATGTCAACTGGATGAACTCCCTGAGCTTTTGATGCCCACACAGGCTTGAATTGAACTGACACGAGGTTTATTTCTAACACAGTGAAGAAAACAGGCAATAAAATCCTATAATATTAGATCAACCATCTTTCAATGAATATTGAAAAAAAAAATCCATTTATAAAAGCTGCGAATCTCATAGGTAAATCCCTTATACTCCACTGATTTGTAATCAGACACTAACTTTACCTGTTATTTATAAATTATATACTTACAGCTCCTCCTTTCCTCTTGCAACTGACCTCCCAGGGATAGCAGATTAATAATTAGCACATATACCATACATGAACATTCTTTTACCTTAATTATCAACACAAACTGTAATGAAAAAAGATGTATTTACCTTCTGAAAAATGATCCACCTGTTCTTTCTAATAAGAAAGACAGAAAAGGAGGGAAAACACCAGAACAAATAAGAGCACTGCTCTGTATCCTACAATACATATTCAGGTGGCATCCAACCATCTTTCACTGATCAAGACTTTTCATCAACAACACTATGCTGTTTAAGAATCCACTTCATTCTAAGGATAACTTGCAGCTGTAAAGGTGGACAACACCATGTCTGGAGTCCAAGAACAAAGTTTATAGAGTTTTACAAACAAAAACGAGAACTAGGAGACCTCCTTTGTTTAATAAACCCCAGTGAGTTACATCAATTGTAATGCTATATTAATTAAAGCTCATCCTTTCACAACTTTAGGCAAGCAGAAAACTAACAATGTCAATCATTGGCAGAACAGCATCCAACACCTGTAAAATCCATCTGAAAAAATAAACTTTTTTCACATCCAGGTTTTCATAAGTACTTTACAGATAAACACATATTGAGTCAGAGACTGCACACTGTTGTCTTATGTTGTGTGAATGTTTCTAAAAGACTGGCTTTTTTCTATGACACAAAGAACAGAAGACTTTACAACTCCCGTGACATTTGGCTTAAATTGAAAGAAAACTTCCCTTGACAATATTGTCCACAGTATTCCTTCAAAAAGAGTATTCTCTGGAGAAATAACAGTTGAGAGGAATTCCACAAATTTGTAAGTTTATACTGCATGTCACTTCAATCCACAAAGAACTGAGAACTAAGAGAAATATATTGAAGTGGTTTTACAGAGTAGGATGACCAGAAACTGGGCTATGCTGTCTTGTCACATGCTTGCATTTCTCCCACTGGACCTCTGTCAAAGACACTTGAAGAGAGGAATGCACAGTTTAGCCTTTAATCTTAAAAAATATGAGGAATACCTTCTGCATTGCTTAAATATTACTGCTGACTTAGAACTCCTTTTTATGTGGCAAAACTTCACTGAACAACCAAGTGTTTCTTCAGCCACCTCTTCGAGTTTTCTTCTTCTTGGAAATATTTGGTTTTCCTCGTGAAAAAGCCATTTTTAAATAAATACTCTAATGTTTTCAACCAAACAGTGAGTATCCTCTCCTTGCTATTTGACCTAAATTTCTTAAGTCTTAATAATTTCGTATTATTTAGTTTCGTATCTACACATTTTTACTTCTTGGTCAAATTTGAAAATATCACTTTCTGAAAAGCTCATATTCAACTCTATGTTGCACACTTTTGCATGAATGCACTGATGCTCTGACTGGGCTCTTATTTGAACAAAAAAAAAAAAGAAAGGAATAAAAACTTCGCATAACTAAAAAATTGCATTTAGCAATTGTTCCTTTAGTAAATTCAGCACTCTATTTAAAAAGAAAATTGAAGCATAAGCTATACACAGAAATAGTAGCTTATTAAATTGTTCAGTAGTTTCTGAAGCCAGTGGCAAAATACTTAACAAACCTAACACTGAATTACTATTATTTTGGGGGGGGGGTTAATTAAAATATTCATAACCCATATTTAAATGACCTCATTATTTAAATTCTATTATTCCATTGTTTTCTGTGAAATATTTACCACAAAGACATGTTTTTGTACCACTGCCATCAGAACCATCTCAAGGTAAACGGAACACATGAATCTTTTTTTTTTTAAATCCATTTTTAAATGTAAAATTGGCTACTTGATGCATGGGCAAAATTAAGAGTACTGAATATGCATTTAACTCCAAAAATCTCAGAAGAAGTTGCATGCAAATATCTCCTGCTTAACAGGCTACACGCAGCATATAATGCTACTCTATGATAAGCCATTAAAAACCATAAAAATACATTAAATTCTGTATAAAATACCAAAGGATCTCAACCATATTTAAGAGAGGAGAAGACAACTCACGGGTGGGATTCTGAAAGCTGCTGAGCTATTTTGTAAGCCGTGGGATCCCTGTCCAGGGCATACACGGTGATGTCGTCGGCCTCCTCCAGAAGAGCTCTCGTGTGACCCCCGGCTCCAAACGTCATGTCGAGGAAACGCTGTGGAGTGAAAAGGGCACCACTTTTACCTCAGAGCAGTGATAAACTGAGGGTTGATTTAATCTCTAAATCTCCCTCATGTACTGGAGGAAAACATACCAACACCTTTCTGGAAATACTTTTGTATTTTGTGCACAGTTGCAACCGTGGCAGAGTAACCTGCTGAGGGGTTGTGACCTCCCTCCCCGAAATCCTCCCAGAACAAAAGGTCAATCATTTGGTACAGCCAACTGCAGCTTCCTACTGTTCCCATTTCTTTACACTGTGTGTTCAGAGGAAAGCCACTTATTGGAGTGCTTTATTTGGCCTTGCTCAGTTTGATGGTTACAAAGATGTGTAGGATATGGGATTACAGGCAGCAATTGGCACTACTGGTTTTGTAAAAACATGTCTAAAAGGACAGCTGATGTACTGTGCAATAATTAAAAAAAAAAATGACACTATCATATAAGTTTTATACCAGAGATCAAAGTGTGAATTGTCCTGACCGGGACTAATCTAACTAGCCTAGAAAATGGAAGTTTTCAAGACAGTAACCCATAGATTTTGGGTTCACTGTGCTTGGTATTTAGCTATGTATTTAGGTTATTAAGCTACACTGATGTTTAGTCCTAATATATCTTCTCTACCATCATAACATGTTCATGTTAATTAGATGCAGAATAGCACAGGAAAACCCACCTTAACAGCAATCCCATTTCAATTGCTGATGTGACATAGTCTGTGGGCTGGAGTTATACCTTTTGATAAGCCATAAATATTTCCTTGCTTCTGAGGAATACTGACTACCTTAGAATAGATACCAGGCCTGTTTTTTATTTTACAGAAACTAAGACTGGAGGATTTTTAGTAATACCAGGCAAACACAGCCACTCTCTCCGGTCTTCTGAACTAAAACTGACAACACATTCAAGGAACTTGGAATGTGCTCTAAAACACATGTAGGTACAAATTCAGCACCAACTGAGTAACACTGGACATTGCTGTGTGCTGGACATTTTGTCCAAAAGGATCCTATGAGAGAAATATTGAAAGCTTTACTGAAACCCAAAAAGATTCCATGAACTGGTTTCCCTTGATCAGGTTTGATAAGCAGGACTTTCCTCTCGGGAAGCCGTGCTGGCTGTGACCAGCGACTGTGTTGTCAAGTGTTTTTCAATACTTCCCAGAATAATCTTCTCCATAATTTTACCAGGCCCTGAAATGAGTCTGTAGTTTGTGGGGTCCTCCTTCCTGCCCCTCTTGAAAACTGGGACAGTGTTCACCAGTTTCCAGTCAGCTGGGAGCCCCCTTCGGATTTCCCAAGACCACTCAAAAATCATCAGGAGAGGTTTTGCAATGACATCAGCCAGTTTTTGAGGATTCTTGGATGAATCCCATCAGGTCCCATTGATTTGCAGGGATCCAGGTGGAGCAGCAGACCCTGCACAATTTCAGTCTCAATTGGGAGCTGATCATTCTTGCAGTCATGGTCCTCCAGCTGAGGACCCCTGGGTCCGTCCTCCACGTTGAAGACAGAGGCAAAGAAAGGCTTAAACACCTCTGATTTCTGTCCATGATTTTGAGATAACCACCCTCATCCTCGACAGGATGATGATGTTTCTATACTGCCTATTGCCATTGATATATTTGAAGAAACTCTTTTTATTGTCCCCACAGTAGCAAGCAGCAACTCTGTATTCTTTTCATGTCACTTGGTCTTGCTTCTGCTGGGCATACACCTTCCTTTTTTGCCTTATCTCCAAGAGAAGATTCCTGTTCAGCCAAGCTGGCCTTCTGCCTCGTCTGCTTGAGTTCCAATACTTGGGAACTGCCTGCTCCCCTGCTCTTTGGAGGTGTTTTTTGAGGCTATTGTATTTATGGCAATGCATCTAAACCAAAGCAGAAATGTGACTTTGGTTTCTGCACCTTGGAATCCCCGTAAGTCTTTTCTCTCAGTTGACTGAACTCAGTTCACTGGGGGGGGAAACTCAGACTACACACAGCTTAAACTAGAACAACAAATTCTCCATATATTTCAATATTAGTACCTGCAGGGCTTTCTTCCCACTTCTCAAGTTTTTTTTTAACATGAAATAGTTTTGAAGATCACTTACCAGCCACAATCATATTAAACAGAAATTGATGCGAACTAAACTTCTTTACAAAAATTACACACCACAAGGGTAAGCACCTTTTAAGGGAAATTCTCTAACTTATCTCTTGAAAGAATTAAGATTCAACCACAAAATCCCCTTGGAACAGAACAGAAACTCAAAGGCAATGAAGAAAGACACAAATACTTTTTCAGAAACACTTTCTAGAAAACATAAATAAAGGCTTATTTATGGCAATTCCACAATAATAAAGCTGAATACTTAAGAGTCTAATAATATAACTCTACCGTTGCTAAAATTAAGTGCAATTTATGATCTTTTAAGATAAAGCTCCATTATTTAATTTCTTTGTGTTCTGCCATCACGTTTCCTAAGCTTATGCTCTAGAAGCAAAAAACTCTCCTATAATATTTTACAAAGTTCATGGAGGAAACAAAATTTAATTGGGTGATCACCCAATATTAAATGGCATCATTTGTATGAAAAAATAAAGCACTGACACAGATTTTTTTTTTTTTAAGCAGTATGTATAAAACAGAGGACAGAACATCCATACTGCATAAATGCTCCCCCTGATCTATTTAAGCATTCTGATTTATCTTCTGCCATAACAAAAACAAAAGTGTACTCACTGAAACTAATTTATAAGCACAGAACTGAAACAGTCAGAAAAGTGTGGTTGTTTCTTTAGCACAACTACCCATAAGAATTTAGCTACATTTTGAAAATACTTGCAACATGTTAAAAATTCCAAGCATTTTCTCTGTACGTTCTCACACGTCACTGTTTTTTTTATTTCTCTTTAATGAAAATTACTAATATAAAAATGTTAACTCTTCATTTAGCTTAGAAAATTGCAAAAACGAACATGAAGTCTAGAAAATATATAAATCCTCTTAAGTTGCTTTTAAAATTTCCAAGATGTACCTGATATTTTTGATTTCCACTCAAATTATTTCCATTTAATCCTTACCAGAAGTAATGTACTTAAGCAATAAACAGACCTTTCTACTTTTATCTTCTAGTTCTGTAGAGAAACCCATTTAGAAAAATCCCTTTAGAAAAATGTGAAGGAACAACAGAAAATTAAAACCACCTTTTTATTTCTTGCATAGGATTAACCCACTCAGAAAAGCACTCAAAAAACTTAGTCACAACAGTCCCAAGTGTCATTTAGGATTGCACTTATTCTGCAGTAACACATAACAATCAAAACCCATCTAAATTACATCATAATTCCTCTTGGAAGAAAAAAAAGTTTAATCAGCATGAGTCACGTCTTCATGATTGGGTTTGGTTGTTTTGTTCTAAAAAAACCAAATAAATGCTCTTATTTAATATCATAGCTAGAAACTTAGCAATAAAATTTTCAAAAACCTCAACATTACCTTTCCCGAAACAGACCTACAGTGTTGGCAGGAAGAGTCAAGGATGGTATAGGAAATGCCCTATAATTAACTATATTTTATTTAAAAAAAAAAAAGTTTGGAATAATAATTTTATTCCACTTAAACTCACTAGTAACATGAATTTCCAGAAAATAGTCTTTCCCCACTAATAAGTTTAGCAATTTGCCTATTTCTTGCATGTCTCTATGTTTTCTAAACATCTAACTCCTTTTTGGTCACGTCTACAAAGTATTGTACCCCTCTCCCACCAACACTTCCAAATGTTTCCTCAGGTTTGAATAGCATGATATGAGAAAACCTTTTTGGCCAAATCTCCAGACAATTTTGCTCATTTAGGCAATATTTATTATTGTTTGTTTGGGTTTTTTTCAGATGAGCTTTTGAAGATCTTCTAGCTCGTTCAAGAACACCTCTCCTCCCGGACATCTGCTTCTGCTTTCATTCATTTTAAATGTGATAAACTTTAAGACTGATAAACCCCTTACACATGCTGAATGTTAGTGAACCATACAGATCATCTTGTAAATAAACCAAAGATTAATACCAGCAACACAAAGGAGAGAACAGAAAGGACAGGGCTCATTGTACCATGACACAGTGACAAGCTCTCAGTACTGTGAGAGCACTGACAAGCTTTAGTTAAGAATCCATGCAAGCATTTACTGTGAATGAACACATGCTCCTGAATTCCACTGCCCTTCCTGAAAGAACCACCACAAGGCAGCTGAACCTTTAAGGAACAGCAGACAACTCTAACGTGATCTTCAACCTGGGAGCACCGAACACAAGAGGATACAGTTCTGATTCAGTCCACATCAAATACTGCCTCACCAGAACTAATGGAATCAGCATCCTAGAAAACCCAATTAAAGCTACATTAAGTACATTCTGTCATAACTTTTCCAGGTAAAGGCCTTCCATGGGTAATCTCTGAACTGCATTGATACATATACCCAAAGCTGCAAGCAAGAACTCCCACAGATGCCTCATACTCCAGATGTTCCACTCAAAAGCCATATTTTGCATTTAGAACCTAAAAAAAATTTAAATATCACCTCAAGTTATCAAATAAAATAATTCTGTTATTAACACAACCATTTTGGAGCATTGATCAGATTTCAAATTAATCACTGTAATATACTGCTTCATAATATGCTTCTTATATATTCCATTCATCTTTCATGCCTGAAATAAAAAGGCGCTTCATTTTTTTCCTTCCCCTTTCTCGCTTGCCTGGTAGTTTTTAATCAAATAAAATTAAATGACATTTTATCCTCCTGGTCCTATAAATACTGGAAAAGATTATTACATGAATTGCTACTGCAGTGACTCACCGTTCCATTGTTAAGTTATGATAGTCCCATCAGAGCCCCCTCAGGAATCTTATAATCAGTTTGTGACTATATGTTTTAGAAACCACTTGGCTCTTTCATGACATACAGACAGCAACAAACAAAAACTTCGTAGCTTTCACTGTACGAGGAGCTCTAGTACAGAGACACAAAGAGTTTATCCTCGCCATTTTTGCATGCAAGACCTTTTCACTGAAAAGCTCTCACAACAAATACCTTTTAAGCACTTGCATTTTACTATGAGTTAAGTCATCTGTAATTCCACTTACGTTCCACATAGCCTTTGTGATTATTTTCCTTTGCTGTGTAACAAAATCAGATTGCAGAACTTACACAAAACTGAAACCCAAACATGACCTTAAACTGAAACTACGTAATACTTACTTAAAAAAAAAAACCTCACTAGTTACAGTATTTTCCAGTCTCTTCTTTCTTGATTTTAGAGGCAAGAACCTTTACCTCTTTTTAAAGTAATTTGATCCTTTAGATACACAACTTTATTTTCCCCTACTAACCTTAATTATTTCAAGCACCCCATCAGACGATCTTTCACAAAACGCTTTTTCTTCCTCTCGCAACCCTGGCACAGCTTCAAAGAGGACTCCACAAACTGCACAACAGCTCGAAAAGACTTTGACAAATTGTACAAAATATATCCAAGAGAATACATTGAGTTGGAATATAGAACATAAAGGACCTGACGGCCTGTGCCAAGCAGTCTTGTACCCCAGGTATGAGTCCTTCATGAGCAAGGTTCTCTCTTTTCCATCACTGACCGTGGGACAGACTTCTGCTGTTACCTTTTGGTGTGGGCAAACTGCATCTCACCTCGTTCACACTTACACAATACCACAAGGTCACTAATCTGCTATGATTAACTAGCACACACAAGGCATTTAGCATGGCTCTTTCCAACAGATAACACCAATTTCTTCTAAAAATAGAGAGCCTGTTATTCCCCAAAAAGTGACCTTGCATTGCATAATTATTTATTCAATCCCCAGCCCTGTTTACCCACTTTCTTCTATTAAAAAACCTATATTGACAATGGCAATCCTGCCTGCCTTCAGCAAGCATAATCACCTGAACCATCTTAACCCCAAGTTCCCTGATTAAAATAAAATAAATAAAAATCAACCTTCCTGGGAAAACACAGTTCCTTCCTCCAGCCCTGTTTTGCACTCCCTCTAACGACTTAACACTCACTCAGAAGAGACAGCCATCCAATTATTCCCCTCTTATGCTCTTGTACCCTGCTCTGGGCATTTGTCCCTTTCTTGTCCAAAGAAACGTTTCCCTGAGTGGCAGCCATTCACATAGAGTGAGTGAGAATGTTCTGCAGCACCCTTGGGTGTACATTTGTTGGAGTAAAAATGTTGCTCACTAGTAAGTCCAAAAAAGGAAAAAGAATCCTACCTAATCAGGCACCTCTTTTACCTAATGGGAAAGACATACTTCCTGAGGTGCAGAACAAAACAAGCAATGTTGTTTTTAGAACAGAAAACAACATGAATGCAAAGTCTAAAATACAAGCAGAAGAAAAAATAACTTGTAAAAGCTATGCCCTTAGCCAGTACTGTATCAATATTATACATGAATATAATATTTTAACAGTCATACATTGCTTTCCACCCAAAACCAGACTTCACAAATGACAAACTAGAATCACAGAACTTTCCAGTGGGAGAAAAAGGAAATACATCCACAAACCCTGCTGCCACAGCCGAGAACACAGCCCCAGTCCAAACAGTTCCTCACCTTCCACATTCCATCTTCCAGAAGGAAAATGAGGATTTAGAAAGAATGACAATTATGACATTAGTATCTTTTCAGTGCTTGTATAACATATTTGTTTTGAAAGTTGCACTCTTTCCACTTTTTACAGGCTTGAAACACAAAAAATACCAGAAGACTGATTTATTTAAAACGTCCTACAAAGAAAAGGTGAAGAACAGCTCTACAGCGTCACTTTTTAGCCCATTAGAAGAAAAGGCTATGTCTGGAAACTGCTGCCTGAAGAAAGAAAAATAAAATGGAGAAAGACCCTTCCACGCAATTGAGACATCAAATGTCAAAGTAACAATACTTTTTCTTGAATAGCCTAACAAAAATAACTTCACAAAAATGAGTGGTGACGTGATGAGAGCAATGACATATTTCTACAGTATTAAACCCACCATCCACTAGTGTATTCCAAGCCAATCAAAGCTAGGTCAGAGTGCTTCTCTCTGCTTTTACTGATCTTTCTCAGTGGTCTGACAAGCTAACATTTTTCATAATAACAGAGTTTTCATACTTGAAATGAGTGCTAGTGGTTGCTTGTAAATGCAAAGAAGGTCAAACTACTAAGGATGTTTGTTAAGGCTAACAATAAATATTTATTACTGCATTGCCAGGCACTGCTGGTAGGTATCAAAGTACTTACTCTTATTTTATTTGTATCTATTCCATCTCTTTGTGGGAAGAAAAAAATCCCTGGAACAGAAAAGTAATATCATAAAAAAAAAAAATAATCAACACATTGCAAGATGCTTTTCGCTACCTCATTCTCCTGGTGTTTCTATGATGAGTCATGTTCTCTAAACTTGTTGTCTGCACTTCCTTGTTATTCACAACAGAAATTGTTCGTTGTCAACACAACTTGTTTTCCACTCTGCTTTATTTTTCAAATACCAGCCCTAAGTGCATTAAAGCATAAACATATCTAACCTCTTGTTCAAACTATCAAACATATATCATAAACACATCAAACCTCCTGAATTTGCCACAGCTTATCATTTTAATACACTCGACTATTTAATATACGCTAAGTAGAAAAACAAACTGAATTGAGGAGCAGTGACAAGGAATGCTACAGGAATCTTTTGTAGCAGTGATTTTTTTTTCCCCCCAAGGAATAGCTGATCTGCTGCACGCTTTTATTACCACATCTTTCACAACTAATCATTACAAAGGTATGAATACAGACATTTTAAAAATAGTTACTGGAGTAAATGCTTCTTGAACAAAGCACATACACTATTGTTTGGGCACACATTTTAAAGTCAACAGTGAGAAAAAGCAGTCTCAGTTCCTTAGTATTTGACTTTCCTTCTGCAAAGCTCAGAATTGAAAATTAATGTTCAGTGCTGGCCTTTGTTTATACCAACCTCACTGGACTTATATTTTCAATAAACACAGAAAATTAATCAGATGGACAAACCGAAACCAGTCAAATCTATCTATGAATCAAATCTAGAATCTTTTCCTTCTAAGAGGAAGGAAAAATACACCCAAAGCCTCAACTTATTTTCTTCCAGTCTTCTAAATAGAGAGATTCTGTTAAACCCCAACATGAAACAGAACTTATACTACAGGGAACCACCAAAGAGACTTGTGAGTCCAGCCCGTTGGGAGTAGGATTGGAACACACAAGATCCTAAATAGGCTTCTGGCAGGAGGTTGCTTTAAGGTCACCCTCCCAAAACCACAGCTCACTCCACATCCAGTCCCCACACAGAATTACAGATGTTAAGACACGATTGGAAGGAGAATGAAGGGGAAGCTCTGGGTGCAAATACACCAGTTCTGAGCCCCCCAGACTCAGCCAGTGAATGCATAAATACACATGGACAGATAAAATCCTAATAGAGGAACAACCACCATGTGAAAGAATTTGTGTTCAGTGAAACAAACCAACCTAGAACTCTCCTGATTTGCAGCCTCCTTCTCCTCAGCTAATAGTAGTAATTAATGAGAATAAATAATATGTCTCATGCTACTCCAGCTATTTCAATAAAAGACCAATTACAACTTCAGTGCAAGAGCAAAGATTTTTCAACCTAAAATGCATCTGGTCAATATGGCAGAAGACAGGAAAAAAAGGTTTGCTTTGAAATCCATAATACTTACCCAGTTTAAGTTACTAACATTTCATTCAGGCCTTTCTAACAGCTATTGTGACATTCTTGGGGATACAGTGAAAAAAAGAAAAAAGGACCAGGACTTGTATACTGTTGAGGTTTTTCTTCAATTCCACTTCTTTATTACTTCATCAAAATGCTTTAGGTATGAGTTGACCACGATGCACCTTAGAAAACCAGGAATCTATGAAAGTATCCAACTGCCTTAATTTTAATATAATTGCCCAACTAGAGAGAGAAACAAAAATATCTTCAGGAATAAAAGAAAAAAAAATCTATGCTAACTGAAATAAACTTCCCATGTTGCAACATGCAGCAATATTCTACACGATTATTTTAGGAACGGAAAAATGTTATTTGTTCTTTTAATACTATTTTTAATGTACAGGATATATAGATATAGATAAAATTCAGAGGGCCTTTACAGATGACCTTTCACATTGGTATATGCCTACCAACAAACACTAAAAAAAATGCCGTTCAGTAACTTTATATACTATGTAATGATAAACCTAGCTTTCTGTGCCAACAAAGAAAAAAGTAGACTAAACCATTCTGTCCAAATTCATTTCCAGTCTCCAAAACCTGAAGTTACCACTTGTGTTGTTCCATGAACATGAAACTGTACATATATGCATCACATGCTGAACAGTGAAAACAGAAGCTGAGCAACCATGTACCACGAAGCTCTAAAAGTTTATTCTGCCCCAGTGCCTTAACATGGCAAGGTGTTAATTCTGTATAAGCCATTTAAGCTATTTCTGAGACAAGCATAACTTAAAGCATGCTCACATTACCAAAAGAACGTAACTGTTACAGAAAACGCCTTTTAATTTACAGAAAATATCATTATTCTGAGATGACGTCGCGCTCTAATGCAGACGTTTTCATAAGAAACTGAATGGAAGGAAAAAAAAACACTGTTCTGTAGCAAAGTGTTTTAAAAGAAAGCAGAAGTGTCAGGTTTGTGTTTTTTTCACACCAATATCTGATCTAAACCTCATTTTCTGCTGAAGTTATTCACCAAAAGAAGGACATAAACTCCATTTCTCTGATCCTCACCTCCTAGGCATGCACAACTCAAGCCCAGGACCAAGATTTCCACAAACTGTTGATTTTGAATCAATTTAGGTCAGTACAGATTACCCCCTGGAGCTCTCACAAGACAAGCACGTTAAAAGTCTTGTTTAAATATGCTGAAAAGAGTAATTGAAAAGGTAAGTTAACCATATTTTCTATTCTTTTGTAATTTTTTTTTACACTACTGAAAAAAAAACCCTACGTTTCTCCTAAACACTTATCATGTATTCAACATTTGCATTTCTTACAGCACTTGTCTTTAATACACTACACAACTACTTTTCACACTACAGCAGACAATCATCAATTCACCTTCCCTAGATGGACTGTGACCTTTTTCAAAGAAATTTTAGGACCAGTTTTTGCAGAGCATGTGAGATACATGCAGAAAATCTTTGTTCTGAAGCTCATCACCCGTCAGCATCTGTTGGAGTAGTTTTTTACAGATCATCTCTATGACCAAATATAACAGAAAAGAAAAATTAAGTTTAGGGCTGTCTTTTCTTAACACGTATTCTGAACAACACAGAGGTAAAAAAATTGTAATAGCCAACAGGAAGATAAACTTTACTGTGTGATAATTTCAAAGGTACAACATTGCTAGAGGCAAAAAGGAAGTAATTCCAAATCTCTTTACACAGAGTTTATTTCAGGTATCATTTTGCATGTTAAGTTACTCAGAATTATTTCTGAACAAACTATGATGGTCATGGTGTGCAGCAAATAAGAGCCTATAGTACACAGGGAACTTGGAACCATTCCCCTTAGGTCACTGTGAACATATTTCTGTAACAATAAAAATGAAAAGCACTTCTTAAAAAAAACTTATGTAAATTAGTGTTTACAACCAAAAAAAACCCTCCCAAACCTATTAATTGCAGTGCCAGTGCAAAGTCACACACAGGTAAAGTCACACCAGCTCAGTTACACAGAACAATCCAAAAGGTCGGTGTTGACTTTGGAACATCTTATTATGGAAACAAACAATCTATTTAAAAGAGACTAATGGAAGTAGGATCACTTTTCGTCTGAAAGACATATGGAGTCTTTTTCCTGTCAACTGAAGTTCATGGCTGGACTCAATTTACAACTCCGATCAGACTAACATGCTTAAAACCCTACAGCGTGTAGAAATCTCACAAATGTTGTCCTGTCATTAGCTAAAAATTATCTTTGTTACCTTATAAATAATATATAAATATAAATATATATATTTTATATATAAATATATATAAATATATACAAAATATATATAAAATATATATAATATATAAATTTATATATATAAATACCTTCTAAATACTTATTGTTAAGAGTCCTTCTGCAAATTATACCATTATAGGAAAATAACAATGCAAATATATGCACAATTTTTTTGAGCATACCAGAGTAATTAAAAAAAAACCACCAACCTACCAATTAAAAAAACAAACAAAAACCCAAAACAAACAAACAAAAAACAAAACAAAAAAACTAAACCAATGGCACTCTCCAGAAGAATAAAGTCTCTTTGAAAAATTATGTATTTTTATTGTTCATCTTTGGCTGAAGTGTAAATCCAAGATAATAAGTTGTACAAAGTTACCAACTCAACTACATTATGAATGAAAGCTGTTGTTAAGAGTAACTTACCCTCAACATAAAAAAAATCTACTCATCCAAACACTTGAAATGGTTTCCTCTTGGTAGTATTATTTCAAAAAACAATGCCTATTGATTAAGTAATCGTTATTTAAAAAAAAGAGAAAACCACACAAAACATTTTCAAATAAATTTCAAATATATTATTCTTCTGTCAGAGGAAGTCAAAAGGCAGTCATCTGAGAATAATCTCCCATTTAGTTTTAACATTATTCATGCAATAAGCTTATTAACTTTTTTCCCAGTAACCAACTCAGCAAATTCTCTTCTCTTCTCTCCTTCTCTCTTTACTCCTTAATTTCATTCTTTGTAACTCATATGTGAGCATATTAAAAACAGTCTTCTGAGTCTCACCATCCAAAGGTGAAAGTTTTAATTATACATGTGGAAACCCAAGGTAACACGGCATTTGTGATCTTTTTGGAAAGGTTAGCCCCCAAATATCATGAAGCACTATGTTTTCTTTGAAATATGAAAAAGTGGCTCCATTTCATAAGAAAGTCAGCACGTAATTGGAGTCCTTGTCATAGTAGGAATTCAGAAAAGACTGCAAAGTTTGTCCTACCACCTTGGTCCTTTCATTTTCCACCTCTAATTATTCCAGCTGTGCAAAATTTAAGTGCTTTAGGGTGTCTTTATTTTTTAAACACACACGCACTCACACTCACTCTCCATGGAGCTGGGCTGAAGAAAATCCATGTGATTAACAGAATTAATTCTATTCTTTAGGATACCGAAGCATATTATATATTCTATGCTACTTCACCTTTTAAAAAATAAAAATGCTTATAAAGTAAAATCAGAGTGTGTGTATTTCTTACTCAAGAGGCTGAATGCACAACACTGTACTCCAGGTCTGCTCTGCCTTTTGTCTCAAGCATTGCAGTGCTTTACAACAGTGGGTTTGGGGCACCCTCAGTAACACACAGCACATCCACCAGCTTTCCTCTGGATATCAGCGAGCTCAGGCTGCTGTACTTCAGCTCTGGGATCAGTATTTCTTTGAAAAGGTCACACCTGCCAACTCTCTGCTTCCTGCTCAGGACGTGAACGGCTCGGTACAACGCTGGAACGGGACGTGGTGCACGGGGTTGCCAAAGGGAGCCTGTAATTCAGACACTTTTCACTTTCCTTCCCCAACACAGACATGTCAAACCGGCAATGCCTCCCCTAGATACCGAAAGAATGTTATAAAAAAGGAGGTTCTACTCAGAAAGCACAGACCACTGAGGGACTGTCTCCAGCAAAACAACACTGTGCTGCAGACCAGCATACCCCAAAAGGCCCAGGGAATTCTGGTATGATGCCCCATATCTTGCACTGGATGCTAATTATGTCTGCTAATATTGTGAATTATAAAAAGAGTTGGCATGCCACGCTGGACTCGATGACCTCAAAGGTCTTTTCCAACCTAAACGATTCCGATTCTACTGTTTTTGCATATGTCATGTTTTTATATTGTGTTAATCAAGCAGACCTTGTTCCAGTCGTTTGAAGATTTACAAGTATCCAAAAAAAATCGCATCAGTGGATATATGAACAGAGAACCAAGTTAAAATATCAGCAGAAATCACGTTTCAGGATTTGACCTCCAGCCCTGTTTACAGAGCTTTTTAGAAAAGAAGGCAACTGTGCTGGCTCAAACTTACATCAGAGCAATACTTGCAGTATGGAAACAATAGTATTAGTAAAGTTTATTCTTGCAATTCACGAATTCAGTTACTGCTAAACAGTGGTAAGCTTATGCACACTGAAGTCTTATGACTGACAGCTTAAAGCAAATAAAAATATTTGATCCCAACGTATTTCTGCATCCTTTCTAGAAATTTTACATTACATTTAGCGGAAATTATCTCTGCCTGAATAGGGATAAGGTGAAGTGTAAAATGGCAAGGGAAGAAGAGACACTGCTACCAAGAATGCAGGTTACATTCGTCCTCTTTTCATAAAATTAATACGGTATTTTTGGACCATGGTAGAATTCAGCCATGTATTTAGGAAATACTAAAACATACTTTCAAATAATTGATTTTTTTTTATTTTACATTAAAATACCTCAACATTACCTACAATGACTTAAAAAAAGCACTGTTATAATTCTATGGTATGTTTTACAGCAACTATTTTCCATACTGTCAAAAATCCCTATGGTTTTACTTGTAAAGCAAGTGACTGACTAACTGTAGCTATAAACAGTCACTCTAAAACAAACAGCAAACATATAGTACTTTTTTCACTATTTAGAAATGCAATCCCACTAAACTTCACCGAGCAGAGAAGATTTAATGACCTCCAATACACCGTAACTGGAGATGCTCATTTTCTCATCTAGTATGCAGATACAATACACTAATACATAATTAAAGAACAGACAGTTACTGATTTATATTTATGTGAGATCAGCTTTACAAAAAAGAACATACTTCAGACTCACAGGCAATTAAAACCAGATTGATTTCCTACCACAACTATGAGTTCAAACTCCTAGTGAGAACAGCACGACTTACACTTTACTCCTCTACTCTTTATTACATTAATACAGAAACCAAAGCATAATACAGACCCCGAGAAAAATACTGTCATTCACCACTGACAAAAATAATGAGCACAGAAACCTTGTAGGTTTTCATATAACCCACTGATTACAGAAGGCACCTACTCTGCCCTTCAGAGCATAAAGCTGAGCACCAGGAATCCCCAACCTCGACATCTGCAGATGGTTCAACAGGAGTATAAGAAGTCTTAATCAGCAGCATGTAATTATAGTAATAGTATAGTAATAAAATATGTTTAAGGTGTCTGCAGTGTTGACACAAGTCACTGAAAAACAACATGTATGCACAATCTGTAGTTTGAACGACTGTCCCTTCCTTTTTAAGGCAAAAACATTCTTAGTGTTCTAACACTAATGCACTTTAATACAGAATGCCATGGTGGAAATCACAGAATACAATGGCATGACTAAGTTAAGCAATTTTTGGAGGGGAGGTCTTATTTTTTTAAAACATACTATGTTCTGTTAATTACAAAAAGAATAAACAAGAAGATAAAGAACATAATAAATTACATTTTATACAGGAGTTGTTAAACTAATTGGTTGCATTTCAACATGACAGCATAGATATTATCACATGCCAAAAGTTGGAAAGAGGCAACATACCAAACTTCCCTTTCTGATAATGCTCTCTGTTTACCAACTAAGCACTGCCTGTGGCAGCATGTTACAAAAGGAGGAGCTGGTTTGGCTCACCTCTGTTAGATCTTACTGGCTGAAACAAGAAGCACAGAGCGACTACATCTCACTTAATTACACAGATTAGATATACAAAGTAGTTTAATCAACCAGCTCTAACACTGCATTAGTTGAAAACACCACAAACAGGACCAACGCTATACTCAACATCCAACTGTCCGTGTAAAAAACTGCTTTTAAAAAATCCCTACAAATACATGGAAAATAAGACAGCTTTTATTATAAGAAAGTAATATAAATACAGTAAACTTTCTTGCTTCCATTTGTCTTTATTCATTGCCTGAAAACAATTTGTTTTAGTTTTGTATAGTGGTGCCATGATCCCTCATTAGAGGCCAAAGGAATTACCATTAGCAAAACTAACTCGCTTTATGAACTGTAGAGACACACAACACACAGCTCTTTTCAAACAAACTTGTTCTCTAACTCAAGATCAAACAAATTAGTGTGACAGAGTAAGAAAGACCATACAGATAACAGTAACAATTCCATGTAATTACAGATTAGCAGTCATCTCCCTCAGAGCAAAGCAATTAAACACATGTTTATCTTCAGACCTACCGTGGAATCAACATGCACAACTAGATGTGAGGTTTGTAATTGTTAGCTTTATCCTGCATTTCCATCCAAAAGCTTCTTGCACAAGAAAAGAAAAATTAAAAAGCAATTATGATTTTGAATCCTCTCTTCCACAGGCAGAATCTGACACACCAAGTGTGGTCTGACACATGTTAGACACTCAATAGTTCAAACAGGATAGAGGACTAAAAATAAAAGTTTATCTTAATGGTATAATACATTTTTTCCAATGAACTCTTACATAATTCCTTATGTTATTAAGCTTATTATTATATCTCTTTTGAATACTCATTATGCACACAACATCCTCATCCAGGCTGTTATTCTGCCTATACAAACAAGATACAAATGAGAGCACATAAGAGGTGTTGCAGACCAACCTGAATTGTCTCCCATTTTCTTCCAATGAGTGGAATCATTCAAGAATAGCAATCTCTAGTCTAAATATGATAGGTCTGTAATTGTCCTAAAAATCACTATATGGAAAAGTTAAATGCCTTAATGTAAACTGTATGATAAATCATTCACCACCCTGTATGAGTTAGTCAGTGGTAAGTTATAAAATGACAACATACAGGGGAGGGCGACAGCACAACCTGGAACGACCAAAATCTCAAAAATTGTACTGAAGTTCATGTAAAAAATGTCAAAGTCAAGTACTACTGATAAAACAGAGAGGAGAGGCAGGGAGATCACAAAAATCACTTAAGTGCAGTTGAACAAGTGTAAAAGCAACTTCAGACTTTATAATAAAGGTTCATTGAATAAAAATATCCAAATCAGCTGTACGAGGCAAAGATCACAGGTTGAGATAAGAACAATTTACTGGAAATAGCAATGAGATATAAAAACAAACAAAAAGAGAGAGAGTCCCTTCCCCCAGTCAGGTGGGATGGAAAAACCTCTGGGTCCTGGCCACACTTGCTCCCAGCTACTGCAAAAATGAATCCTGTCCTGCCTGGAACCAGGACAATGCTTTTAAACTTAGTTTGATACGGTAAGGAGTAACTGTGAGCTCTCTCTCCTAAAATAAAAGTATGGGTATACACCTCTTTTTTTGGTAAGAATCCCCATTTTACACAACTTTTAATACTCGCTTAAAAATAATTGTCTGGTTGTTTTTGACAACTTGACCCTTATATTCCACACTTTTTCTCTTAGTATTATATATGTTAATATACTAATCAATAGAAAACCCTAGGGTAAGTAACCTGACTTGCTGAGGAAAAAAATAAAAGATATTCCTAAACCGCACAGGAAAATTCTATACAGAACCATAAAAACCACAGGACTAAGAATATGCTTCCAAGTGTACTTATTGGACTGCTTGTTAAGTTATTTTAACTATTACAGCCTCTGAAACTATTTCAGAGACAGGTCAACAAGACAGAATTTTTATGTAATGTTTGCTGAAATGAAGCCTTAAGCCTCTGATTATTCTCTCTCCCAGCAGATAAGAGACCAGCACTTCCAAGACTGGTGTTTCTGATGCCATTTAATGATTTTAACTTGTTTTCCTTACCTGCCTGAGCAGAACGGACTAATCTGGTGGAAATTTTGTGCAACATTTGTAAAAGAATCAATTGATGACAGCAAGGCAAAACCACTGGCTGTGACACGCAGTATGTCAATGGAAATAGAACACAACCCCTAAATATTTCATTTAAGTGTTCTACTAAGTATATTATCACCATTATTCGCTTGTGTTATGAAGAAAGCATTGTCCCACGCAATTCAAAAGGGATGATTTATTAATCAGTGTATGTAAACGTTCCTGAGCAGTTCCTCTACCTCAAGCAAATGAAAATCCCGCTACTGGTGAGATTTTCCAGGCTTTTGTACTGAGATCCTATTGACAGGTGAGAAATCTCACTTCTTCATCTTCAGAACTCCAACTTAGAATGGACTGATTCTGTCCAGCAATAACCTAATCCAAAGAATTCTGAAGTGCTAAAAAAACCAAAAAAATACATGTGAAATGGTGTGTGAGAAATGACATGAGAATAAATAGGAAACTATTACCTCTTTCAACTCTATAACCAGATTATATGATTAATATTTTACAAACTAGTCAGATCACACAACTTTATCACCAAAGCTACTGGTGCTGTTACTGTACAAACCAGAATACAACAGTTCCCAAATTACTAAGTTTAAGATCCAAATTACAGGTCCCTCCCATAGAAATCTTTTCTTAAATCTTCTGCATAGAACAAGAAAAGTTTAGATGAAATGGAAGATGTTTATCTGATTTTATTTCATCTAGAAACTGGATCCCTCCAAGTAGAAGTTTATTCTCCTTGGCGACTTTAAGGCAGGTGAAAGCTTTGCTTTAAATCTTAACTGTTTCTTTCAAACTGAAAGAGATGCTTTGAAATACGATACATTTTACTCTTCAAGAATTAATTTTATTGCTAGTTCCTAGCATAAACATTATTTTGTTGACCATATTTAAAACATCTGAGCATCTCCACAAACTGATGAAATAGAACAAATGCCTACATGAAAAAGTTAGAGCCATAAACCTATATAAAAATAGAGGTTTTTAAATCTAAAATAAAATGCAAAACCAAACTAACAGACACTTTGATGGAGAATAAGACTACAAATGGGGATAAAGGAAGAACTCTTAGAAAAGGAGAGGAGCTGGATAAAACCAAGATAAAGACAACAAAGAAAATACGCATGAAGGAGGAAATCCTTCAGAAAGGAAGGAGGCTGAAAATTCACTGCATCAGTAAGCCTTGCATTCCAAGGAGAAAGCTGGTGTGAGGGAAATCTACAATCCAGAAAAACAATAAAATCACATTCAAAGAACAAGTTTCAGAGCTAACTGAATGATCACTTCAGGAGGGAACAGAACACATTCCAACACTGCTGCTTTATATGAAACTGGGCTTAGATGAGGACAAGAAAATAGGAAATGTGGAAAAAGGAGTCCCTTGGGACACATCTCCCTGGTCCAATAAAACATCCAAAGGCTCCAGCAGTTTTCTGTGGAGGACTATTAACATTGCTTTTATACAGCTGTAGCAGATGGTATGATTCACTTATCTCAAAATACAAGGGCTCAGGGAACTTGATGATATTATCAAGCATCAAGTTAGAACAAATAAAAAAGTGCCTTTCATGCAAATATTGAAACTCTGGCTGTCATGTTGTGGGGAGAGCTCTAATATTTAACACAATCTTTAGAGAGGTAACACTTGAAAAAGCAGAATGCCAGTGACATTATAGGAATAGAACCCTCAACTTCCCCCCTGCAAGGATGTCCTTAAACTACTGTTGTCAGGTAAAGGTAATACAAGGCAGAAAATAATAATTCTCTCCCTTCCCCTTCTTCAAGGCTTCCATTAGCACCTGCTGCTGGGCACTGCCAGAGATGGGACACCTGGTCAGATATACTTCTGATGTGAACCAGTGCTGTATTACTGATGGCCTTGTGGTTTTGCAGTATCTTTATCTCTAAAGAAGGATTTCCTTCCTTCAGAAGGAAAACTGTCCAAGAGAAAAACGATACGTAATCAAAAAACCTTCTTCTTCCTCCAGTCTCTAGAAAGGCATTTGCTCAGCTTCAGTATTCATCACATTAGGAAGTAGCACAGACCTTTCTCCAAGTTCAAAAATACTGTTTCAAAGACTTTTTTAGAAACAAGATTTAGAAATAAGGAAGTCGGTTGCAACCATCCATTCATGTTTTCACTCCTCTGCTCTCAGTGGGAGCAAGCAGGACTCCTGCACAAAGCCAGAAATGGGTGGTTTTTTAATAATGCAAATGACAAAAAACCCTGAAACCCTGCTTTTCTCCCAATACCCTAAGGTTGTTTTATTCTCCTTAGAGGCAGCTTCAAGACTTGTCCTGTTCTCCCATGTCCTCCACACAGCTCTTTGGCTCCTCAAGCTGCATCATGGAAAGAAACATACACAAAGTAACTGAAAAACAGGAAAAGAAAGGTTTCCAATGATCCTGGAAACCGCTGCCATCATCTGGACATGATGGGCAGGCACTGGGATTAAAAAAAAAAAAGCCATTTAGTATTATAAAACAGGGCACAATGCAAGCTGAACGTGAGAAGTGAAAACTAGCAAAATTGAAAAGGTAATCTGCAAGTCAACACCAAAAAATACATTTAGTTTTAAGTTTGATTTTTAAGAAGTTCTGAATAACGCTTTAAAAAGTATAGGAAAAGTGAAAAAACATTCATCAGTACTAATAGGAACTTCTTAATGAAGAAAACTTTAAAAAAAAATCCTCAGGGGACTTGAAACACTTGTAAATGCACAGGCATGGTAAAAAGCATAATTACTGAATATGTGACCTAACATGGGGAAAAAATTCAAACTGAGTACTATAAAAATCATAAAAAGGATAGTAAAAGATAATAGCAATGGCAGGTCTATTCAACAGAAACAGGATCTTAAAACACACACAAATTTTAACAGCAAAGAACAATTAATCTAAGTTGCTAAAAACAAAATACTTCAGTGGGATGTCAAGCAGTAACACAAAGCTGACAACTGTGCTTTAATTAAATTTGAGACTGTTACCAATTAGTTAGTCTACAGCACTACAGGCTTCATGCTGCCTATGACTCAGTGCACTGACTCATCCAGTAAAACTTTTCTTACAGAAGAACTATCCAGGCACCCACAAGGATGCAAGATCAAAAGGAAAGTAGTTACATTGACCTTCTTTGCAAAAAGTCTTGTTTTAAATTTAGATGACCAAAAGCATATACTGACACAACTGCTCAAATAGGTTTTTTTTTTTTTTCAAGGAGAGAATTTCAGGAGCGCCGTTTTAACTCCATTTCAGATAAACATCTCAAAAAATCAAAATGCAAGCAATGTTTTGTACAGTCTGAAATTGAAGCAGTAGCTTTTAAATCTGCCTTTTTTTGTAAGCTGCTCAAGCAGCATTATTTGTTATTATTAAAAATATCTACAATTTCTCATTGAAAAATCCTGTTTTCTGACACTTAGGAGTCCAGGTTGATTTTAACAATTGGAGGCTTAAGTTTTTTCTGTATTAGAAATAAGGTCTTCAGCTGATGGAAGGAGCTGGGAAAGCATGACAAAATGTCTTCAGCCACTTCCCTCTGTTGTGAAAAAAAACATGTTTGGTTAGATTTTTAAATTATAACAATTCCACACTGCACCAAGCAGTAATGGCATCTTCAAGTTCCTAAATGAAGATAAGAGGAGGATAATCCTGAGTGAAAGACTTTTCTATTGGTATTCTCATGGGCTTCCAAAAACTTGTTAGTTCTAAAAGTAACGCTGCTCTCTCTGTTGTTCTTGCTGAATGCCCAGGTTATGATGCTTAAGCTGCCAAGGCCAGAATCTTGGAGAAGGGAAGTTGTCTCTTCTGCTCAACAGCTCCTCCCGGTTCTGTGTTGTCCACCCATCCCTGATTAAGCCCAAAACATGTATTTACAATTTTCCCTTATATTTCTCCATTCTAAGCACTGCTGCTTTGGTTGACTCAAGATGTGACTTATAAGGCTCCTGCATCCTCCCTGTTTATCTGAAAATTGTTTATTGCACCTACCACTATGTCCTATCTAACGCAGAGAAAGGATTCTATTTCTATACAACTGCATAAGAATTTGTCCTCAATTCCTGTTAAATATACATCAATTAAAATAGCATATGTGTTTTATATGCCTGACAAAAGGCGGGACTTTTAAAATTATTTTAAATAAACCAGGTTTTTAAAAAAACATTGGCACAGTGAGACGTGCTATGTAAGTTACTTGTGAGATCACAACAAAGACTCATTAGTAGAGAAATCTACTTTTATAGAAATGCTTGGAAGGGTTCTAATAATTCTCTAAATGAATTAAGAAATTATACACAAAGTCAAGCTGAAAACATTATTAAAATTTACGCTTTGCTGCTGTTCACATGCAAGAAAAATTATCCCAGAACTAAGAAATTAAGAACTCAAAGAGACCAAGAGATTCTTGCATTTTTATACTATAGTAATTTATTAAGAAGCAATATTTAGTCTTTAGCATGCTAATAACCTTTGCTCCCCCTTATGAGAATTCAAAATATTTTGCAAATATGTTCAGTTTTATAAGGTAAATCAGACATACCCATTTTTAAACTAGAGAATGTTGATTTTTAATAATTTTTTCAAAATTATTGCCTCACAGAAGAGAAAATATTATTACAAATCCAGCGAACCACACACTCAACACTAGATACTCTAGAATCCCTGCCTCCCATCCTGAAAAAGTTGCCTTTTCATTTGCATTCTGTTACTCCTATAAGGAACTCCAAAAAATGAAAGATGACTCAAAATGCGACTAAATGTTCTAATGCCATCTCAACTTCCATCAGTAACAAACACGCTGCAACGTAAATTAACAACGAAAAAGAAATCAAAAAGGAACTTCTGGAAGATAAAAACATCTGTGGCAAGAAGTGGTCAAGCAGAGAGCAAAGCTGTTCCCTCCAGGTTTCCCTGCAGTAAACTTGAAAACATTGGCAATGTACACAAGGTAAACCAGCTTTACAAATCTCTGGACCCAAGCAGCAATAAGGTGATGCTGATGGCACCACTGTGAAACATTTACGAGCAGCTACTGATCCACCAGAGGCACAATTCCCACCCAAATCTTGCTCAGGTATACACGAGCTGAACTTGTCAGTGAAAATATCATAAAGGAATGAAAAGGTATTATGCCTGATGACACGACAGAAAATAAAGATGGCCAAGAAAGCCAAAACTCACAGCTCTCCAGTTCACATTCCATCTGCGTAAAAAGCTGTCGCACGCAATTTAAAAAAAAATAAGGACTAAGAGGTAAAACCTAACTGGACTAATTTTTTCCAAAAGTACTTTTGACAGAATATGAAATGATAAAAAAGTTGTTTACACACCAAGTCTAACAATCTACATCACAAAGAGAAATATAAATAAATAGTTAGCATTTTGTAGGAAAACAACCTTCTCAGATCATGCATTAAGTACAATATAAAATGATTTTCCAGTACCGGTCTATTCAACAATATTGAACATAATTCAACCATTATTACCCATTTTTCACATTCATCTCATTGGTACACTAACAGGATGCTACTAAAGTATACTAGTATACAGCTGAAATATCTGTAAAATCACTAAGTCTGCATATTCAAGAATTTAATTGACTTGCACTTTCTATCAACCCTCTCTGCATTGTTTCACACAGAGGAGAAAAAAGGTTGCTATGAATACATTTCGAAGAATCCATCAGTCACAATCACTTAATGCCTCCAAATAACTTCGAATATATTTCCTTCACAAGGGTTCAATCTTCTGATTGCAGCTAAGCACGAAAGAGCATATCAACACTTATGAACAGGGGTTTTTTTTAAAAAACATTAAAAAAGGCATTTTTTCCTCTTCCTTGTTATTGTTGCCTTCTTCACTTATTTTCTAAAGCCTCGTACCTTTAACTTGTGATCTCCATTCCACAGAACATACTGGAATACTCCACCTGTGGACATCTACAGTGCCTCTTAAAGCACACGGCATCTTTCTCATCTATCAACTGCAGGTCCTCCACAGAAGCCTGGCAAGAGTCCATTTGCTGGCAGACCACTCTAATCCTCACACATCCAGAAGCAAAGGCAGCCTTGTCCCAGACCCTCTCATATCCCAAGCGTCATTCCCTGCCTCGTGTGCAACCTGCACCTCATGGAGCTGAGAGGAGCATCCAGAAAAAGTAATGGGAGCAATTTTTTTTCAGTGCAAGAGAACACGGATGAGCCCCTTCCCTCTTGGACAAGCGGTAAGAAAAGCAAACAAAACCCACCACCACCTGCTTTTGGACAGCTCTGGCAGGCCTTGCTTCAGTATGCATTATTTACTTTACTCATTTTCCTAAGAGTAACGTTGTCCGGAATTAGATTTAATGACATTATGACTCAAGCACACCATTATTAACATTTCCATAGGAAATTAAAATTTCAATGTCTGAATGACTTCAGCTAATCACCAGACCTTGCAAGACAGAGACTATTTCCTCAGTTACCTCAGAAGAAACCTCTTCCTTCAATTATAACTGGGATATTTTAGATGCAATGAAAATTTTACAAAGGCTCAATTGAAAATCTAATCCATTTTTTAATATTTATGGTTAGCCAACCCAAAAAAAGCCAAGGATATGTCTTTGATAAGCCTTGGTTGCCAGGTGCCTACAGCAATTTGACACTGAATAAAACAGTTTTTGAGAAAGAGGGAGCCTGAAACAATATTAATTTATTTCAGTCCTTAAAACACAATTATTAGAAAAGTATTTTCCCAAGCCGGTGCTGCTGAGCACCAACACACACCCCTGGAATGAAGATGACATGCTCAGAAAATCTGGAAAAAAGAAAAAATATTGGGAAAAAAATCAGACCACACACTTGCATAACTTCAGATACCCCTTTAAACACCAAATTTGGTAGTTTAACCTTTTAATTGACTCTTTATTCAGAAGAAGTCTGTGCAAGACTACTCACTACAGGATTAAACACAAAACAAGAAAACAAAAAGAACCAACCTGCAGGTATTTTCCATACTCCAGCTGCGGTCTTCAATTGCTAGTAATACTTTTTGTGATAGAAAAAGTCTGTATTCCTGTTTGCAAACTCAAATTCAAATATTTAATAAGAAAGCTTAGCCAAAAGGCTGACTAAAGACACACAGTACTAGATGAGGAGGAAATGAGTAGCTACATATATTAATTATCACCCTTTCTGAGATCACAGGCTCAATCAAGTTAAAATTTAAAGGGCTTAGATTACTTTCTGGTGAATTTTATTAGTTTTCCCCAAGAGGTGCAAAGACTAATGCTGTCACAACAGAAAAGGAGAGCACATACAGCGTCATTACAAGCTGAGTCACCCCAAAGCACTGAATCTTGCTTTATTATAACACAGCATCTTAAACAGTCTCCTGAAGCTCTGCCATTTGTTATGCGGCACGGCGGTAACAGCGAGCGAACCCAGCACCACCATAAAACGAGATCTGGTGCATCTGCAGAGCCCTTCTCGGTAGGCAGACCCTGTTCCCTTGCTGGTCCCCTTTGGATGTAGCAGCTGCAGGGCTTCCCTTCCTCTACTGCAATAGAGAAGGATGCAGATCAGAGTTGGTGAGAGCTGCAGAGAGCCACGGTGCAGGTGGGAAACGAGGAGGTCAGGCCGATGTCCAAGAACTACCACCAGAAGATTCTTCCCTGTGCAGCTGTAGCCATCAACTTACTCCTCCCCCCCCAATCCAAGTATTTTAGTTATTTTCTCTCAAAAGGCCAAAATCTTGAAGGACAAAAGAGTAAAATCTGAAGGGACTTCTTCACCGTGCCTCATGCATAACCTGCCATCATTCAGATGCAATACACGGATATTTTTCATTTCCTGGTACCACAGCCTAATCACCCAGCAGTACCAGCTTCAAAACAGAACACAATTATGCAGTGCTCTCAAATAAATCACACGTGTTTTAAGTCTTCTGTCGTTCAGGAATTTAAGATCCCCTGTATTTTTGGAGGACCCAAAACAGGAGACAGCGAAACAAGAAGATAATTGACAAGCGTGACTGACTTTCTCCGCCTCCTCAACTGGCTGTTCACGAACAGACTCCTGTCTTGTTTTATTCCCAGTCCCCTCCTTTACCCTCTCATCTCGTGATGGAACTTGCTCAGATGCAGATACTGTAGACCAGAAGATGTATGACATTTGTTGGCATTGCACAGTTAAATAAGACTCCTTCTACCTTGTTACTTTTTATTTAGACTGCACGTCAGAGAGCAATCAGTTATAATGTAAGGAACTTAAGCAAATGGGGTCTGATTTTCCAAATCCACACGTAGGCACTACCATCATAAAAAAGACAATATTACTATTTTAAAAAATAACAAATATTTGGGGGACTATCTTTTGCATATCTTAATCAAAACCATTTGGAAAATATTTTGAAAATATTTTCCATTTTTTGTGCACTAACTTCAAATGCTAACTTCCCCCCAAAAAATCCCTCTTAAAATACGATTTTAGCCAAATATTTTAAACAGCATTATCTGATGAGATTCCATTTAACTAGCTTCCTATTACATACCACCAAAAATGAATATACTTTGCTTAGATATGCACTCCACACACATTTTATTACACATTTCCATACACAGCTGTGATCTGGAGCCTGATTAGCCTCTTCCATAAATTCATAATACATGCAACCAGATAAGAGTGACTGAAAGAATACACAGGAACTACATGATCAGCTGCAATAATTCTCAATATGCCCCAGTAACACTCAAGTATCACGGGAAAAAAAGTGTGTTCTGTAAATCCCAGAATATTTTCAGAATTTCTCTGCATAAATTTATTGCCTCTTGCAAGTTCCTATATCTTTCTTTCTGTTTTACAACAATGGTATATCTTTATCAATCACCATATAAATCACTGTGCTCCTGAGAGAGAAAAATTAGCCATAAAATTTGCATATGGAAAGATATTTTCAGCATGCTTCCCACAAAAAACACAGCTGTTTCTACGATAAAGAATACTTACAAATCACTTGCTTTAAGTCACCTAATTAATTTTACAAGTCCAGTGAAAATAACCTAAAACAATAAAAAACTTTTACTATGTCCATGTGTGTGTTGTGCTTTTCCAAAACAAGTATTTCAGCTTTTATCTCATGATGTAATTAATATTCCATTCCAAACTTGGTATTTTGGTTGCATCCTACAAAAAAAAAACACCTCATACAGCTTGAGAACTCAGAACTAATTTTTCCAAGATCCCTTTTCAATTCCTGTTTATTTTGAATACCCTGCAGAAAAACTTCAATTTTGAGAGCCTCTAGTGTAAATGGCTCGTTCCAGTTATAAATTATTTGCAGATGGCTTTGGAGGTACTATGATAAGAACACTGGTCACCAGCACAGACCCCTAACTATTTATACACCAAAATAATTGGAAACCTTTCTCACAAGACAGAAGTCCACTCTGCAGGATGCTGCACAGGGAGAGGTTATTTTTGCCTTGAAGAGCTTACACTCGGTGTAAGGCAGAAAGAGAACACTGACGTATGGACAGGATTATAAAGAAACTGAGACAGCAAGTTCTGAGCAGCAGACCCCACTTTTGCACACCAGCAGTCAACCTCAGCTTCCTCCCCGTGTCACCTGTGATTGACTAACCAGCTCTGCAGAAAAGCAAGGAAATAATCATGTTCCAGCCCAACAACATCCACCTGTGGCAACAGAACCTCCAGGAGGTGAAAAGCCACAGTCTTCAGACTTAACTGCAGAGCTCAAGCATCACTTCCCTCACAACAGAACAATGTCTGACTGTTAGCAATGTCTTATACCTCCTCCTGTTGTTATCTTAGAAGACCACGTTTATAATCTTGGCTGAAAAAAAGAATCACTGGGTGCCTGAAAATAGCAACTATCCTGAAAACAAAGCAACGTGGACCTGAAAGACTGAAAGGAGAGCTCTTGGCAATGCTGGATGTTTTCAAGAAATACCTGCCTCTTTCTAGAAACCAGATATCACACATTATTTCCATTATTTATTCCATTATTTTCACTACTTCCATTATTATTCATTACTTCCTTCAATGAATGCTGGGTAGCAAAAATAATCTAAATAATTTTATGGAGACTCAAAAACAAAATCTCCACAATTAAGTCTCAGCTAACTCAAGAAGATGTCAGACAAGATGTCTTTGGGGAAAATTAACTGCCTTTTTTTTTTTTAACACAAATTAACATAATGAGATTTGAAAAAAATCACCTGATACTAATTGTTTCTGATTAATCACTGAAATGCTGGAGAAAAGGGAAAGGTCTCATTCATTCTTTCTCACCTCAAGTTTGATCACCTATTATTACAGATACCTATGATTTACACCTATAATTTACATATACTGAAAAAAAAAAGCTTCCAGAACTATCATAAACCAAATAATACTAGTAGAGCTTATGGTATCTCCATTCTAGTCTATTCTAGATCGTATTTAATGCAAAATCATAGATGTCATCAGATTACATATAATCTGAGTAGGACACAATTTGCTTTTGTTCTAGTTGTAGATAAGAGATTTTATATGCAAGTGTTTGTTGGTGCTGGAGCACTGTCGTTTCCTACAGCTTTGCAAAGGAAAAAAAAAAAAGGGGGTGGGGGAAGCAGGTGAAAACTGGGAAAACATGCTTCCGGATGTCTAAAGACACTGATTCTGAAACTATGCTTGGTTCTTCAAGAGAACAGGAAAAAAAACTCAACTGCCCAGAGAACTGTAAAAACACCGGTTGGGTGTTTGCAAAGAACACCAGTGGACTGAAAAGATTAAAATGTAGTTTAATCAATACAGTAAACTTAAAGAGGAAATTACTTGCATGTGGATTTACTGCAACAGACTTTTCATTGAGAAGTGAGGTAGATCGGCACAAACTAATTTGTAGCCTTTGCTTCGAAGACAGGACTACTACAGGGACTTTGTGAAACGAGGCAATAAAAGAAGATTCAAAGATAAGTGGAAATATTATTGCTAAAACTCCTGACAAACAGACTCCCCAAAGGAGCCAGTCAACAAGAATATTCAGTAGGAGGGTACTAACATCTTTATCTCAGCTGTGACTCACTCTTAAGTAACATTTATTTTCTTAAGAACCCCTATAAGTAAAATGAAAACCCCATTCACTGACCATAACTACAGGGAGAACATCATCTTTCTAATTAGATTTTCTTTATATTGGCAACTCCTTGTATTAGGACACAACAAGAAATAGAGGCAAAAATCAGCTGTTTTATAACAAAGAATATAACTGTGTTAGAGCTGAGTAAAGGAAATTTTTATGTGTGTAGGAGAGAGGAAAGCAGAAAAACTAAATCCAAGATCAGAGCATTTCCTTCCCCACCCACAATGAAGTGTTTATGGACTTCCCTGTCATGACTACAACGTTAAAAATGCAAATTTATACGACGGCCCCAGTTGAGATCCATGTTAATACCAACTGGTTACCACTACTCACGTCAGTGAGAAACTGTCTCAATCTGTGCTCAAAATTTCACTTATTCCAGCAAAATTCAGTTGACACATTGCATTCTTCTGCAGAAAGTGTTGAAAATACACATATAAAAAGAAAAGTGTGAGTGCTGAACAGTTTCCAGTTTCGGTTATTCTGAACAGGTTAGCAGTATCATAAATGCTTCTGCTTGAGGTAAACACACTTGGACTCTCTTAGAGCAGTCATCAGTCGTTCACTACTAGCTTGGAAATCTGCAAAACCATGCATTCACAGACCTGAGAAAAGCCCACACCAATAATAAGCTATTTTACATTCATAAATATTTGAGTTACCAAAAACTCTTCAGGGGCAATAATAGTTACTCTCCATAGTTTCTTCTGCAAGTTTTGTTGCCACAAAAGTTGTTTGTTTGGTTTTTTTAATATATCAAAGACAGTTTAATGAACAGTCACTTCATCAGACCTCTTCTTATCCAAATAGAAGCTTACACAACTGGAAAAAATACTTTACCTACAGTGTCACAACTTCTATGTTCATTTAATGTGTGAAAATTCCACCATAGCTCTGAGATAGAAATCTGAACTTGAAGGTCCTTGTGTGTTTGACTGATTTAGGTGTCTTCAACAGTAGGACACATGCAAGAGCAATTTATATGCTAATGTGTATGTGCACTATTTGCATTCTCACTTCTTCCTCAAACATTGCCTTAAAATACAAGGCAACACAACAAGATTTGACTGCAAATTTTTGATCACTGAATCCATCTCAAAACTGCTGTATCATTTCACCACTGTTCGACAATGCTGTTTTGAAATGAAAACAAGAACTCTTTAAACTTTCTACTTACTCCTGTATTGTTTCAGTCTTTACAGCAAAACTACACACTGATAAGCCTATATTATAAGATTCTATGAAGCTAACATAAGCACTAAAATCACAGATGAAAGCATCTGAAAGGTGAAATTTATTTAAGCATTTACATTGTACAAGAAATCCTTTCGACTTAACACTGCATTTAAGGTCACTCTGACCAAAACCATGTCACTGTATCATTTCTTTCATGGAAGCACATAACAACATACCTAGACTGCACACAATGCAGATACATCAACACAGCAGCGTAGAGACTTGAGCTAACCCAGATAACCAAAAGCAAACTGCTCACAGTACCATACCCAAGTAAGGCAGCTCGTTAAAGCTCCACACCAACGAGGCAAAACCATTTCTGGTACCACAGAGCCATTTTATAACTACAGCACCTCTACAGTGCTCCTCGTGCAGCATAAGCATTCCCTAAGGGAACACCTCCAACCATGGAAATAGCTATCTCAGAACAAGGGACGACGATGATGATTTTTAAAACCTACATCCTACCTCTTGAACAAGGGGAAGAGAGCTCTACACCAACTCACGACATAACCACCCATGAGAGCTCCCCACTACTATGAGTAATTAACCCCAGGAATGCACCACTGCAATTCAGAAAGAGAAGCACAAAAGCAAGAGCGTATTCAAACACAACAGTTTTCAACAAATACTGCTTTATGTGGAATACAAATACTAGAATACAAATACTACTAGAACAACAAATGCTGCTTCATGGGGAATACAAATACTAGAATGCTATTAGTTTGAAACGCGGAGTCTTAATTTGAATTGCAAAACAAACCTTTAAAAGATGCAACTGACCCTTAAAGAGCACCCCTTTATCCCTCTGAACAAAAGTTATGCCCACAGTGCACAAATTTTTCTGCTGGACTGTTGGTGAGTCACAAGCGTTAATTCAACTCACCTGACCTGGCTGGGGGGATAAACAACTAAGAACCTCCTCCACCATCACTGGCACGTGCAATCTTCCCAAGTTATCGTTTTCGGTACTTCGAGGCAACTCTTCAGTTTCGCATTTCTGGACTGTTTGTTCCTTTAGCTCGCAGTCAGAAAGCTTTTTTGGCGTAGCGTGGATCCTCCTGGCCAAACCAGCCAGGCTTACCGAATTCAGTCTCAAGCCGTGCAGAAACAAACACTTGTGAACTTGGCAGAGGTACCGAGACAACATTTTGAAATTGATCAGCCTAGAAGAACAGCAGATGCTGGGAATTACTCTGAAACAAATATTTGAAACAGTGCACCTGTTTGAAAAAACAAAGTGGAACTACTATAGGTAAAGCAATAAATACACATTCCAACATGGGCAGTTTTACAGGTATGTCATGTCAGCAAAATATGTTCTCAGAATTTTCAGTGTTATCTACCAATCAGTCATATTCAAGCAACCAGTAGATTATTTTCACTATCAAATTTTCATTTGCCTGGATTTACCTTGCCAGAGGCCTCAGATATTTTGCCTGCATAGATAAGAACATGATGAGTAATCACCTCAGGAAAGTTATTCTCAATAAATTAAGCCTCAGCTGGGCAGTATTTCCACCTACCTTAAATTTGTTAGTGCATATCACTTTAACAATGCCCCTACAGCAAACACACACATCACCATGGGATGCTGTGCTGGTTTTGGCTGGGGCAGAGTTAATTTTCTTCCCAGGGGCTGTGCTTTGGATTTGTGCTGAACACAGCAGGGAAGAGACACAGCTGGTGCAGACGACCCAAACTGGCCAAGGGGATACTCCAGACCATATGACATCATGCTGAATTTATAAAGGGGGGGGGAGAGGAGGAAGATGGGTTTGAAGTGATGCTCTGTCTCCTCTGCTGTGCGAGAAGGGGCGCAGCTCTCCTGGAGAGGGCTGAGCACCTGCCTGCCCTTGGTGAACGGATTCCTCGCTTTGCTTCGCTTATGCGCACAGCCTTCCCTTTCCCTATCAAACCGCCTTTATCCCGACCCACGAGTTACTCAGTTTCCACCCTTCCCCCCTCTCCCCGATCCCGCGGGGTGCGCACCACCACCATCCTCCTCCTCATCCTCCTCCTCCTCCTCCCGACCCGCGGGCGGCGAGCCCAGCCTGCTCCCGCCGGGGAGGAGACACACTCCGCCTGCAAGCAGCCCCGTTCCATCAACCAGACCAAGAGGACTCCGTTTCTCAGAAGCGAGCACAGAGCGTAGTTTTATTACGGCCCGAAGCGGCGCAGCTGGAGGCGGAGCGGGGCTCGCACCGAGCGAGGAGCGTGAAGGCAGAGGCGGCCGGAAAGCGCCAGCAACCCGCTCCCCGCCCGGGCCGGGGGACACGGGGAGCGGGGAGGACACAGGGAGCGAGGGGGAACACACGGAGTGAGCGGCCCCGCCGTCGCTGGCCCTGTCGGTGGCCCCGGCGCTCTCCCCGCTCGCCCGGCCCGGCCCGCAACCCTCCCCTGGGCCCGCGCGCACGCACTTACCGCGAGCGCCGTCGCCGTGCTGACGTCACGGGCGCGGGCGGCCAATGAGGAGGCGCGGAGGGCGGCCGGCCGGGGTTTGAATCGGGCGGGCGCGGCGGTTGGAGCGGCCCCGGCGGTGAGTGCCGGGCACGGGCACGGGCTGGAGGAGAGTGCTGGGCACGGGCACGGGCTGGAGGAGGGCAGCGGTACCGGGGGTGAGTGCCGGGCATGGGTACGGGCTGGAGGAGAGTGCTGGGCATGGGCACGGGCTGGAGGAGGGCAGCGGTACCGGGGGTGAGTGCCGGGCACGGGCACGGGCTGGAGGAGAGTGCTGGGCACGGGCACGGGCTGGAGGAGGGCACCGGGGCCGGGGGTGAGTGCCGGGCACGGGCAGCGAGGCTGGGGCCGAGGCAGCGGGGCCGGGGCCGAGCACGGGTGGTGAGAGTGCCGGTGCCAGGCGCGGTCCGCGGGCGAGTCCCGGCGCGCTGTCCCCCCGCGGGCCGGTCCCGGTCCCGCCGCCGTGCCCCGAGCAGCGCTGTGTGCGCTGTGTGCGGTGCCGAGGGGAGCCCCCCCAGCTCCCCCCGCCCGAGCAGCGCTGTGTGCGGTGTGTGCGGTGCCGAGGGGAGCCCCCCCAGCTCCCCCGCCCCGGCTGCTCCCTCGCTCCGCGGCCGTGTCTCGGTTATGGGCTCGCCCTGGAGCGGCAAAAGCCGTCCCCGAGAGCTTTCAGCGTGTCCGCTCTTAGGGGAACGAGCCGGCGAGGATGGGCCATTTTAAAGGGAATTCCGGGTTGTTATCGGCCGCTGTATCCCGTGCAGGCGGCGTTAACGCAAATCCCGCTGTAACTCCCTTTAAAACCCACGTGCAGCGTGAGTGAATCAATAACCCGGCGAAAGCAGCGCAGGCGGCTGCTCTGCCTTCTGCTGAAGGGCAAGAAAACCACCCGCGTTAGTCTGCAGGAACGTGGAAGTTCATCTGCAAGCTTGCTCTGACATAAAGGACGTTTTAAATTGTTGAAATGAACTTAGGAATTTACGGGGGTAGTGCTATCTGGGTTTCTTGCAGCTGCGCTGGATTAAATCATCTTTTCAGGCCAGTTCCAGCGCTCCCCGAGTTGCGCTGCCATTGTAAGCAGCCCATTGTAGCTCACTGGCAAACGATGGGTGGGTCGAGCAGAGGTGCCGAGTGTTAGTCCTTATGAAATGTGTGAACTACCCGAAAGGTTTTATCCGAAATGTAATGCCTTTTCACCCCATGTTGTCAATTGCAGAGGAGGTTCAGCTGTGCAGCCTGAAAGAGCCTGGGGAGGCGAAGCTGGGGGCCAGAAGGGATGAGTCCCGCTAAGGAAGAAGATGTTTGCAATCACGTGAAAGTGGTGGTCCGTGTCCGCCCGGAGACCCAAAAGGAAAAACAGGAGAACTTTAGCAGGGTTGTCCACGTTATTGACCAGCATGTGTTGGTCTTCGACCCAAAGGAGGAAGAAGTTAGTTTCTTTAACGGGAAGAGACTGACCCACAGGGATATCAACAAAAGGCAAAGGAAAGATCTTAAATTTATGTTCGACGCTATTTTTGATGAAATGTCATCCCAGCTGGAAGTTTTTGAGCATACTACCAAAACTCTGATTGAGGGCTTTTTAAACGGATATAACTGCACAGGTAACTTTGCTATTTATTTTCTTTCATTAAAAAAAACTTAAAAGTTTCTACCGTTGCGTGCAGCTGCTGCAAGGGCATTAAAAAAAACCTGAGATAGAAGTGAAAGCATTGTGTTTTAATTAATATGTATGAGAGGCTGGCTTTTCAGCATATGGAAGTTAGGATAGCTCTACTATTTTGAAAGTAATTTTGTGTTAGGGTTATATAAGACTTCGGAATTTTATCTGAAATACGTGTGCTAATGACATAATAACTCCTCTGCAGTTATTCAAGCAGAAGCAGTTGTGTCACTGAAAGTGTGGTACCCGGCTTTATGAACTCTTAAAGAACTTGGGCTGTTTTAACTGGCAGATGGAACGTGATGAGGATATTAAATGTCTTTTAGCAATAAGTTGATGGTGTAGGGTTATGAGAGGAAGTATGTAATATTTTCGTGTAAATTTTGAACTGAAAATTCAAAAATGTTACTTTCAAATAGCTCTCTGATTACAACTGTAAAAGGTAAAGTCTAAGTAAGAAACTTGATCAGTTTATGGAAACAGCTGTTCGAAATGACAGATCTGTGAATGTTCATTTGACTTACGTATTTCTGATCAGCTTTCTGGTATAAACTGCACATTCTTGCTTTGGTTTTCTTGTGTCAATTCAGTGCTTGCATATGGTGCAACGGGAGCTGGAAAGACTCACACGATGTTGGGTTCCCCCGAAGATCCTGGAGTGATGTACTTAACCATGATGACGCTCTATAACCGCATGGATCAAATAAAAGAAGATAAAATATGTGACGTTGCTGTCTCTTATTTGGAGGTGAGTTCCTGCATTTGATATGCTGCTTTTTATAATTCATATTTAATACATAAATACAAGCTGGTTTCTCCTTTCCCTGGTCCTTTGTGGGGCTTGACAAAACGCATCCTTACAGGAGTGGAGCTGAGCTGTGCTCTGCCAAATTTGCTGTTCAAAGGCACCTGTCACTATTTTATAGAAGGCTGCCCAACAAGAACAATCACTTCTAATATATTCACTGAACATTCTCATAATTTGTGTCTTGCTGATCAATTGCATCCCTCTGAACATCTGTTGTTGTGTACAGGAAAATACCAGGGTTGTATCTCAGGACTTCACAGTAACATCCTATAAGTGCTGTGAAACTGTACAACAAAATGATGTTCTGCTTTTACAAGTCAGTGTCTTGGCACTGCTTTTGAGTGGTAGCAGTAAAATTGTTATTTTCTAGCTCCCTCAAATTCTTAATGGAAGAATAGTTGATGTTTTGGGAGGGGGAGAAGGAGAAGAGAAAAAAGGAAAATAAATGCTTTGGACTCATGCTTGTTGCAAAACCTTTTTTTTTTTTTAATGAGGAATAAAAGTTATTTATGAGAAAAAAATTATGTATCTTAATGGCTTAAAAGAAATCATGCACGTTGAATATTTTAAGCTCAGTATAAGAAAGCTGTTTGGAAAAAAATCTACAGCATGAATTTGTTGCTTTCTCTTAAAGAAATACTAAAAAAGACTAACGATTTCTGTTTATTTAAGTTTAATTCAGTCAAGTACGGGAGGATGATGTTAATAAAATACTTTAAATTCTCTTTCAAAGATTTACAACGAACAGATACGTGATCTGCTGGTCAACTCTGGACCTCTGGCTGTTCGTGAAGATGCCCAGCAAGGGGTGATAGTTCAAGGTCTGACATTGCATCAGGTATGGAAGCACATACAGAAACTCACAACGTGCTTCAGAAATTTGAGAAAGTTCCCATAGTTCTGTGAGAGCTGTATGGAACTTGGTAATTTCCTAGGGGGCTTTTTTCTGGCCAGTAACTTGCAAACTTAACTATTGCTTTACTGTCCTGGAAAAGCAGTTTAACATGGCACTTCTCAAACAGACTTATTATGAAAACAGAAGCAACCCTGAGGCTTCACGTTGGTGTAGAACACTCCAAGATGGCAATGAAGGCAAAGTCAGTTTTGCAATCTGAGAGTCAATTCTTGTGGACCTAATTTTTTTTTGGTAGACTTTTAGCGTATGTTACGTGCTATGTAGCTCGCAGATTTTGTGTTTGTGGAATGAATTGACAGGAAACAGCGTTCTTAGTTTGGTTTGCTCTGTGATCATCATGCTTCCAAAACTTGGAGTCTGGCGAGGGAGGGGAAAAAAATTTAGTATATCACTGTTTAATGCATTAGTACAAGAAGAATTGAGTCAGACACTCTTAAATGAAGCTTCTTCTAGCTATGGAGGACCTTTTCAGATTTGTTTAAATTCTTTAGTAAAGATATTCTCTGACCTAAATTTCTGCAGTTAAGTGCTTGCTTTTCATACATTACTGCTTTTTAGTGGAGAATATTTGTTTGAAGTGCCTCAATTTCAAAACAGGAAATTTTCTCTTATTTCTAGGTAGATAAAACATTAAGTTCCTTTTTTTTTTTTTTAAGTGAAGGTGAATGTTAATGTATTGTAGAATCTCCTATAGTTGATAGAAAAGGAAAACAAGTGTATTTATCTTGTTCTGTCTTGTTATTAAAGCCTAAATCAGCGGAGGAAATCCTTCAGATGTTGGATTATGGAAATAAAAATAGAACTCAGCATCCCACAGATGTGAATGCCTCTTCTTCCCGGTCCCATGCTGTCTTTCAGGTAAGCATTTCTGTAGGAAAAATAATTTACAGAATGCAGTTTTCATGTCTGACTATAAACTGAGAGTCTCAAGTAGTACTTTCTTACTGTACTTATCTTGGTTAATGTTAATTTTTACACTACAGTGATTTCTTAATGTTCTGGTATGTACCAAGCTTTAGAAAATGAATTGATGATTCTTAGTTTCCATAAATGAGTTTTTGAATGAGTTGTATAAATCTACTAGAACTTAAGACTTCTCCAAAGATTATTGCTGTGTGCTACCCTGTGGCTCCTCTTAAATACAACCTGTGATATTTAAGAAGAAATAGTATTTAAAAACTAGTCCTATTAACTGTATATGATGCCACTCTGGGTTGAAAAATATTAAATTTGATTCTGGTCCTTGCATTACAGCGTTTAACTGTTGGGTAGTTCTTAACTTTGTCTGCAGACTTTGGCAATGCTTAAAAACAGTAGCCAAAAGTAACAGAGCAGAAGTCATTGCCGCTCAGGAAGCTTCTGTGTTTTCTTATATACCTTAAACTTCTGTTTGAAACTGCCCTGCCTGTTTTTAATTTCCCCTGAGGTCTTGCCCGTGGTTGTACGGTGCACACGATCATACCAAGACTTCTTCTGAAGTTGTTCCTTGTTGTGTATGTGTTCTGCCTTTAAAAAGGCACAAGGTACAGTGCTGCAGAGAGACCAGGGTGAACTGCTGATTTCTGTTTGTTTACTTGCTGGGCTGAGGGGGTCTTATCTCCCTCACCTTGACTCAAGAAAAAAGCTCTGGGTTGTATTATCTGGCAGGCTTTGCATTCTTCTCAGTACATTTCTGAAAGTGGCAACCAAGTAAATAAATCACTTCAGTTTCTCATGTAATTTCCACGCATCTGTGACGTTCTGCATAACAGATTTGTGTCTTTGGTTAGAGAGATGTAAGTGTTGAGAAATCCCCAGTGTTGTCTTGATTGAACTTTTTTTTAAGAGCTGTTTGTTTGTGGAGATAGTTTTATCTTTTATGCTGGCTTTGGCTTTTCTTGTTAACTTTATTGGAGCAGGATGTTGTCTGAAACTGACTCAGAAACTGATAAAAGTCTTGGCCCGGGACATTCAGAGCTGATTTTAGAGATGCAAGTTTTGCCTTCCCGTACCATCTGTCTTAGGTTTGAAATATCTATCTAGGTCAGGCAATTACTGCTTCTGAAAGTAAAATCCAAATTGCCACACTGTTCTATTGAAAGTGTTCTGCTGACTGACAAAGAAATAGAAAAGTTTCTGCTTTGGGGCATTTCCTGTATCTTTTGAATTTTTACAAAAGCTTGAGTCGTACAACATAGCTTGGCTGTCACTCCACCTTTCCCTACTTCACTAATGATAGTTACTGGGTTGTTCTGATTGAGTGTCCCCAGCCTAAGGTTGGATTTTTTTTTGTCTATTGTACTAGAAATAATACAACTGAACTTAGTTGTATTGTTTGATATAGAAATACATCTATTTGGAATAGATACATTTCACGGCAAGTCATAAGTGTTTGATTTGCTCAGAATATTTGTCAAATTTTTCCCTGTTACAAAGTGCTGTGAAGACTTCATTTCTCATGCACAAAGCTTAAAGCTACAGAACTAGCAAGATATTGTCTTTATTGCCTCATGCATGGCAGCTCTTTCCTAATTGACTGTCTAGAAGTGTGTTCATGAAAGGGTCGGTAACCAATAGCCTTATTAACGAATGGTAGGGCACTCAGCACAAAAAAAGGGAAAATTTATGGAGAATTTTGGAAAAGTAAAAGCCATCTAAGGATAACTTTATTTGTATATATGTATATATATAATTTAATCACGCTCTGCCTACTTTCTCATAAACCTGAGGAAAGAATACCTTCACCAGCAGAAGGAAGCAAAAGTGTTTAGTTCCTTGTACATCTCCTGTACCGTGAAAATTTCAGGAAAAATGGGATGAGGGGGAACAAGTGGTCTCGGGGGCACCACATTCCAAAAGATCTGGAGTGTGTTTTCACAGCAGTAAATAAGTATTTTTTCCTATTGACAGTAGATACAATTAAATATAAGTCCCTGAAGGTCCCAGCCTTTTTCCTAGTTTATCTGTATACATTTCTTTATTGCATACTCCTAAACATGCATTTTAAAAAACGAACACCTCTTTCAGTTTAAAGTACAGTAGTGTGATATACATGTTAAGTGATAAAGGATCAAGAGCTATTTTAGCTGTGAAATTCATTTTGCCCTGTAAAGAGTAAAAAAAAAACCCTCACTGATCTTTGCTGCTGTTGTAAACCAGTTGGTCGCTTAATCCTCTGCAGCAGGATGGGGGAGAGAATCAGAAGTGCAAAAACCGAGGGGGTTGTGAACCTTGTGGTTCACTTAACTAAAGGGAAGTAGGGGAGGGAACAATCACTTGCCACCATCAGATTGATGCTCAGCCATCCCTCAAGTAAGGGCTACATCAGAGAAACTTTCCATCAGTTGGGGTCAGCTGTTTTCTTGCAACCTCTTGCAAAGACTGCCCTGACAACCGTACAGCCTCTGTTGAGCAGCAGCTGATCACCACAGTGTTATCAGCACTGACTGGGTCACAAATTCTGTGCAGAAATTTATCTCCACCCCAGTCAAACTCCGTGCAACTACTCTCTGCTTCTTTTCCCTTACTGATACCTGACACAAGTGAGTTTAAGAGGTGTCAGAAATGGGTTCACTCTTTTCCATTAGGCCAAGCTGCCTGCTAGGTGTTAGATGTTTACAAAAAGGTTTATCTTGGAGTTTGAGAAGGATTCCAACAAGGATTTCTGAAAACAGTTGTTAATTTTATTGTGTAACTTACTACTTAGACTGGTAAGTGGCTACTTTTTAATTATTTTTTTTTTTAATCGTAGATTTACCTACGGCAACAAGATAAAACTGCCAGCATTAATCAAAATGTTCGTATCGCCAAAATGTCCCTCATTGACCTGGCAGGATCCGAACGTGCCAGTGCCACGAATGCCAGGGGGGCTCGTTTCGTCGAAGGAACAAACATTAACCGCTCCCTGCTTGCCCTTGGAAACGTCATTAATGCCCTGGCAGATCCAAAGGTTTGTGTGTGCTGCTTTCCCGTGCAGGCTTCACCTCCTAGTGTTGTGAAATATTTTTTTAAAGTGCTAAGCTGGTTGAATAATGGGAATTACATTTTTACTGCTGCTTCTTTAAGATTGTCTTAAAGGTTTCCACCATCTCTGATAGCTGAAAGACAATCCCAATGAGAAGGAGTTCTCAAAAATAGTGTGCAGCTACCTAAGGGTAGTGTCAAAGATGAGTGTACTTGCTTTTCTTACCCACCTTTTTCAAAATCAAGCATATGTAGAAAAGCTTGTATGAGTAAATTAATAACCTTACAAATAATCTTTAATCTCAGGGGAAGAAGCTTTTATAGGATAAAACAGCACCTATTCCAAGTTGTTCTTTTGTGATCTTAGATATGTGCACACACCCCCCCTGCTCAAAGCAGTCTCCTGATCTGGCTTACCAGCTCAAGGGAAGGAGGGGGTACAATTGTGTGGGATAATGACAAAACCTGAACTTTTGCCTAAGTCAAGACCATTGTCTACCACGACACTCTTTTTGTCTTTCTGGGCAACTGGCAAATTCCCCCTTCACATATGCCAGGAGTAAAGGATCAAAGCTTTTATTTCCCTTCCTGGTGCCGCAAATTCTCATCACCATCTTGTTGGAGTGAAAGGAGGAGTTTAAAATCTGGACCATGGGCATAAGAAAAATTCTTCATATTGATTTATTTGGTGAGGGATTGGGTTCCTCATGACCTAACTTGGCACAATGAGACAAAAAGCTTGTGCTTGGAAAAAAAGCTTCACACAGCAGAGTTGAGTTGCCTGGAAAGGTTGTGAAATCTCCATCCTTGGAGATAATGAAAACCTAGTTGGGCATAGTCCTTGGCATCTTACTCTAGCTGCCCCTGCTTGAGCAGAGGGATTGAACTAGAGGGATCTTACAAGTCCTTCCCAAAGTGAACTGAAAGTAGTTTAATGTATCTTGCCTTTCCTGTTAGTTGCCCCATGACAAAAATAATAGTTATGTATCCAGACATCAGAAAGTAGCTTAGCTAATGCACACGTTGTAAAGTTATTAAACAGCCTTAAGAGACTTAAACTGTTTGATATGTGCATGTAATTAAAAAAAAAAAAATTACTCAGGTCAGAGAAAAGTTTCATGACTGTTTGTCATGTCTTGTGGCATTGCTGAAATTCTAAGTGGACTTTTTATTTAAAGTACAGTTGACTAATCCATAAAAACGTGTGCGACTCTTTTCAGCACAAGAAACACATTCCTTATCGGAACAGCAAGCTCACCCGCCTGCTGAAAGATTCTCTGGGAGGAAACTGCCGGACAATCATGATAGCTGCTGTTAGTCCATCTTCTCTGTTCTATGATGATACCTATAACACTCTTAGGTATGCCAACCGAGCCAAGGACATCAAGTCTTCCGTGAGTATATCTGTATTTGTTGATCTATTGTCAAAGTATAATAATGCAACATTGAGAGAAGGAGAATTGTTTCTTTCAGAATATTATATTTTCCTTTATTTTGCCTCAGTTTTGTGCAGTTATCTCTTCTTTTTTACAGTCACCTCTTCGTTATCTGAGTGATAGATGTAGTATATACAGAGTAGATGCCAGATTTGGCCTGAAAGCAGCATAACTTCATTAATGAGAAGATGTTGCCAGTTTGAAATAGATTTAGTGAGCATGAGATTTAGAAATAAACCTCAACTGGTAGAATTCACATTTGTTTTCAGTATCTTGTTATTACTTTCTTAAAGAACTGTAAAGTATGTTAGAGATGTGTCTGTGTTGTACAAGAGCCAGTCCAGGTTTGTTACAAGTAGAATTCAACTGAAACCAAGAAGTTCAATGAGATTATATTGATAAATGAAAAGCCACCAGAATGTTCTGTCTTCTGCTCTCTATTGTTTCGATTTTTATCATAACTTCTTTTGTTGCAGTTCCTAATTGCCTTTACGTAATATGGGGTTCACTGTAGTTTCCATTTGTTGCGTAACTAAAGATAGTTTTTACAGTAAAATCTACAAGATACACATTAAATGGTCAAACTAGTCTGAATAAATGCAAAATGTGCTTGCACATGTAAATGTAATTACTTTTTATTGTTCTGTTGAGCAAAATGACCTGGCCATGGGTGCACAACTGGTGACAGCAAAAGCTGAGAGTCATACTTTGGTTGTGCAAGTCAGGATTGTGTTCATCCCTTTCCTCATAATACAGTGTATATCTGACTATGTAGTAATTATACACAGTGTATTTATTATGCATGAAAACCTTGAAGAACCACCTTAAATTCTAACTTGTTTCTTTACAGTTGAAGAGCAATGTTGTTAGTTTGGACAGTCACATAAGCCAGTATGTTAAAATTTGCAATGAACAGAAGAAAGAGGTATGTAAAAAAAAAAATAAAAATCTGTTGTTAAAAGTTTGAAAGATTAACTTTGACTACAAAAAAAAAAAGTAGATAAGATTGAACCTTAAAGGCAATATTGTGCTAATTCTCCCATATAGTATTTTAAAGTAAGAAAATTTTTTCTTCTGAGTGCAGTGTTACCTACTGCCATTTGTAAAGCTGTTCAACATATCAGCACAGAATGATAGGTTTGGGGAAAAAAAAAAAAAGCTAAAAAAAAACTTGTATCCCAACTAAAAGGTGCCTCTTTTGGTTTAGATCCTGATGTTGAAGGAGAAACTGAGAGAATACGAAGAAAAGCAAGTAAGCATTCCTGAAAAGCGTAATGCTGCAGAACTTTCAAACAACCAGGAAGTGGAAATAGAAAGGTACATGAATCACAGCTCAGTCTCGCTTCCCAAACGGTGCTTGCGTAACTTGTAAAAGCATTTGTAAAACAAACTCACTCTTTTCAGTGTTGGCTTCCTCATTTTAACATGGCTTTACTTAGACTAGGTATGGCTTTGCATAATGTGCTGCTTCTTTTTAGAGCAACTTGGTGGTGGATTTAAAATGAAAGGGGGGTGGGGTGTGCAGGAAATGAGATGTGACAGGAAGGAGCATATGAATGCTGGCTTCCAGCAAAGCTGCCTAGCAGGTTGTGTTTGTGGGTAGGCAGAACTGAGTTTGCATAAATGACAGCAGCTCTTGCTACTGTTGGCAGACACTACTTCAAGTAGTATCTTCCTTTCAAGGTTTGAGAGACAGAAACCTTGAAGCGTCTCTTTCCACAAAGAGTTCTAACGTGTGTTTATAGATTCTTCATTTTCTGTTGCTTTTATATTTCTGGACCTCTGCTTATTCCTGTGGATATTCTCTCATGGGGCTGTCTCATGGCAGCCTACAAAAAGTAACAAACTTAGATCAATTTGTTGCAGAAGTCACTCTATTCCATGAGAAGGTTAGATGTTGGTGCAGAAGTCTTTCTGGATGTGTCCTTGCGTATCTCATTGAATATTTCTGAGAATTACTAACCTAAGTTGATTCAATTACCTTTCTTTAATTGGCCCTTTGAATGTGCTGGTTTTTAACCTGAGAAACTTGCTGAGGTGAAGTAAAAACCCATTCAAAAGCAAAATGTTCTCTAACCATGCTTCATTTTACTGGCATTCCAGACGTTTCAATAAACCTTCTCATTCAGGTTATTTAAATTTAATTTTTGAAATAAGTGTGGGCTTCTAAGTCATGTTGATAGTTCTGACAGTTTCCCTGCATATTTTTGCACTGTATGTCTTTAAGACTGATTTAATTTCCTGTGATTTGCCCTTTATTTCATTCTTTGTGTGTGGGAAGAGTCAGTCAAGGGCAAGGTCTCTAAAATATCTTTTCAGAATGCTGGACATATCCTATGCCAAGATTAGTTGGTCAGGGAATGTTTGCATTTTAATGTTATGGCATATCCATAGAGCCACATGTAAGCTATCCCATTCCCTCTAGATATCAGAAATAAAGTGAATGTCTCATTCTGTTCTTCCTCATGAATATCCTGTCAGGTTCATCCTACTGATGGTGTGGGTGATGAGTTGATTTCTCCCACATTGGCTTACAGGTTTTGAAGGTACTGTGCTGCCTTCTCTCTCTTGTTTGGGACAGGGAAGAGAGTCTTATCCACGAGCTTGTACTGCAGTCCAACTACCCATGGTTTTTGCTTCACTGTCATCTGACAGAGACTCACTGAGTACTGCCCTTGCTTCTTCAAACCCACAAATCATTCCTTCTCCATCTGTCTGAAGCTTGTTGTCTGCCAGCCCTTCAAGTCTTGAGCCTGTTGAGGTAGACAGTGGACACTGGCTTTGGAACTACAACCGTCAGGTCCACGGCACTTTGAGACAAGGCAGTGTAGAGGGTTCATACCCTGCATGTGCCTACAGGATAACTTTGTGATTTTTCAAGTGAAGAAGAGAGGGTAAAGCTAACTCCATAAGAATAGAAGTGTGCTTAATGAGTGAATCCAGCTCAAGGCAGGAACTTTGCAAAGGTTTCTATACTAGATGCTGTGTTAGGGGCACCAGTGATTATAAGCACACATTTACTGGTAATAGTTCCTCATGAGGGCTGTACATAGAATCAGGATGTGCACCCTCTCCTAAATTATGCCCAGGTTTTTCCTGTGAGGGAAGCAGAGAGAGGATTCACTTGGATTCCTTATTGCTGTGTTTCCCAGGCAGCTGGGAGGAACTGTGTTTCTATGGATACTACGGAGGGCAAAAATCCTGCAAGCAGTTGTGCAGTAGATAGTATAGTAGTATAGATAGTAACAGTGTGGGGTAAGAACTCTGATACACTGACTGTTGCATTATCACAGGATCTTTTAGAAAAGACCTTGAAGACCATAGAGTCCAACCATTAACCTATAATGGTTTCTTAAAGAAATAATACTTCTTTGTTTCAGTATGCATTTTTAACTAAATATGATAGTGTTCTCTGGACACTTAGGGAAAACTGCTTTATTTTTTAAAACTGTGGCGAAGAATTCTTAATTCTATGTGTTTTTAAAAGGAGAGTAATGAAACACTAAAATAAAGTGCTCAGTTATTCAAGCTTTAGACTGTGAAAAAGAACTGCTACTTTAGAAATACTGGCGAAAGTCAGTTACGTGGCAAGAATGTCTCTTCCACTTGCTCTGGAGCTGAACTTGCCTTATTTTTTAGCATTTTTACAATATTTAATTTTATGCTTTTTTTTGTTTTTAATCCTAAACACTTTAGCAACCTCAGATGCTGCATGTGTTTAGAACATTTGCATGTTAAATTGTGTCTCTTTTCTTTGTAAAGTTCTTTGTAATTGTGTCTTTTTTCTATGTAAAGTTCTAACAACATAGGATGTTACGAAATGCTTTATATAGAAGGTTGGCTATTATTAAGATATACTACAGTGTCTTTTGGGCTGTTCTGTGCTGTTGCATTTTCAGCACTCAGGAGTGAACAGGTAACCACCACTGAAAGTTGTGTTGCAACGTGGTGATGATTCCAGGTTTTACTCCTTATCCTTATTATTCTGATTTGTGTTGCAGACTAGGCATAACCAGATAACTGGTTACTCAATAACTCCTTGAGTACCATCTACTAGGTTGGGTTTTCCCTGCTATTAGCCTAGTATGAGTTAAAATGTGATCCATGTTCTGATTTTTGTTGTCCGTTAGTGATTAAAATTGTACAACAACTTCAGGGAACAACTACAAATTATACAGCTACTTCAGTGAGCAATTAAAGACTTTCAGGCTTTTCCTTTTTTCAAGAGGTAACTGGCAGGTTTTTTGAAGACCTTTTGTGTCTATGGCAACAGTAGTCTGATCTGTTTAATAAATTGGTATAAGTAGAGAACACAGCTATTTAGTATCTTTGGGAGGCACAGATAAGACTTACGTGAGAAGTTTCAGATGCTTTTCTTTTAAATCCTGGTGTCATCTTCATAAATACAACAAGATTTATTTCTAGTGACACCTTAAAAATTTTCCATCTCATTTTCATTTCAAATACAAAAAACCCTTTCCAGTATATTGACGCTTTATTTAGTGTTCATGTATAACAGGCTTTACTTATTTCCTCTCAAGTTCTTTATTTTATTAACTTGGAATTGAAATTTCCCCTTCTAAGTGAGATGGCCATAAAAAGTCTTCAGTAAGTAATTCATTATTTATTCTTATCCTTTGGTTCTAGATACAAAGAAACCCTTAAAAATGTGTTTGCAAACCGTGAGGAAATCAGAAAAGAATACCTCAACATGGAAAAGAAACTGAAAGAAAACATACTGAAGAAATATCACCATAATCAATGTCATGAACAAATTCGACTGATGTGCTCTGAAGAAAAAGTAGAAAAGGTGAGTTTTCCGTAATGTAATGCATCTCTTCATCTTGCTATATTCATGTGTATATTTTGCTTAAGTAATTATGCAACGAGTTAGTGCTTAAATATTTAATTGAAATGGGACACACTGATTATGTGTTAGTGACCTAATTTTTGAGGTATACAGCAGAGTGTAGTTGTCCTCAGAAGAGAGGGAGTACCCTTTGCCTTGTTAGGACTTAGAAAACTACCTTGTTCATATCCAGCTTGCTGGTTTTGAACCTTTTGGTTGCCAGATTTCAGCAAGAATTTGGTCCTTGCAGATAAGGGATTTTCCTTTTGCCCAATATTTTATTCTTTTTCGGGCTTTTTCTAGAACACATTTAGGAAAACAAAGCAGATAAAATTGCTTCTTCATTTTCATACTTGAGTAACTAGGAATTATTTGTTTATGTAACATTAAAAATAAGGAAATTTTTACATAGAGAGAGAGAGAGGATTTGGTGAACATAATTTGAAGGTTTTCCCCTTAAATGCTAATTTCTCTCTTTTTTTTTTTTAATTTTTTTTTTTCCAGGCCACTTGCAAGTGGGATCAAAGGCTTGCAATACTTAATATCCACTCTGTGCACATGCAGAAGAAAAAAGAAGAGGGGGTCAAACATTTTGAGGAAAATACCAAGTGGCTGCACCGTGTTGAAAATGAGATGCGTCTTCTGGGTCGGGATGGGTGTATTCCAAAGGTAAATTCACTTTGTCAGGGTGGGGGATGGGGAGGAGAACTGGAAAAAGGGTAAAACCTGCGAGTTAAGAACAGTTTAATAATTGAAATAAAGTGTGTGAGTACACAGAAAAAAAAGGCAAACGTATCTTTGGGCTTGCATCAATAAGCATGCACGTGTGCCTGTTGGATTCTTAATGCCAATTGCAGCACACCCACCACTGGTCAAAGCAATCTACAAAGCAATACTTATGCATATAATCAGAAATCAAACAATTCATACTTTTTTCTGCCATAAAACTTCAATATAATAACATAGCTCTACTCCCCATTTACTTTTCAATATTGACTGAATTAATATTACCTTTAGCTTAAATTTTGGGGGTTTCCCTATCAGTTTGATGTGCAGTTGTTTGACTTTTGTGCGTTTTTTTTCCCCAATTTCCCAAAGGAACTTCGTCAAGATCTACAGTATTGCCATTTAAACCTAGAAGTTCAGGACCTGAAAGCCCAAATTAAGCACATGTTGGCTCTGGTGTCCCTTCAAGATCAGTATTACAAGCAAACAGAAAAGTAAGTATGGTTTCGTGGCAGGTGTGATAAGACTTTATGTTCTGACACTTTTATAACTTCAGAAGACCTATTCAGAGAATTTAATTTAAATTGAAACAGAAGCAAGATCTATTTTTTTTTTTTCCTGGGTAAGAACTCTGTTTTCTTAAGCAAACTTGTCTTGCCTCTTGCTGTTTTACAGAGTACTAAATACTTTGCTTCCAGTTCTTCGCAAGCAATACCTGACTTTGAAAGAAGCTGGGCTGACAAATGATTTGACTGAGACTGAGTTTGGGGAGGTTGAGCAGCTTATTCAGAGACAAAAATCAGTATCTTGGGCTGACCAGACTGAAGAAAAGGATCAGAATCAAAACCATGAAGTAGACATGTCAGCTATTTTCACGTTCCCACAGCTCGTGAGCAGACCAAACACCCCGTGCCGTAAGTATATCATTAATTTGTTCTCTGTTGGAAATACTCCTAAATGTGTCCTGCCAAAGCCAGATGTCATCCATAAAGACAGTGGATGCACACTTCTGCAGATATTGGAGCCAGATGTAAAACTGAGCCTCAGACCCGCTTTCTATATATTATACACCGTTCTTAATCGAATATAGGAAAGAAGTTCACTTTTCCAATAACTTTTTCAGTCACACTGCAAGAGATCACTCCATCCTCTTCTTGTAATGTATCCCATATATCAGTGTTTGTAGATGCTGTGAGTGCATTAAGAATTCCACTTGAATCTTTCAGATTACATTGATTGAAAAGGAATCAGAGTGCCAATTTTGGGGGTTTTTGTGTGTGTGAGTGGCGTTTGGTTGATTTTTAGTTTGGATTGGGTTTTCTTTTTGGTGTGTGTTTATTTTTGTGTTTTCAGAAAGAAGGAAAAGAGAGTTTGCAGACTTGCATGCTTACATTTCTTATTCTGCCCATGCTACTCAGGGATTCATTCAGGAAGGTTGAAAGTTGTTATTTATGTTATATCATAGGCATGTTATTTTTAGATACTGGGTTTTTTTTACTTTTAAAGGTACTTCTTTTGTTACTTTTTTTTTTTTTTTTTTCAGAATAGGTAGGGAGATGTACCCAAAGAGTAATCCAGAAGCTCTGTAATGCCCTTTGTAACTAAGTATTGATTGTACTGATTTAATCTTGTTCATATGTGGGTTATCATTGCTGTGAATTTTAGTTCCTGATGCTAGTAAGCCTTGTTAGAGTTCTTGATTAATCTACTTCTTTTCCACCTTTCTTGAAGTCCTGTGTTGTGAGAGGCCTGATCTGTTCTTACTGAAATTAACACTAAAATGACTATTATTTAAATTCCACACAAACTGTTAAGACCTGAACATTTCAATTCATTAAAATCACTAGATATTATTTGAGGAGTTGTCTTGAAAACCATATGTGGAGGTTTTCCCATTATTCTCTTTCTCTAACTATTGGTGAACTGTATGTTCCCTTGTATATTCCCCTAAGTAAATGGACACCAGAGTTTTCAGTTCAGATGGACTTTTTTCAGCTGTAAATGGTGTATTTGCCTGAAGATGTCCATGGAAATTTTTGTTTGGTACTTTGGTGATTTTTTTTTGTTTGTTTGTGTCTTGTTCTTTGGAAAAGGAAATAGAAGAGGTTAGTTACACTCCTTTCCCTGTCTAATTAGATGCAGTATAAAACATGGCAGAAACAACTCCCCTAAAATTCTGCAACCTTTAAGGGAAGGTTACCTAAAATATTACTGGTGTTGACACAATCGTATCAATACATCTTGGGAGTTGTGGTTGGAAAAAAGTAATCCACTTATCAGTGCTTTAAATTTTTTTCTGTTCAGCACAAGACAAATGTAATTAAATAGCTCCTTTTCAACTGTGTGTTTGAATTCACATTTAAAATACATTGAACTATTAAATGATATTGTCACGGAAATTAATTTCTAAAAAAAACCCCATAAATCAGAGAAATTACATTAGCATGGGGAAATATGAAGTACTACGGGGGCAGCATCCTGATCAGAAATAGGAAGGATGTAGTAATTTCTCTTTTCCTTTAAAGATGAAATAAATTATTCAAGAATCCAATTCCTGTTTCCTAGAGTCATTTCAGAAGTATGCTTGGCAAATGTTAGCAAGAGCTGACCTAAGAACTTAATGAACAAACAAAAAGGAAGATTTATACATATCCCCTCGCACCTTTGGTGCTTTGATATTTTATTATTTATAATTTGTTCAAGATATGGGGAAGGAAGTAGTGTTTTGCTCCAAGATGGTTAAAAAAAAAAAAATCCAAAAACATAATCAAAAAACCACAGTGGTCATTATTCCTTGTATACAAGTCCATATTTCAAAATTTACCATATTTGCATGGACCTTCATCCTGTGGGCAGGAAAGAGCAATGCACTTCAGTTTCTGTGACTTGGTTCTTATTTTTCATGGTATAAGTTGAGAGCAGTAATTGTCTTTTTAATCTCCCATTTAATATAGCTTGCCTGGTGTTAGTGTCTCGAAGTTTCTTTTCCAAATGATTTGGGGAGAGGGTACAAAAGTTAATTGGTGTCGATGTAATGTTTCATATGAAACATGAGTCGAGCATCTTAGATTGAGGAAGAGAGTGTCTACCAGTAACAAATGTGATGTGTTGCTTTTGAACATATTTGAAAGACTTTTTTTTTTTTTTTGAGGTAAAAATCCCTCTGCAGAAATGAGAATGGTACTCATGTAGAAAATAATGAGCTTTATGAGGAAAATATTTGTTCCTCTTCAGTGTAAGCTGATGAAACAAATAATTACATCTCTTTTGTTGAACTTGGCAGTATCTAGGGATATATGCAGTACATGTGACTTATCCATAATTGGAAGTTTCAGTCACTCACAAACTACAAGTTCCTGTTCAGTTGTTATGTGTTTGAATTGGCAGTGATTCAGGAAACCATCTGTATTTAAAGCCAGTGCTGAATTCTGTGTTGCAGAACATGAGGCAGTACTCATTGCAGGACATTTTTAATGACACTAAACTATTGCCTGCAGCTCTCTGAGAGAACTGTGACAATGTTCAAATGCAAATGAATTGTCATTGAGTGGTTTGACATAAAAATTAAAATGCTTTAAGTCACATAAATAACTTTTGTGATTATAAGCACCACTTCCAAAAGGCCAAAACTGCTAAATCATTTCTGCAGAGCAGGAAAAGCTGTGAAAGCAGGGCCTTAAGTTCTTACATGTTTCTTTGGAATTAACAACATTTCACTAGCTGATTCTGAAGAAGGAAGTTAAACTCATAATTGATGTGGGAAAAGATCCTAAAAAGAGTCAAGAGAAGGGATAGCAAAGGTAAAAGGTTTTTATTCTAGGTTTTGTTACAAATCTTCAACAAAAATATGTTCTTGAAATATATTCTAAATGTTCTTACTTTATTGTATGAAGTGGTTTTGATATTACTGAGATCCTTCTATCTATTAGGAGTTTCAAAATAGCAAAGAATTTGAGCTGATCTGCAGCAATGCCTAAATCTTTGCTTGTAATGAAGATTTCTTCATTTGAAAGGGTCTCATATATATTAATTTAATGTAAAGTCAGAGTGGGAGAGGAAAAGATCAAGGTGCTCTCTGACCATCATTGAACATCTGTTTCTATGGCCAAGATATCAAGATAGTCAGTCCTTGTGCTTAAAAACTCTTAATGTCTAGTGAAAGTTAAAGTTCATATGTTTTGCTAAAGCACATGAAAGGAGTTGGCCACCTCCTTTCTTTTTTCTCCTTTAACCTTTAAAACACCTTCTGTAAAGTACTGACCTTAATTATAAATTAGAGGTTTGGGGGTTTTTTAGAGAAAATGTTGGGTTTCCAATATCTTTTTTTTTATTTACAAATATGGCAAAAGTTTAATTCTAAACTTGTGTATGCTTCATGTGACCATAAATGTGCAATCTCACAAACAGTTTAACTGTTTGTATCAAGGAAAGCACAGGCTATGAAAACAAGTTCATTTAAGAATGTATTCAGGTGCCCATTCTTGAGTGTTTATTAATGGACAGCCATACAGTATTCAGAGTGTGGACTTGATGGGTGGAGAGCTCTGACTGGTATTTACAAGTATTTCTGTGAATGGGAAAGTTCTTGGCATGGTTTCAGGCATCCCATTTCCAGAAGCCTTACTGTACATTACCATTGAGAGAATGGAATTGATTTAGAGGGAAGGAAAAAAAAAAAAAAAGGCAGGGCATCCATCCATTGCCTCCTCTTGTCACAAACATCCGAAAGTAAAGTCAATTTTCTACTTGGTATGGCAGGAAAAATCAGGGTGTAATTGTACATAGTAAAATACTTGATTAAAAGTAGGGAAAGCGTGTGTCTTGTGCACAGGAAAGAGCAGCCTTTTCACATTGTCTTTTATGACTTCTAAATATTTTTACTTGAGTTGAGTGAGATAGTACACCTGATCACTGGGATTCACAAGAATGCAGCCTGGCATTTTAGCCTTTTCCAGTTCCCAGCTGTTGTTTGTGAACCTGTGGTGAAATTGGTCAGCACAAGTGATGCTTTTGAGTATGAATATTAAATAATTGAAATGCATTGACCAGACCTCATTTGCGATTTGGAATTCCATGAGTCAGTTGTTAAAAGAATGAAAATGTATGATTAGGATTGTAATTGGATCAATCAGTGGTAGCCCAGAAATGTTTATTGAAATGAATACATTAATATTTGATTTCACTTTAGCAGAACAACCTGGTAGACTTAATTTAGCACAGTTTCCAGACATAATCCCCTTATGCATGTTATTAGCATGAGTTCTAGAAGAAAAGAAGTCTTGGCCATCATTTTGTCCCTGATGTCAATTAAAACTAACTCAATTCATGAGTTGTTTTGTCCTGAGCTCTGCTCACTTTTGCTGTGACTCACATTTCACAGATAGTGCGTTCTGCTTTTTGTACTAACACACAGAGGCTGTAAATATCTAATATTGCTGTGTTTTGTGTCTGATAAATCAGTACTTCTGAGTAGTCTTTTGGGACAGATGATGTGACAAACTAAGGGCCAAAACCACCTCGTATCATTTGGTGGGGGTTGTTTGGTCAGTGGGGGATGGCTTTTACTTTTGATTTCTGAGCAAATCTCTGAAGAATAATAATACCTTAAAGAATTCCGACAATTATCTTATATTAACATCAGCCTGAAATTAAAGATCAGCAAATAATGCAATCTATTCTCTAAAATATATTTGGCATAATGCTTAATTTTAAAGAGAACAATTGTAGCTGAAAACACTAGCTAAGGAAATGCAGCTTCTAAATTTTTCTTTTAAGCAACTCCATCAGGTTAACTACTGATATTCTTTAAAGTATATAGTGATTCATTTTTGTGTAGGAAATAAAAAATAATATTACTGAATCATGAGGATCATTGTGATGCAAAAGATTGAACTGGCTGTAAAACTGTGAAGCAAATTATAAACCATAAGTGTAATTATTTATATTATGGAACAGGTTTGGAGATTTGCTTTAGAGTTTTGGAGCACGTTGTTTATCTTTCAGTAGGAAAATAATGGCAGCACTTAATGATTACCAATAGACATCCATTCAGGAACTATTTAGATTTGTTCTTTAAGGAAATACAAATAGCCCTACTTGGTCCACCACTGTATCATCTTCAGTGCCATGTATTTAGCAATTTATGGGAGTAGTGCTTCTGTAGCAAATTTTGTTGTCTGAGCTCATTTTATTTAAGCTTCTCAGAGGTAACTTTTTTAAAAGAACCTGCAAAAAAGTCAGCAACTAGCTTTGGGATCTTACTTCCTTAATAAGCCAGTAATAGAAACACTGGCAATCCTTTATTTTCAAAATAAAGAAATGTTTTTCTTGCTGTATTTTTGTTTACCTTTTAGATCATAACTGTTTGGAGCCGTATACTGTGTAACAAGTTAGAGAGGAATAGGAATTCTGGGGTTGGTTTTGTCACATCACATTTGGTTTATGTTATTTAGTGAACCCAAGTTTTAAACATGAGGTTTCTGGTGATGTTTGTTTACTTGTTTGCTGTGCTAGGAGCAACCTAATATTTTCACAGAAAAGCAATGGGAAGGGACACTTCTTAAATATTTTATATACCCACCAATACTTTAACGACAAGAAAAGCTAGTTGTATTTTTAACTTAGTTTTACAGTGAGTTTTATTCCAGAAATAAAATGGCTTTAAAAATGAGTGTCGGTTTTTAGTATCAGCTCATATTTATCCTATATAGAATTGCTGTAACTAGTTATTAATTTACTTGTATTACAGGATGAAATGCTGTTCATTGTGATGCAATTCAGCAAATTATTTATATTGGCAGTACTTTTCTGTTCTTTACGTATTTAGTTCAGGATTTAAATGCTGGCATTTACAGTTAATTTAAAAACGCTTCCAATATTTAGGTCTGCAGAAGCTTCTAAGACTTGGCACTCCCACCAAAATGTTTCTCCATCAGACTTCCTTCTAGTAACTTTAGGACATTAGCAAAACCTCAGTGCCTTACAGTAAGCAAACTTTCTGAAACTGAAACCTCCCTGTCCTAATGTAACAACAGACTAATAGAATTCTAACCATTATTTTTCCTGAAACACACATTCAGATGCATATAAGCAGGAGGAAAACGTAATAAATGAATATTTTAAATGTGTCCTGAGGCGTTTAATGGATAGTTATTTCGAACACTAGATTAGATGAAGCTTAGTCTTGTATTTAAGAATATAAGCTGTCAAAAGTCTTTTAATAAAAAAAAGGGTTTGGCTTCAATTTTTTGGTTGTGATAACTAGAAATATTTTTTTTTGAAAGATTTGTTAGTCTTTTACACTGAAGAATATATTGTACTCATTAAAACAAAATTAAAGAGCAAGCACATTAATGAAGCATAGGATTGTTGATAGTGTCGGAGAGCACATATTTTAAATTGTTCATAAATAAGTTTTTTGCTTGCTACTAACAAAGTCCTACCAAGTCTTGGAGAAATGTGTCTTCATCACAGTGGGCTTATGTTATTTTGGGGGCAGGTAAAGATTTTCTGGGAAACACACAGGCCCTGTTTTACTACCCTTTCCATTGCACTGCTGGAAAATATCCTGAATTAGCTTTGGTGTTTGGATTACAATCAAACTACTGTGTCTCAACAACCTGCTGCATTTCCCCTGGTAAATGCTGACCGTGGATTAGACAAGGTATTAGAAAATAATGCATTTTGCATTTTAACAAAAGGAAATCCTGCATGTACATCAGGTGAGTTGTTCATGGGCACACACATACACCAATTCACAACTCAGTTACTTCATGTCAGGTCGTCCTCTCGAGCCTGGGTCTTCCATGTGTGTGTTTCTTCAAAGTGAAAGCAACATAATAGAATTGTAATTGTTTGTGTAATTGTTCAGATGCCTTTTCTCTAAGCAGTTTATCTTAAATTAACCTGCCTTTCTTGCTTATGCGTGGTTGGATAAGGTGTTACATATCTGTTGAACCGTAATGGTTTAAACATTGTTCATTCTGAAACTGAGCCCTTGAGTGATGAATAAATGTTCCCTTTTTTTTTTCCTCAATGGTTCTGTTATTGAATTAAGTTCTGGCAACACAGAATAGATTTGTGGCCTATATATTAGCATCTAATTTGCTTGCTACTTGTACACACTTTGATAGTAGCTATTCCCTCCTCCTGCAACAGGTCTAGGTCTCATTGTAGTCTTTAAATCCTTTGCTCTCTCCTTATAACTCTATTTTGTATCTTCTAATTGGGCATCATCTCATAGCTGGGCACAAGGAATCCATCCTGTGGTATGTCTGGTACCCAGAGGTGTAGATAAAAATGGTGCTGGGATCATCCTCCTTCATCAGCTTTCCTTCAATGAGGATCTTATTTGGGTCTTTTCCATAAGACATCCGATTTCTGAGGGTACTTGGGGAATTGGCATTCTTAAAGCAGCTTGGCAAATTGGGTTGCAACTGAGCAATGAGGTCAAAATTAAATGGGGGCTGAGAAGTGGTAAACAGAGAAAAGACTACAGTCACTTAAGCCTTGTTTTCTGTACAGAAATCAAACTTGTGGAGGTAGAATAATGCAGTACATACATGTTTCTAATCAATCTTCCTTCTCTTCAAAGCACTTTTCTGGAACAGCTAAAGTGCCCTAAGTGCTAACACATGAGAGAGAACCATAGAAGCATTCAGACCGAGGAGCTCAAAATAACTTTCTTACTCCGAGGCAAAAATAAAATGAAATTTTAGAAGAAATAAATATTTATCGACACTGTTCTAGGAATACCATAGCTAATTCCTGAGTAACTTGCAGCACTTTAAAAAGCAGGAGTTCTTTCTGCAGTTTAGTTGCTCATAGGCATGGAGTAGGCAATGCAGAAAGGAGAAGTATGAAGCTGTGGCTGCCAGCTGAAGTGGAGCCAATCCATAGGCATTTTAAGGATACTCGGCTTCATTTCTTAAATTTGCACTGGAAGTTAAAGATAGAAGCACTTGGGGTTTGTGACAACCCTCTCCTGCTCTTGATTTGTTTTTAAAAAAATTCCTTAATTTTTTGTTGTTAACTATGTAAGTCACCACTCGCCTAACTGTTTGAACAGTGGACTGTGTCTTAAAATGATTCAACTTTGCTGAAAACTTGAATTAAAAAAGGTCGTTTCTGTCTTACTTTGGACATTGCCTTTACTACCACCTGCTTGAAAAAGAAAAAATACTATAACATTTCAGCAGTTTAAATCAGGATGAATGGGAATGGCCAGTTACTGCTACATTGCTTGCTTTATTTTTGAGGGCAGGGGGAAGGTGTTCAAAGAGCTTTGCTCCACACAGTTGATGTATCAGGACAGAATCCAGGTAACTTCTTTGTTTTCCCTTTTCCAAAATCCTGCATTCTCATTTGCAATATCAAAGAATGTCGTCCCTCTTAAGTGGTTCTGTGTCCTTCCTTTTGCAACAGCCTCGTCATTATTCTGCATGGTACTTGCTGGGGAAAAATGGCTGTGATCAGGAGTCAGCTTAGATTACTGTGACTGTACCATCTTAAAGTATGAATTTTGTCATGATAATGTGATTTTCAACACTCTTACTATTCTATTCTCTCTTGTCATGTGTCATATCTTCCTTGTCACTATTTGTGTTGTCTCTGGGATTAACTACACCAACCTATGCATATTCGTAATACTTTGAGTGTCACAGAACAAACACCATCTAGACCGTGCTGCAATAGAAATAATTTCATTTGTATGATCAAACTAATACGTAAATGAAATAGTGTTTGTAATAATTTCATCAAAGTTTTCTAATAACTTCTGTTGCAGTAAGGAAGAGGAGGGGAAAAAGCAAAATCTGAGCAGTAGGTTATATAGGTCTGTGTGGTAACCATTGCCACTTATGTTTCACAGGTTCCTCTTTTGGTACACCACCCCAAGAAATGACTAAAAACACACGAGTATTAGAGTATACAGAGCCACCCCAGAAAAGAACGAGGAGGAAGCTAATGGACTCTCCAGTAGCAGCTCAAAGTCCAGCTGCATCCAAGCAATCCAGCCTGCAGCACCTGGAGGATTCCTTCGCCAAGGAAGTCCAGCCTATCGTGTACACGCCGGAATCGTGCCGAAAGAGCTGCTGCACAGAGACTGTGGGGAAGAAGGCCCTGCACCTGGCAGGCCTGGAGGAGGGCAGTGCCCAGGGCACGGACACGCCCGCCCAAAAGGCTGGCATCATGGACACCACGCACGACGTGATCCCCGAGTGCCGTGAAGGGATCGTGAACTCCACCGTCATCCTCTACGAAGGTGCAGATGAAACCGCTGAAGTCTCCACCTGCTCATCCGTGAAGGAGTCCCAGCCCTGCAGCACTAGCGTTGTGCAAAGGTATTTTCCTGGTGTACGGGCTAGAAACGTTACCCAATAATTCCACCCCGTGTATCTTGGCAGCGGGGTTTTTCCATTTCTGGCCGTTTTATTTGTCAAATGCAGCATTTTGGAAATCCAACCCTCAGTTTTGATCAGTGTCAGATTCAGTTCTGCCATTGTTTGAAAACAGTGGTTTGTTAGTGACAACAGATGAAGTTGGGAAGCTTATCCTGTTTTATAAGATAGGCACTGAAAAGAAGTAGAGTGCTTTTGAAATTGATTGTGATGCTCCAGGCAAGCTCCTGCCTCTCAACCTGATGTTTCCAGTCTGTAAAACAGATGCTTAACCTCTCCACACTGAGAGATGCCATGCTTAGAGGCACCATGCTTGTGTGAAGTCTGCAAAGCTGCCTCAAGCAATATCAGTGAAATGAATTTCCAGTTTGGGTTTTCAACTTAGCATGTATTTACAGTTAAGAACAAATTCATTTAACTTTTACTAAGAATGTGTTCTACCAAAGTATAATTCTTTTATTTCAGGCTTGGTCTCTCTTCCTTAAAAAACAAAAATAATGCTTCAGCATTTGAGAAGCCCTCATATATGGCAATGACTTCTGCTGCTCAGAGAAAAAGGAAGGTATTAAGGTAAGATTAAACTAACTCTTCTATACAAAATGAGTTTGTGTTAATTTCTTGTGTTCTTGCTTCAGTTTCAGTATGACATTTCAAATCTGAAAACATCTTCTACGAGTCATCTGAACCTGCATATGACATGTTTTGATTCAAAAAAGTTTGAATTCAGTTCAATTTTCTTTATTTTTCCTGGCAAGCTCAGTACATTTTCTTTTATTATTTTTTTATTTACTCTTGACTTAGGAACTTCTGTTTTAATAATGATAAACTACCACATCTTGCGTACCTGCTGCCTACTCAGAATAGAAAGATGACACATAATTCTGAAAAGAGAAATTCCATCATCAGTTAAACATCTGATTTGTTTGAAAATGTTCTGCCTTTACTGGAACACATTAGAAACTACCAAAAGGTCTTTATGGGATCCAACCATCATTGTACATTAAAACAAAATAAGCCTTCTTTTTTGCTATATATAATATATATGCAACACTTGAAAAGTGTAAAGAATGAACCTTACTATCAATTTGCACTGTTACTGTACTTTAACAATGTGTCTAAAGAAAAAAATTATTACCATATAGGAAATATTGATACCTGCAAGAGAAAGCAGAGAAAAAAACCTATATGCCAATACTTTTTTGGTCAGCTTTTTTTTTTTCCCCTAATAAATAATTTTCAGTCTCAGATACTGTGGCTTCATTCTTGTGGTCTGCTCTAGGAAAAACTTTCATATCATCACATCTGTTTTATGACCCTGAAAGAGGCTTGTTAGTAGGAACAGCAGAAAAGCTGAAACTGAATAGACACTAAGTAGAATTGTACTTTTCTGTGGGTTTTTTGTTTGGTTGTTTTGTGGTTTTTTTAATTTATTTAAAACCTGATTAACTATGAGGTCAGTACTGATGAAACAGCCTTTTGTTTTTTGCCATTTTATTTATTATTTTCTATTTTCAAAAGCAAAAATTGACACAACCTTTTTTGAAAATCATGTTATGAGTTGCTAGACAGTGAGTGGAGCTACCACCACATGGGTCTTCTGAAGAATATTTCAGGACTGTAGGAACAAGTTCTATAGATAGGTAGATCACATAGGGATATGGAAGAAACTTTAGTACCTTTTTTTAAATTATCATCTTTGAGACAGAGAATCTTCCTAGAAGATCACAAATCCACCTGGTCTAGTTTCATGTTACTGTTCTAAGCTGTTTTGCTTGGATGAGAAATAAACTGTATTGCTCCAGAATGAGTAAAGAGGCACTGCTCATACTTCCAGTTTTCCAAATAGCTGATTATGAATTTAGCAAAATAAACCACATGGTCTCTGAAACCAAGCTAGGTTTTTTTCTAGATTCTTTTAGGAAGAGATATTAGAACTTTTGGAGCCTGCTTTCTCTAGTCCTAAGGTAGAAGTTCCGAGACAGACTTTTGGACGACTCTTTTTGTAATAACTGTGTAATGACTTCAAGACATACAGATGGTTATTTCTTCCCAAAAGACTAGTTCTTTCTGCTCATCTTGTTTCTTCTGTGTCTCAAGCATGTATTTCCCAGTCCCAAAGTTAGAATACCACTTACAGGAAAATCCCACAACTTTTTATTCCTGCCTCAGACTGGAATTGTGTGTAAACCAGAATTGTTTATGGTTTTGTCTAGCAGTTGGTGATGAAGCAAAGAAATGAAAACTTATTTGTGGAGAAGGGAAGGAATATGGTCTTATTTTTCAGATAGTGCCTCCATTCCTTTCCCTTCTTTACTTTTTCCCCCTTTTCTCTCCAGTGCTGTCCCTGTTTGGAGTGGTTCATGAAGTGGTTCACTCCTACTCACATTAGAATAAAAATGGAAATTCCAGACATATTGTCTACCTTAGAAATATCATTTCAAACAGTCGTGTTTTGAGGATCATGGATAAGAAACAAGTCAGTCATAATAGAGACTGGTTTACCAAATAACATTAAATCCTTATTGGCATAAGTGCTCTTCCAAGAAGCAAGCATGAATAGAGTTGTAGGACTGGCACAAGGCAAACCTCAGTCTTTGCTGCTTGCTGTATATTTTCATTTAGGCAGAAAATTATTATTAAGAAAGTTAGTGTAACTTAGGGGACTGTAAAGTGGTAATAATACAATATTTATTATGGGAATAGGAAAAGCGTAGAAACTTGGGACATAAATACCATTAACTTGTTTATGAGGCTGTCTTGCAGAGTGGAACTGAGGAAGTTAGTGAGGCAATTGCAAAAGGGTGAGATCAGATAGGTTCATAATTTTCACTGTAGGCTTTAAGTCCATCACGTAAAAGGTTTTAAAATATAGAGGTTTTGTCTTCATGAATTTGAAGCTCTAACAGCTTTCTTGCAGCTTAGCTAAAAAGTATTGTCTGCCATGAAGCCACCCCCTCCAACTGTGTTGGAGGCTGTAGAAAAATAATTGTAGCAATAAAAAAATGTGATTTGTTCCATAAACACAGCTTGGTCATTTCAAGGATTTTGTAACATGCCTTAAGATTATTTCTTACTATAATTTGTGTGATGACCACCAAACTGGCTTCTGTGGTTTCCCAAAAAACTGTGGCACATTGTTCTTCATTATAACACAAGCGGCAACGTTAGTTCTTGTTTTCATGGCTTGAAACGTTCTTGTAAAATTTTTAAAAAGTAAAAAAAGGGGAAAGTGTTTCTACATAGCAAGGCCTGAACTACTGGAATACAGCTTGATGGCTGTACTGAGAGCAAACTCTTTCCTGGCTCCTTTTGCAGCTCCACGTCGAACATGGTGCCGGGGGGGCTGCAGGACCCGGTGTCCGCCAAACGCCTCCACCGGGACGTCTTGCTGGGCCAGACAGCTCTGCGAGTGCCCCAAGGCTCTGGTAGGTGTCAAAAACCTGTGTGTGACACTGCACTGGGTAGCTGTTTGTGCAGGAGGTGCAAAACCAAGGTGGCTGCTTGAGGTTTTGTTAATTTGGTAGCGTGTGCTGCTGTGTTAGTGCACCAAGCCATTGATTTGAGTAGCATATCCATTAAAAACCGACATCTGAATGTCTAACCCAGTTATCTGCTTGATATCTAATCAAAATTCAGTATTACTGCTTTTCAATTTATCTTCCACCTAAAATTGTTTGTGTACTTGTTGAGGGGTTTGGTGAACTTTATCAGCAGCTTTGTCTTTGCACAAGTGTGGTTTATCAAGAAGTAAAATCCTCCAATAATTTCCGTACCTGTTTTTAATGGCTTGCTTTGTTTTATGGCACTACACTGATTTGTTTTAACAGATACAGAGTTTTTTCAGAGATTTATTGCTTAAAATTTGGGGCTGTTTTGGGCAAAAACAGTAACTGAGGAAAAAAATGATTTTAAAGCAATCTATAGGAATTATTTTGATTCTAATGTATTGCTGATAATAACACTAGCAGGTTGTGTTCTGTGGAAGTCTGCTACAATTACAGGGCTTCTCTCTGAGAGAACTGTAACCAAATGAGTTACAAATACTTTTTCTCAGACAGTGTTCACAAATGTCTTTTGTTCACAATTCTATAAACCCCTCTGCCTTTCCTAGTGCATGGCACTGAGTTGCTTGGCACCTGGAGTAGATGTTAATGCACTAAGTCCTTACAATTTTCCATTCATCTCTACCCAGTTGACTCCTTTTCCTCTTCAAAAAGGACAAAGAGACAAAAGTTTCTCTAATTCATTTTTCAATGTGTGTTCATTTTTCAATACTATTCTATAATAATGAAGATTAATAACATTTTTGCATACTTCTGCATCTTTGTATAGACCACTGTTCCTTTTTAACAGCATGTCAGTTGAGGGTCTAACCACTGGACTTTCTAAGCAATTAACACACTGGATTACTGAGCTGAGAGTGATTATATTTTTGTGTATCAAAATTAGGCTTTCAATAAGGGCAAGAAATACGTGTAAAAATTCTTAGTCCTATTCTGAAAAGGAGGTCCAGGTAGGCCAAATTCTGCTTATGTTTGAGTAATGAGTGTCTCCCTGTTTCTAATAAGTTTTTTTTTTTTTTCCCACTAGTAATGAAAATGAAGAGCAGGAAGCAAGAACAGGATATGCCAAGAAACTTCGTTAGAAGCTTTTCTCAAGGAAATGTCACATTAAAGGACATAAATCAAGGACATCAAAAAATCTTTTACTTCATGTTTCCAAGTAAAAAAATAGGATTTAGTTCTGAGTTCTTTCACATTTCAAGCAGGACTGATGGATAGCAAGTGAGAATAGGGTGACTTTCGTTTTCCTCTTGTAAATAATTTTGAGAGGTTTTTTTGATGCACTCATAAGAAAAATTGGTTTGACACCCTAAATTATTTTCATTAGAGCTTCCTTGTGTTAAAACTCTTCTTCATTTGTAAGCAAATAACAGATGTTAATATTAGAACACATTCCTTCTCAGCACTAAGATGCCAGTTTATCCTTAGAATTTTAGCATCTATTGAGGATAACATATGTAGTGCCAAGAGACAGAAAAATATTTACATAAATTGTTTTTAATTTTTTTTGTCTTTCTGGTTTTTAGTCTGTTACTTGGTTGTGTATGTTTCTGTTCTGCTTTTTCAATTTAATTCAGCTGTAAATAGGTTTGTTAATTACTTCAAATAAATGTTTAAATTTATTAAGAGCAGTATAACGTGAATTGTGTTTCTCACAGAAATGTATTTATTTTTGCCTCTTATGAAAAATGTCTAACTTTGACCAGTACTTTTACATTATAAACCACATGTATGTGTATCTTCTAGTAAATTATTAATACTCAGAAACAGAGTAATTTATATCTGGTTGTGTGGTAACCTTGACAGCCTTCTTGGCCTTAGCAGTGTCGTTCCAGTGCAAAGGTAAGCATATGAATTTCCCCAAACCAAGGCAAACCAGAGGAATAAGAAGTCTTCCTTGGGGAAGTTCAAAGAGCAAGGAGTAATTCCTTAAGAAATAGGCATTACCAGTTAAAAATACCGAGATGAGAGGAATTGAATCCTCCTAGTTGCATTTTAAAGGGATATAGGTGATATGGTGAGCATGGGATCATGCTGGTAGCATAATGAGAACTGAGAAAATGCTGGCTCTGGAAAAGGCTTCTATGAATATAGTTCTAAACCTAAAAACTAGAATTTGGGACTTGCCCACTTAGCAAGGTGATGTAATCTCAATAGAATTAAGAGGGAGGGTCATTTTAATGTTTCTCTATCATAATAAAACAACAAGATTTTGGAAGTAATTTTATGATTTTGGTGCCTGATATAGCTAAAGCTGTAGAGACCAATTTTGCTTTATGGGAATTTCCTTCAAATTCTTAGTGTTTAATATAAAATGTCCACAGGGAGCTTCTTTTATTGGTATTGCTTCACATCTGCAAGAGGCATGTTGGGTTTTGCTTATAAATATAGTTGTGGCATTCATTGCTCTTGTGGTATGTAAGACTAACACATCAATGTTCATAGCAGTTTTGGAAGGTTTTTAGACAGGCTTGTACATGCACCATTTTGAGAGTCAAAACATAAAAACTGATGAGATCTCATCCTTTCTTCATGTGTTTTGCATAGCCTTGAGTGGAATTGGTTCAACTGACTTGCAACACTTTTCCAGGGATATTAAAAAAAAAAGTATGTTGAGGAAATTACCACACTGACAGGAGAAGTGATTCCATCTGATGCTGATTATACATTTGATAGCTAAGTATGTATTTACCCTTTATAACTAGGATAAACTAAATGTTTCCAGAGATGACGGCAGATTGAAGCAGGGTTTTTGTATTTTAGATTGCTGTTGAGTGATATTCTGCCCTATTGTACATTTGTTTTGTTACATACTGTGAGCACCTCTAGACTTCATAAGCAGAAGCACATTCAACACACAGTGCTGACAGAACTTTTCATAACTTTTCAGTGCCTAATAACTTTTTGTCAGATTGCCAGTTAGGTAGGAAGGCAAAGACTGTTTGGGAAGCAGTGGAGGTGTGATATAATTCATTTCATTCTTCTTGCCAATCTGCTTTGACTGTCACCTGTTGGCCTGTCCTTACAAACTGATTTAAGCAATAATATTTACCTGAAGTGTACATTTCATGGATTTCACCCTGTTATACCATGCAGGGTTAAATCATGTCGGTGTTGCAAGTGTGAAAAGGATCGTTAAGGTCTTGTTCCACTGGGAAATTCTTAGGAAAACAGACAAAGGCTGTAGGGTATAGTTTGTACTATGACTCATTTGCTTGCTTATTGTCATTGCAGGAAAGTGAATTTATAGGAGCTATCTGAAGCACAGGCTTGAGAGACTGTGAATATTTTTTTACTGGGGATGGAGCTGGATACAGGAGAAAGAACAATGCAGTTGTCAGTGAGGCTGTAGAGACTGTGCCACTTATAATGGACTCTGCATCTTCATGCACATTTTGCAAGGCGTGGTTTTCATCACTAAGCACGCAAATAGCAAATATTTTGGTTATTCCTTTGGAGTGGCTGCCTTTAACTGCATGTAGGGCTGCAGAGCTGTGCTTCAGCATGTTGGTGCTTCGTGTATAGGCGTGGGGAAAGCCAACCCGCTGGAAAAATCACATCCATTGATTTTTAATAGAGTTGTAATAAGGTATGTCACCCTGATAGTAAACAAAGACTTGTGCAAACTCATATCCAGAGACACCTATAGATTTCTAGAGGTTATATGGAATGGTGGGATTTTTGAGGCTGTCCTGTGCAGGGCAAAGAGTTGGATTCTGGCGATCCTCGTGTGTCTCTTCCAACTCAGAACATTCTGTGATTAAGATCCCACAGGAAAGTCGTATCTGCTGTCCTGTCAAACGGACAAAGCACAAGAACTTGACTGGATTGTTAGGAAAAGTCATTCATGGTGGCGGGAGAAGTTTCCATAGCAGTCTGAAGGTAATGAGGCATCTGCTCACTGCAACAAATGTTTTGGGATATCCTCTACTGTGGCCGCTGAGTCTCTTGCAAGTTTTGGTACTTTGGCTGCAGAAGGTAGTGGGTCCTGTTTGGAAACCTGACAACAGAATGGAAAAAATGGATTTATGTTGGCAAAGTGGTGCACCACGAAAATCATTTGGACTCCTCAGTAGTTTTCTTTAACTTTGATTGGCTTTTTTTAAAAATGTGAGTCTGTAAACAGGCATGAGGAGATTAGTTTTAGAGAAAGTAAACATTCTTAGAAAATTCATCCACTAGAATTGTAAAATATGTAGTGTTCCCTGCAGGATATTGCAAGAGCTGCCTTAATAGAGAGTAGATGTAATTTACATTTACATGGCCCATTTCATTTTTCTACTATGTAGTGCTCTTGGAAAAATTATTCCTGATTTCCCTGTTGTTTTAAGTTTAATTTTGGTATGCCCATTAGGTCTTAAGGTTTTATGTAGCATGACTATTGTACATCTAAGATCTACAGGGGAGTGACTGAATCTAAGATTTATTAGAAGCTGCAGTAGAATAAGTCATGCTTTGAGAGTGTTTAGCTAAAACAATTTTTATTTTGTGGTTTGAATGTTAGCCTGCTTCATGGCTGGTGTTTTTAACTGAACACTTGTAGCTGCATTTCAAATATATTAGGGTAAAAGATGATGAAAACATTGCTTTCACAGCTAGCTAGCAAATGCACTTAAAAGCTACTGTACCTTGCATTTCATTGAAGCTGTTGGTACATTTACTGAGGAGGTTAGAAATCAAAATCTGTACCTTTGAATACTGGAAATAAAAACGTAGAGACTGTGTTTATGTGAGGAAAAACAAAAGATAATTTTATATATGAAAGTTTTGGAATCATTTGCTGAAGTGGAAGTTAACAATTAAGTACTTCTCCACCTGTGTAAGGTACTGGACAAAGCCCTGGGTGACTTAATCAGCTTTGAGGATTGAACAACACTGCTTTGAGGGCTGAACAACAACTTTGAGGCTGAGGCAGGTGAACCTTCCAAGCTTTCTTCCAACTTGAATGATCCACTGATTCAAAGAATGGAATGAATTGTCTCAAACTGAAGACCAAACAGAAGATATTTAATAGCTGATTTTTTTTGTGAGGAATCCTAATAAAAGTCTCTCACTGGCTGAAAGCACTAAAGGTCAAAACAGCTGAACAACCATGACATGAAACCTACTGATTGCTTCAGTTGCCCTTGGTATCAATGACTTATAAATAGGAATATTGCTCTTTTGTTTTGCTAAGTTGGTTGGGTTTTTTTTTAAGAAACTCTGGGCTTCTACACAAGAAATTTTAGAAATGGGAAAGGGCAGGGGGGGATCCATTTAGGAGTTAATGCATGCTTTAGAAACCAAAACCAAAGGGTAGGAATACATGTTCAGATTTTAGAATAGAGGACAGATTACCTGGTGCAGTGTCCAGGTAAGTGTGCTAGATCCACAGGGTTTAATACATTCACAAATCATTTCAAAAAGGGGTTCTAATGTCAACTGAGAAAAAATATTGAAATTGAATTATTCAGGTAGTTGAAACAAGACCTAGCTATGAAGAGTTGGAGGAGCATCTCAGCTACTGAGGGACTGGGCAAAAAAAAAAAAAATGAAACTGACTGTCAGTGAATGCAAAATAATACACAAGAATGAAAACAGCCCAAAATGTACATACATGACGATGGGCTCTCAAATAGATATTATTACTCAGGAAAGAGACCTTGGAGTTATTGTAAAAATGCCATGAAAACATCAGCTCTGTGGTCAAAATAGCACAAAAATGAAAAGGGAACAAATCATTGTGTAAATCCTTGGCATGCCTGCTTCTTGGTGTTGTCCTGCCCATTTCAGATAAATGGAGTAGAACTGCAAAGTGTATAAAGAAGGCTGAGAGCACCAATTAAAGCACTGAACAGCCTGACTACAAGGAATGCAGTTTTGGAACACTTCAGCCTGAAAAGTAGGTGATTGAGTAGTTATGATTAAGGCCTGTGAAATAATGAGTCACGGAAAAAGGGACTAGGTAACAATTGTTCACTGTTTCTTTCTGTACAAGAGCTAAATGGCAGGTTCAAAGCACATGGACCTTCTTCCCTGCACAGTATATTTTACAACAATGAGCTCTGCAATCTGAAATGTGATGAATGCCAAAAGCTTTGGGTTCAAAACTGATTAGGCAAACGCTGTGGAAGAAGTGGTTGTGGGGAGCTACTGGATACAGAGAGGCTGGTTCTGCAGGTGCTCAGAGCAGTGAGCAAACAGGAAGGCAGGAGGGTAAATTCAGCGTGGTTGGCATCTTTGGTCCTGATACTTGCAGGGCTTTTAACCCTAGTGTGTCTATTCTGAGTTTTTCCTTAATATCCTTAATATCTTCAGTGCTTAATGCTTCCTGACACCCTGTGTGGTCAAGAGAGTAAAAGAGAGAGGGTGGAAGAGACCCCCTTCAGTCCAGAATGGAAAGCTGGCTCGGATTCCTTTGGCAACACTCACCTGGCAGGTAAGTCTTGTTCCTAGAGGGCCTTCAAGTTTGGCATCCTGGATATCTCCTCCCAAATCAACTTTATATTTACTCTCCATGTTCTGTGTAAATTTATAATGCATAGTAATGAACAGACCAAAGTTTCTGACCTTTTAGCCTAGTTTTGGCACCTCTCTGAGGTTTGAAGTACTAGGTGAGAGTCTACCCTAGTCGAGCTGAAGAGGTCTGGAAACCATAATGGGCACCAAGTGAGCTTGTCTCTGATCTCAGCACTGTAATGGCTTCATAAAAATTAGGAATTCCTATTTTGGAGAGAGATGAGAAAAAAAAACTTAAACAAAACCACAACCCAAACAAAACAAACAAAAAAAAGGAATCCACAAATAACCCAATATTGCTATTAAAATTAGAAACAGTGATTTTTATCTTGCACCATAATCTTACTGCATAATCTGGCTTTGCTTTCTCACCTGCTTCACAGAGTTCACCTTCCCTCCTTTTGACCTTTTTAAATCGTGCATTTCTCAGCCTTCCTAACGTTCTGTGACACTCTCCTGCTCTTGTTCACATATTGGAGAAAGTGAGAAGAAAATGGTTATGTTGGGCATTCTGAAAGATACAGAGAGATTAATTCTGTGATTGCTTTAGGATATTTCATTTGAGACTCACTGAAAAGTTAAAGATTAAGAAATTAAGAAAGAATTACGCAGTAAACAGTTTTAAGCACTGAAGATTCCACTGGAAAGCTCTAAAAGTTGTATTGCCTTCACACAATTCTTACATCCAGAAATTGAAGGTGCTAAGGGAAATTCACTGAAATATATGCTGAATATGATAAAATATATTGAAACCATAAAGTATTTTCCTAATAAACCAATTTTCACATGCAGGTGACCTGGCTTGTGGGTGGGGAAAGTTTTGGGTTTGAAATTAGTCTGAATTTATCTGAATACTCTCTCACAACTTCATATGCTTTATACTTTTTCTCTCTTCTCAAAATGGGTCATTTTTACCATGTCTTACATTTTCCTTCAAATCCATTTACAGGCAGTTCTGTCATCTTGGCTCTATTTAAGTTTCAAGTATTTATTTAAGTATTTAGCTATTCTTTTTTTCTGCTAGTTCTTTCCTTAACTTTTTTTTATCTTGACCCCCTTCCGTTCTTCTCCTAATAACAGCCCCCACCACTGTGCATGCTCAGTTCATTTTTAGAAATTGCAGAAGCTTGAGAAATCAGCGCAGGACACAAGATTTTATCACTTCAAGTCAGTACAGTATCACTACTAAATATTACAATGAGCAAAATGCTTCTTCAAAATTAACAGAAGTTTGACAATCTGAATCATGGCACTGTGACTTGTTATAAGCTTTTCAATGGCCTCCTACTTTACTGTATTCTGCACATTCATTTTGCTTAAAATACAGAGTAACCTCATTTTATTCTTCTTCATTTTGACTTCCCTGTTGGGCATTAACCTGTCTTGCAGTGTGAGCCCTTTCCAGAAGGCACACGCTGACTCCATGCATTTACTTTGCAGAAGTGGGGAAAAAAGGGTTTTCTGATTTTTCATATTAATGTCATTTTGGGAGAAATTTTTTGTGGGTTTTTTTTTGGGTTTTTTTTTTTTTTAAAAAAAGCCATATCTGTCTTTTCTAAAAACATCATAACAGAATTGTGACTTTGCACTCTGGGTACGGTGATCACAGGATTCTCTACAAACAGAGGATAAATTTTGCTGCCCAGATAAACTGTTGGACCAAAGCAACGGTCATTGTGAAGGTTACCCTCCAAATCTTTGGTTGAACGGCACTGGATCACCAATTCCCCAGTTCCTCTCTTCTGTTCTGGTGGTAGGAACTGGGCTAGTTTAATGTCCTCTTGAAATTGTTTGTAAAAAAATTGTCTAAAAGTAGAAACTATCCAAGACCCTGAGATTAGCTCAGCTGGCTGGAGTCTGGTGCTAAAAATGCCCTGGCTGTGGGTTTTGCTCCCTGTAGAGGCCATTCCCTTAAGAGCTGGACTTGATGACCCTTGGGGGTCCCTCCAGCTCAGAAGATTCTGTGAAATGAAGCCTCTGATCTGATCTGATGTGATTGCTGTCACTGTACAGTTCCTCTGTCATTATTCTGTCAGTGCTCTGCATGCACGCTGTGTTTGCTTCCATAGGGTTCTCGTGGACCCCTCGTGCTCAGTCGTGATGCAGAATGCAAATCAGTGCCCTGCTTTGATGTGCTGCCTCATCAGTGCTGCTTTTCTTCCCTCACAAAGTTCAGCTCTTCCCTTTCCCAGAGGCTCCAGGTGAGGGCATGGCTGTCAGTAGGAGTCCTTTGGGTGATAGGGTTTGTTACTGTGGTGAAGGCAAAACTCTAATTTTTTTTTATTTTATTTTTTTTTATTTAGTTTATTGGAAAATACACTTTGAGACTATTTGAGACAACTAACCATGGGCTTGGATTTAATGGTCATGGCTGTAGCTGGAGTGCAGAGAGTAACAATTGCAAATCTGAGCAAAACACACAAATTAATGCTTTTGATGGTGAACTGGGGAGAGGCCCTCTGAGTGTGATCTCTGAGAGAGCAAATTGTTCAGCTCACCTTTGGGGCAGGGGGTGGGAGAGAAAGAAGGGGAGAAATATGCTTTTTTTTTTTTAAAATGTATTTTCTCACATTGTTACTGTAAATGCAGTACTGATTTAAGTTGAAATTTAGATCTCACTGAAGCCAACAGCAAAACTGCCGTGTGTTTCTCAGGGGCTAAAGTTTTTTACCCCCTGCTTTTAGATGACTCCTTTTTTCTTTAACATATTATTTCCATGACTTAATGAATGTCTATTACCTGCTGCTGACTGCTATGATCAGACACAGTGGGCTATGCCAAAAAGTGTTCTCACTTGCACCAGGCAGATGTGTTTTGCCCTGTGTGCTGTTTATACGTGTGGCATGAGCCTCTTGAGTGTGGCATCATTTCTTTACATCCTTTTCTCTTCCCACTTGACATTGTAGCCTGGTTTTCTCCAGTGAGGTCTCTAAAGGCATTAGTGACAAACCACTGAGAGCAGATCTGAGAAGTTAGCTTGTAGAAAGACAAATGAATTTCACTTTAGATATTTTTAAATGCATGCTGTTTGGCAATTTAATTGCAATAGACTGTCCGGAGCTGTGGCCTGACTTTCTGAGGTTCCCCTTAATTCCTTCTCTCTGCATCTGAGGCTATATGAGATGTTGTCATATAGTTCTCATACTCTACGTAGAAGAAGAATCACAGAAATGTTGGTGTTAATTTTAATGCTCATATGTAGGTGCACTCATGTATGTAACATCACTGGCATGACTGAATGGCCATAGTTCCCTTGCAAGATTTCCTGTGCCAGCAGAGAATGGAAGAGCCAAGCCCGAAATTTAGACATCAGGGAAGCCTTTTACAGTGGAATAACTTTCCAAATTTGGTTATGATGAAAGAATGTGAGCAAGAGGATATCAGTAATCTATTATTAAAAAAAAAAAATTTTTTTAAGTCAGTTGTTTGCAATTCAATCTATTTCTCCCCAAAGCATCTCTCTGACACTGCCCTGTTTGTATCTTTTCCTCAGTCCCTGGACTAAGGCTTTTCAGTGGTGATCAGAATGCTCACGTATGATAATTTGTGTCACTGTAAGCCTTTGCATACAGTGCATCTTACCTATTGTTCAGTTTAAAGAGATAAGAGCTATCATTTCTTTTCCCAGCCCTTTCGGTAGAATTGCTTTAGTTATGATCTGGAGTCGTTCAGTGAAGAGAAAAGAGCTCTACACGAAATCTCATTTCTCGTGTAGGATGGAAGGAACCTCACAAAAGTCACAAAGGAAGAGAAAGAATACTTTTTTGGGTTTTGGCCAGAGTGATGATTCCTATAAGGCAATGGACTCAGCATTCACAACAAACTTTTTCAAGTCCCTCTGTTTTGAGTGCTTCTTTTGAGACAACTAGAGCTCCGTATCGAAAAGTGTTGAACACGTGCAAAATTTTGCATTTGCAGCAGCAACTGGTGCAATCAGGCTCTTTGCTCCGAACATATAAAAAGGCTTTAAAAAAGCCTTAGCTTTTTGGAAAACTCAGATCCCTAGACTTTTCAAAATTGGCAAACAAAATTAGCTGACACCCCGAACATTTTGGCTTTTATCTTAAATATTCCTTTCCCCTTGTGTAAAATAGTGATAAAAATAGCTTCTTACTTCAAAAGGGTTGTTGGGAGGATCGGTTCATTAATGTTTTCAAAGAATTCGAATGCTGTAGTGAAATCACCATACAAAATCCCATATGGAAATGAATAATTCCGTATTCTTTGTAGGCTGTGGGTTATGGTAAATCAATAACACATAAGATTATACACTGCATGAGAGGGGTATCAAAAGAATAGCTTTTCAGCAGTCTTCCCTTCTGTGAGTGCTGTCCACTCAAGGCATTCTGTGTGCTGGGAGCAGCACGGAAAGCAGTGTTGAAGCTGTGGGGAAAGGCATCTGCGCTGTGGGAATGGACACTTGGAGACACACTCATATTGTGCAGGCAGCCTTAAAAATGGAATTCTGATCTGGCAGTCAAACGTTCTCTTAGCAGAAAATTTAGTCAGGGCTGTTAATATGTGTTTTCAAGTAATTGAAACGTATTTGTTTAATGATCCTCTGAGAGAATCCTTTTGCTATGGTTTAACAGCAGCCCTTTGCTTTTGGAATCGAACACATTGTAATTCAAGCACCTGGCAGAGCTTTGCACAGAGGACAGCGATTGTGGGGAACAAAAATTCCTGGAAACAACATGGCAAATGTGTTATAATTGCTGTCATGAACCTGGGGATCCCATTAAATCAGTTAATCCGGGCATTTAGTGATTTGGCAAAACCAAACTTCTTTGTTTCATGGCTTAAAAAAAAAAAAAAAAGCCATTCAGAATTGTTCAAAGTATTTAGAGCTGTAAGAGCTGGAAATGTTTAAGTAGGAAGTCCAGTTAACAACTGTATTGATAGAGATGTAAAAACAGAATAAGGCAACTCAGGGACTGATATTTAATCTAAACCAAACAAATAAACAAACTAAACAAACAAGAAAAAAAAACCTCCTCAAAACATCAAATCATTTGACAATGAAATGAAGATATTAAAAAAGTCATTCTAATAGGAATTTAGGGTTAATTTCTCAACTATTACATTTAGGCAATCTAGCCAGATGCTCCAAACTGACTTGAGAATTTAGGAAATAGGTATTTGCCAGGCTCATTCTGAGAGGTTCAGGGTCTGCTGTGTGTTTGTGAACACTGCCAGCCAAAGAAGAGAGGATTTTGGGTGGACAATGCTATGTTGTGGCAGAACACAAATGGTTTTCCACCTGTAAGGCAGGCACTAAGGATTGTGAAGAGCAGTATTTGCACCTGGGAATTTTCAGTGATAGAGTTGTCAAAAATTAAAAAATGAAGGGAAGAAAAAGGACAAACTGAGCCTAGGACTGAAAGAGTAAAATTGATAGTCCAAGTTCTCTCTGGGGGCTTAAATTTTTATTTAAGCTTTGCTAAATTATGTTATAGAAAACCTAGGCCAAAAAAAGCTCTCAGATTTTCAATTCCTGAGGGGAACCTGGATCAGAAAAAGGAACATGCTTTCTAGATGTTTTTAGGAATAGAATGAGATCACTGCTCCTGCAGATTCATGCACAATTAGTCTTTTTGCTCTCATCATCATCATCTGTTATTTCTAAAAGTTTTTCAGTGTTTGTTTTTCTGCACTAGACAGTCTCATTTACCCAGAGAATATTTTTAAGATAGCCTTTACTTGAATTATGTAGTCTCACATTCAGTAACCAAAAGCACCAAAATGTAACACCCAATGAATTAGTTTTAAAAAGTTAATTAAATTTCTTGTAAAAGTTAACAATCAGAGAAGTAGTGACTATCCATAGCTAGGTACTTCTGGAAATGCTTAGGTATAACTTCAAGAGTAGACTTGGAACAATGACAATCTCCTTCTAAAATTTGTAAGGGAAAAAAGTAAATATCTCGTCACTTGATTCAATCACATCCATAAGGTAATGAAGCAAGAGATTAAAAAAAGGCTGCCAGACTATCACTGGGATTTTTGATTTATATATTTTTTTTTTCCCAACACGTAATTTTTAAAAAGCCTGGGTGGTAACACAAAGAACTAACACAAACAGTTGGATGGGGCTTCTGGGAAGAATGGAGGTGATAAACGGCACGACTGTTCCTGCAGCCGCACTGTGTGCGCTGCCACTAACAATGTGACTGCTGCTGACAGAATACTGCTCTGAGAAGGTGCTAATGCTTTCAGGCACACGCTAAGCTATTAACTCATGCTTCTTCCTTTCCATCCTCTAGGAACCCATAGGAAACCGACATATTACGGCAGCAGAATCTGCTTTCTTCCTTAGTTAGGCTTGAATTTTTTTCCTTGTTTGAAAACACATCGATTGTCACGGGGAGAAAACATCTCGAACTGCTGCTCCTGCTTAATGCCAGAGCGTGCCAAGGCGTCACTGTCAGGCCTTCATTTCGGTCCTGGGGAGGAAGCTTGGTCATGCAAGCAACGAGGAGTCCTCAGCTGCTCCGCTGCTCTCCTGGTGTTCCCTGCAGGCAGGAGCTGGCAGGGGTTCGTTCAGGCCACCGTGCAGCTCTTTGCTTGGGGCCGCTGTGGTGTGTGCTGGACCATGAGCGCCGCTGTACTCCGATCTCTGCTGCGTCTAGACAGATATTCATAATGAAATAGATGTCTGGATAATGAAGTAGACTCTCACAGTCCTAATGGGATTGTAAGCCTACAGGGGGCTGGAAAAAGAGCAACTTGCATTGCACCCTCCTGGGCTGCTGGGTTTCACAGGTAAGATGAGCATGGGCAGCCAGGCTGGCTTTGCCTTTAACCTCACCTTCTCCCCACTCACTCAGCCCCTCTTGACCTGATTTGGGCTCTCAGGGCTCACCTCTGGAGGGATGCACAAGCACGTTGACTGAGAGAATCAAGAGAAGCTTACACAGTGCTTAATCTCATCTACAATTCTCTAGAATACGGGGTTCTTTTCAGAGTCAAATTTCAGGTTTTAAATATTGTGAGCAGCCGTGATCTTCTAATAAATGATGAAACATGTGTTTACTTGCATACTTTTATGCTTCTTGGCATGTGGAAATCCTTCCCAACTAAAATAAGAGTGACTGTAGCTCCCAAAGGCTACTCTCTTGTGTTTCAAGAGCTCCTTGAAACAATAGATCAGACTGGAAGATGTTCATGTGAGTGCTAGCACTGGCAAGAAGCCAGGGGAGAGTATGGGTGGAGGCAGTTGTTTTCGGTTCTTAACAAAGTTGGACAGCTAAAGAGAGCACATCCCTAATGTCAGAAACAAGCTACAAGGTGTTCTCTGTCTTGGAGCTTCTCAGACTACAAAACAGTTCCAGTGAGACAGCAGAAGTCACGGGCTTTCATCCTCATTCTCACTTGTGTGCAAAACGGCTCCTTGGTTCTTTGTATATTAACAAAACCTGAAAGCTTTAGGAGCAGGGAGATTTTTTTGAAATAACCACGGAAATCTTGGGGCATTTCCCTTAGTGGCCTTTTTAAGGTGCAGCCTCAGGATAGCTGGGGTTTGTTTTCGTGGGGTCTCCTGGAGAGAAGCCCGGATCAAACCCTGCCTTGCGCTGTGAGCGACCTCCAAGTCCACAGCCCTCCAGAGGACTGGGTGAAGTTAAACAATGTTTGTGGGTCACTCGTGTTCCAAGTTCTCCCTGCTTGGTGTTGCCCAAGTAGCTACAGGGTGTGAGTGTAGAATACTTGCAGATGTATTCAGCGAGGCATACATTATGCATTTTCCCTTGGAACTGGTGACCTTTCATAACATACCTGTGGGGTGGGCATTCATCAGCTGTAACGTGATACAGAACTCATGTAAATGTATCTCTGCAAAACTCATTAAATAATATATGGACCTACTGAAAAAAAAAAAGTACAAACAAAAGGAGAGGGTACAGATTAGCAGCCTCCTTTTCTGTCTTTTTTATGAAGGTAAAATTCTAATTTGTCAGTATTTTTGATATTCATTTCTAAGATTCTTTTTAAAAATTAAAATAGGTCTTAAAATTAATTTGCCAAAAAGTACATTTTCAGTATGTCAAAGTTTATAAAAATATTTTATAACATTCACAAACGTAGGTATAGACTTAAAAGAATGTAAAATTAAGGCCACAATAGAGTTGAATGCAAAAATTTCAGATGTTCTGTATTTAAATAATTTTCCAGAAATTACTTTTTGGAGTTTTTTTGGTCAGCCCTTAATGTACACGTGCAAAAGAACATGCACTGTGCGTTGCCCATAGCATTTACCATAAGCATATGGTAAGACAGGTACCTTTTTGAAATCTGCACCTATACTACAAGTGTTTCAGTCAACAGAACTGCTTACACTAGATGAAATACTCCTTTCTCATTAATAGGGTGTCCAGTGACATGAATTTGCTGATAAGATATATCACTAAAAAATCATATGAAACAATATCTGTGTTTTGCAGGGGGGGGGGTTATGGTTTTTTTAGAGGCAAGAAAATATTTCATCTTGGACAGGCAGGAACGAATGAAGTGCATTCAGCCTTAGGAAAAAATGTTGCAGTAAAACTTAGATATTTCTATTAACAGTGGTTTAATCCTTTAGTGAGAATTGTCCTGCTCTTTGGTGTGCTTATAGAATAACTTTTATGGGCCTTCGTGGTCTGATTCTTTCTGAAATTTTACATATATTGTCACAGCATGCTTGTATAATGAACTGAATTACATGTGTTATATGCACCTTGCAAATTAACTATTCAATAGCATTAATTCACGACTCAATAGCTTATCCTGCTCCAGAGAAAACTTCTCTGGCCTTATTTACCTCATTATTTTAGCTTGAGGAAATAATATCCAGGCTCAGCTGGGGCAGTTATTTTAGCTGTGTGGAACAACTGCAGTGAGCGGAGTTAAAGGAAACATGGACAAATTTTCAGAAGTGCAACACGTGGATGGCCCCCCTTTGGTTTTGTTCACCCCATGGATTTCTTTTAATGAAAGTATTTCTCATTGTCATTAAGCAAAGCCATCATAAATCAAGAACAAAAACGGGTATCATCTCTTTCAAAATCTTCTTAAATGTCAAAATCTGATTTTTCATTAGTACTGTAATCTCTTTATTTGACCATGATGAAAAAATACTTTAAAAACCAGTTAAATTGTTATTAACTTTTGATGAAGTTAAATTTTTTTCAAGTGAGAACTGCTTAACCTCTGCCTTTCTTCTTGTTTGGTATGGGAGGTATTCCAGAGGATGTTCCAGGTTTCTAGTCTTCAGTCCATGTACAAACTCAGTTTATCATGAATTTTAACATTTTAGTATAGTGGATTTTTTCGTTTCCTCTTAGAAGAGTTAAAAAAAGGGGCTAATTTCTTGATTTCTGGGCTGGGAACCTTGCAGCATGTTGTTACCTACATATTATCTGATGCTGCTTAATTATGGTGTTTCCATGTGGTCTAATAGCTGTTGTTGTCTACTTTAATCAGAATATTCGATAATCATCAGTAAATTCTTGATAATGTGTCAATAAAAGTGATGCTTACCTGTATCTGTACTCTAATAAATACTCTAATAGATAAACTCTAACTTGTAACAGCATATTAGGTCAACCCTAGTTATTTTTGTCTTGGCTGTGGGATTCCAGAACCAGTTTAAGAACAAAAAAGGATTTATAATAACTGCTGTTTACGCTGGGGGATGTGCAGTTGATGCAGTTACATGTAGGATTTGACCCTTCACTTCATTTTGCTGTACCCTCTCTAGTGCCCCTCTGCTTTTGGGTTGGTCTTTTTCTTTTAGGAGGAAGAGGAGGAGAGCGCTGCCTGCCTGTTCTGTTCTAACTGAGCCCTGAAGTATATTCTGTTCCATGAATTTCAAAAACAACTCTTTGCCCTCCTCCTCACGTGGAGACCTTTTTAATGTAAGTAAATAATATATGTGTATGTTATTTCTGGAGGTGAAACGTGGCTTGGCTAAGCTAATAAAAGTCCACAGAAGACCAGACCTTTCACGTATAAAGAATGCATTTTCCTAATTTATTATGAGTGCTGGTCCCTGTCTCCCAGCAGCAGGAAAAGCTCTATATGAAGGAGATATTTACAAGTGGCCAAATATATGTAGGGCTTTCTATTACCTTTTATATGGGATATGTTAAGGGAAAACAGATGCTCGATAGACAGAAAGTTAAATGTGCATCAAGAATTCCTGTTTTTCAAAAGTTGTAATGAATCCTGATAGGAGAAAAAGGCTTTCTAGACAATGCTTTTATTGTGCCTTTTACCACAGGATTAACTTTATTTTGTGCTCAAATTTAGTATATGTTCCAGAATACCGAATGTATAAATTTGGATTTTAAACAATCTCTTACCTGTAAATAGTGCCAACTCTAATGGACAGATTCCTGAAATACTTTTTAAAAGAACTGTACAGGTCATCATTGCAACTTAGTGCTCATTAGAATTCAGTTTACATCTGCTTAGCTGTTTTAAGCTTATTTTTCTTTCTTTTTTTATCTTATTTTCACCAATATTACACATACTTATTAACTGCCCATAATTCTTTTCAAGATAAAAGTAAAACTTAGCGCATCTTTAAACTGAAAATTGGGAGACAAAAAGCAGAGACATCTGAGCCGAGGAAAACTTGCTCTTTTCTCCTTAGGATGCCTTTTTAATGCTGAGAAAGGTATACTCAGCTTTGGGTTCGACCACTGAGATATAAATTCAGTCTTTCTAACCTGTGAAGGACAGCTAAGACAGGCCTGCTTACACCCAAATTTACCATGCCATCTTGGAGATGTGTAAAACCCAAGTCTTTGTCTCAATAATGCATAATGCAGGTGAACCTTAATTTCCAGTATCCTAATTAATAATTGAGTAATTTGCTGAAGTGCTTATCCAGTATATTACGAGTTTACTGTTAACTTCAACTCAATAGGCAAATAAAGGCTGGTTCTTCAAGTGAAGGAAGATTTCTCAGCTCCCTCATTTGGACATTGGAATGCTGGGGCATTCATTTTATCTGCTGTCATTAAATGGCCAAAGGAGGAACAGTTGCAGCATTTGAAGATCTTTGCTTGCCAGCAGAATGACCAACAGAAATTGAAAATACTAACTGGCATGTACCAGTTGAAACAATGCACAGGTAATTAGCAGAGTCTGTGAAACAAAGAAAAACAAATACATAATGATTAGTAAAATAAATCCTTTGTGACTCTCAATTACTGAATACATTCCTACTAAAATGTAATCATTGCATACTGTCCCAGCTGACATTTCTATCCTTAAGTGACATCTTTTCTGTAGAGGCATTTATTTTATTGGTTTCTCTGTGTAAGATGATGTAAAACAGAGCAACTGTAATAAATAGGCATAACTAAGGATTATTTATTATTATTGCTGTTGGTGTTTTTTTGAGGTTGTAGTTCTCAGATCGGCCAAGTGCTGTTGCAGAAGTGGCTGGTACTTATTTTGGAGGGCTTACTTTTCCCAAGGCCTGAGGACAGGCATTTCTTGTTGCTCCAGGAGGAGTGTAGGTGGTCAGTGCTTCTCTGGGTGACGTCTAACACATTCTGTGATTCAAACTTAGTCACCAGTTCAGATTTCTAATGTTACAGGAAGAGTGGATCAGGTCACTATTTACAGTGGCCACAGTTACTCAAGCAGTCATTAACCATTTCAGTGACCTTTTCGTGCAGTTATGTCCTTCCCCAAGTCACAGCTTGGTATTGCTGGAGGGCATAACCTTGTGACTAAATGATGGCAGTGACATGGCAAATGTGAAAAGACTTTCTGGTCTTTATCTGACACGCTCCAGTGACTCAGTGGCCCCCAGACTTGCCCCTTCCTCCCTTGCCAGGGTATTTGACTGATCCTGCTGTTATCCAGACAAGAACAGAGCAAAGGAAAAGCTTGTGATTGCTGAGTTGGCAAACAATTGCGTGGCTATGGATCTGAACTGACACCTGAACCAAACCCCACCTGCTTCGTGGTGATTGCAAGTGAATCTGCTAACACTTCACCTGTGAACAGGAACTCTGGCTTGTAGGGCTGTTCTTTTCAGAAAGCTGTGGAGGTGGGAGAGAGGCAAAAGACTTCTACCAAGGACTCAGTAGGCTAGACTTCTGAGGACAGCTTGATGATATTCAAGACAAAGTAAGATTTAGTGGGTTTTCTTCTGCACAGAAAGCCCCCCTTTGACTTTGGTTGCTTTTTTTTTTTCCCCGAGGGTTAAAAAGTAACACCTCTGTAGATTTTGAGGGGGTTTTTGCATTCACTTAAAATACTTCTGCATCTTTCAGTTTGCATCTGCTTTGTTCCTCAAAGCTTTTCCCCCAGAGAATGAGCAAGAAATACCGCATAAGTTAGGGATGTATTACTTCACTTTTAAAAGATGGGGAAACTGATGCACAGTGACAAGCTGATGCATCAGATGCCTTGCTCAGTCTCAGAGTAGACCTGGCAACAACCAAAATACAACTGGAAATACTTCAAAACACAAAACATTGTTTCTAATACCACCTCACCTTTTCTCACTCTTTTCCAGTGCTCTGACATGGATAATGAAAACATCCTCCTGGAAGATGTGGGCTGTTTGAACACACTTGCTAGAACTAACAAAGAATGCATGTGTGTATCTATCTATCTATCTATCTATGGGAGTTCATATCTCCCAGAAGTCATCCCAGCTTTTGCCTTACTTTGCAAACGTATCTATTTTCCAAAACCATTATTCAAAGAGCAGTTGTTGACGTCTGGCTGATGTTCAGGCTGTTCAAAGTTTGCTTTTCGTTAATTCATATTGACAAAAATAATTGATCAGATTTAGGTTGGGGGATTTAGTTTCACTCTTATCAAATATCAGGTGCTGGTTGCTAGTTACAACAGCTTAGCATCTGATACTCGTGAGGTGGCTAAAGAGGCACTATCTCATTTCTTTTAGGGTTAGTATTCAACTGCACATTTACTTTCTATTTTCATGCAAACAAAGCGACTGTATGCTAACTACCAACCTTTAATAAGGTACTAGAGCCAGGGTTGAATATTTAGAAGATGATGGGCAAAATAATACTTAAACAATGCTAATGTAAAGGATTTGTGCACTGAATCTCTCAGATAAGCACTGAGTGACTACCCTCCCCCAGTGCAGACACCACTCCCTTTGCAGTGCCAACAGATGGGCTCTGTGCTGGTATCAGAGCAGTGCCTGGGGGTACCTGCTGCATGCTTGGCTGGCAGCAGGAAAATTGTCTTCCTGCTGGCCTGAGAGAAGATCTTTATTCCTATTCTTCATGAAGTGCAAGTGCTTCTGCCCAAGTTATCCTCATTGTCCTGAAGGAAACAGTGAAAAGCAGCTCTGGGATAGCCTTGATTTTCAGTGTGTGTGGGCCAGGAGCTTCTGTGCATCTTGGCAGCAAGCACAGGACCCACGAGACAGAGACTAGGGAGAAATCTCAGGGAACTTCAGCCACTGACACCGAGTAACTGTGTGCAAGGATGTGCTTTAAAAACGTTTGTCGTGTTTTGGTGATGATATATTACCTGATTTTATGGCAAGGATTTTGCTTCCAGGGCTGATCCGTAACAGTAGAGCAAAAGCAGAAGGCAGAAATATTTCTCAGCATTAGGCTCTTGTTTACATAAGACATTCAGCTCATGAAATACTTTCAGGTGACCTATAACCTGTCCGTCTGCCTCACACTCTGAAAATTCCCTTCCTCACCCACCAATCCTCCCCCTCCCACTCCTGAGCTCAGATGTGTCTGCAATCAGAGCTTGGAGTCACCAGGACACGAGTGTTTTCGGGCTGTGCTGACCTTGGCAGTGGGTGAGAGCTGCACCTTTGGTTGTGCTCACCCGCTTTCGGATGTCACCCTTGCCCGGCGTGGGGAAAAGTGAGCCAAGATCCCCGTTATTGGGAAGAGGCTCTGGTTATCCATACAGTGGCAGTGATGGGAGGGCTCCAAATGCTCCCATGATCTTTTTCTTTTCCCATATCCCAGGACAATCAATCTGCCACACAGGGGTGTGTGTTTGCACTGCACCTGCTGCCATCCTTGCTGGACTGACACTGTGACAGCATTCCACTGTATTAATCTCACTATATGTTGCCCTTCCCTGGGCTATCAAGAAAAGTCCTGGGCTTGCAGTCCTGCTGCCATTGTGTCATTTGCTATGGATTGCTTAAATACCAAACATCAAAGGATGCAATGAAATATCTATTTTCTGCCAGCATCTCTCTGTCTGTCTCTTAGAGTGCTTTGTGGATGAGTGTGAAGGGATGCCAAGATGCCATGAGCCTCAGATTAGGTACTGCTTTGCCCTCCTCCAGGCTCAGGCCTTGAATTCCTCAAATTTTATGTCAGGTTTTTTTCCCCTGTAGATTGAACCTTTGTAAATAATGAAAGCGAGGGGAACCTGATCTGGTAAACTAATAATTGAATAAGTTAGGTAATATAACATGAAAGCAGCAGCACAGGACAAAAGGTTCCTTGTACAGCTCAATCATTAGGTGATGGTCTACGGCAAATTGTGCACACACAAATGTGTTTCAAAGTTGGTTTGTGCTGGCAAAAGTGTCATAACAGACTATTTCAATGGCCTGGGTGATGATCTGACATGTGCTCAGTGGTACTGGGTAACTCCTTTGTAAAGCATTTTATCCTCATGCAAATCCCTACACCCATCAAATGGGAAAAGGGGGGATATGACTGCACTGACACTTGTTCTAGGGAAGTATAGTTTCTCTGCAAGTCTTATGTGCATGAAAGAAAAGGTTTCTGTGTCAGTGGAACTGAGGCTAATGTGAGGAAAGAGAATATGACTAAGGAGAAGAGGAAGAGTTGTGGTCAAATATCTTCAACAGTGCCAATAAAACCCCTCTGGAAATGGAGATGAAGGATGGGATTTGACTGAAATGTCTTACTCTTGCCATTTAGAGGTGTGATGCTGTAGAGTAGATGGGAGTGGGAACATAATTCCATGCAGATGTAGGGGCTGAGTATCTGCACATGTGCACTTACGTCTGCTCATAGGGAAAGAGAGGAATGTAAATAAAAAATGTGAGGAGCCAAAATGATTGCTGGCCTTTGTTTCCATTTCTGATAAATTACTTCATGCTGTGTTTCACGTAGAGTATTCATTTTAAGAAACTTTTGCAGTGAGTGGCAGTTGTAGGCACAGGAATTGTAGACAGGCACTGCTATGTGTCTGTTATTCTGTGATTTATAAGTTAGATAGGATAGATTAGAATATTTCATTTGGAAGAGACCTAAAATGCTCATCTAGTGCAACTGCCTGACCACTTTAGGGCTGACCAAAAGTTAAAGCACATTATGAAGGGCATCGTCCAAATGCCTCTTGAACTCTGCCAGGCCTGGGGCATCGCCCACCTCTCTGGGAAGCCAATTCCAGCGTTTTTCCACCCTCTTGGTAAAGAAATGCTTCCCAATGTCAAGTCTGAACTTTCCCTGCCACAGCCTTGCACCATTCCCACGTGTCACTGGATCCCAGGGAGAGGAGTGGGAGGAGGGAGTGGTTTAGTGCAGACGGGTATGTGCAGTGACGATTCCACTCCACGGAGCGAGCAAAGGCTATGGTTTCCTCACATCTAGTCAAAGATTAGTACACACCTGGTTTTAACAGGTGCTTCATTTATCTGCTCAGTACCTTGAGCAAATTACTTGGGGCAGCATCCTACACCTCTCTCCTATCAAGCTTAATTTACCCTAACTAGATTTAAGTGTAAAGCATCATCTCAATATCATCCTCACAGCACTGCTGAAGTTCCAGTCTGGCAAGGTTGAAGAAAGAAGCTCAGCAAGAAGTTCCATCCGAGGAGAAAGGACAGTCTGAGGTAAATGTGTTTCCAAGGGAAGTGATTTTTCAGCCTTAGGCCCTGCAGGATCTTAACTCACACTGTAATCCCAAAGTTCAGAAATCTCAGAAACGTGGTGAATGTTTGAAGCCTCAATGTAAGACAAGAAGAGAAAGATGAGATTGAGTGCTCAGTCTTAAGAACTTTGTAACTTCAGCCTCTGCTTTTTGTAGCTATGTGGTGTGTGGTTTATTTTTTTCTTCTTCTTTTTTTTTTTTTTTTTCCAAATGAATTAGTGGAGTCCATTTTATAAGCATCAGAGTCTCAAAAAAGAGTAAGGTGTTAAAGCAATATAAGATTATTTTCATCCCCTAGAAAGAAAAGTAAATTTAAGACCAAAGGATTTTGCTGCAGTTGAAACATTCAACACTTTGGTGCCTGTTAACTTTGGTCTAGTCACAAAAACATGTGTTTCTCTATCAATATAAAAAGATTTTTTTATTGCTCTTTTTATTTCTTCCTAATAATACCTATGAAAAATCCTCTGGGGAAGAAGTGTCGGATGTGGCAGACAGATTTCAAGCCCCAAATATACATCTGGATAGCAATTTAACATCAAAACCTCATTACAGATTTGTGGCCACAATAATGATTTTTAAAGGACTGTATTTATGCATTTTGCAAAATTAGTATTTGCTGAGCAGAAGCTACAGCTGTGCAGAGTTTGGCTCAGGTTCAGGTTCATGCCTTTCCCAGGGAGACCCAACACGTTCTGCCTGGCCTTGCACTCTGGATGGGTGGGCATTTCCAGGCAGAAGACAGAAAACACAAAACTAAAACAACTTCCATGGTATTGGAGCTACACTCTGCACTGGTCTCCAGTGAAGGACAGAGCATCACCTATTATCACATTACTGCAGCAGTTTGTGCTCTGGAAGTCTCCAGTTACTTAAGGGTAGACTCCCTTAAATAATTTATTGTTATTACATATATATTTTCTACGATGGTGGTGCTCAGGAGTTTTTCAATGGAGCAGGACCCAAAACCAGTATCATGTACAACAGAGAGAAAAACCCTGCCCCAAAATGCTTGCAAGGCGAGATGGCGTGGCACAGGATGATCTTAGAAGGCTCTTCCAACCTTAATATTTCTATGAGTGTGTGTATGTAGCAAGATATGAGGCAGTCCTGGTCAGCAAAGCAGGCTGGAATTAGGCACACTGGCAGCCCACCTTCTGGTTTCATATGCAGCATGAAAAAGGAATTCTTCAGTGAATAAAGGCTGAGAGGCAAACAGAGAGGCAAACAGAGCAGTCAGAGGGAGAACTTTAGGTTTGACACACTGGTTGGAGATAAGAAGAGTATTTAGCAGAGCTAAATAGTGTGAAGGGTGAAGCAACATGGGCAATCAGCTCAAAAAAATTGTCTTGGTGGATCATTCAGGGTAGAGATCAGTGAGGCAAGGCTGCATTTGTCAGGGTAGGATGTTGCAATATTTGAGTGAGTGAAACAGTCTGGATAAAAGTTCTGACTGTGTGAATAAAGCTCCAATTTCAGGGTTCTTCTACAGAACAAAATGAGAGACATTAAGACATAAACTGGACATCAGAAGTTACACTGAGGCTTCCTTTCCCTTGTGAGAGGGGACAATTAACCCTTTATTTCATTTTATTCTATTTTATTTTATTCTAATTTATTTTATTATTTTATTTTATTTTTATTTCTGAGTGAGATTATTTTGTTTTCTAGCCTCAGGCTGGAAAAGCATGATGCCACAGTGTTAATATACACCAGCTGGTTTGGCAAGGGTCAGTTTTAAGGCAAAACTTGGAATACTGATGCCTAAACTTTCAAATGAGGTGCCAAAATAAAGAAACTTCATAAAGATGCCATTTATAATTTGTTTTAGAAGTTCTGGCACTCGGGCTTTCAGTAAAAGCTGAAAAATATTGCTTAAGTGTGCAGCAAATTAGAAGTGAATTAGAACCGGGCATTTATTCCTTGATAGAACGCTTGAATTTTTAAGTGACTTCTGTGATTTCTTTTGCTATCTGATTAGAGATTTCTGAATACTTGGGACTAGCATAGTTTCTCATTGTACATGTTTGTTTAGATAGCCCTGTTGTTTGCTGATATACGGTGTTGTGATGCCAGTTTTTAGTTCTACACAGCTCAGCATACCAATATCAGTATTTTCTAGCCAAGCGTTTCACCATTATTTTTGATTTCAGGTAGACAATGTCCTGACAATGAAGCATGATGTAATTTTTGTGTGATTTGCCAGGTTGAGTCAAAAGCTCACAGCATAGGAAACCTCACTTGAGCTCGATGATTCATGGGGAAATTATAGACTGCCTTGTCTTTGCCAGGTTATTTACTCAATTTAACTAACTCCAGTTAAGGGTTCACCTTTGTTGGACAGTGTGGACATGGCTTGAGTTGTGCAAACTAACTTCCTGACCTCTAGAAGCTGCTAGTGACTGTTTTATGCCCTCAAAGGTTATGGGTTTACTTTATCAAACATTAATTCTTTGTATTCACTTCACATTTCTTGCTCTAACCTCCTTCTAAACTAATTCCATATAATCTCAAGCCAGTGCCTTTTTCATCTTCAATGCCATGTCTCCATCTGACTCTGGATTCAGTGTGTGCTCCCTAACCTGTCATGACATGGGCTGAAATTGCAGCCTATTGGTATATCTTTTTAATTATATTGGAGAACAACTTCACTATTGCATGTCTGACACTCCAAAGTGTCAGTAATTGGGTGCATTGCTCTTGTTGCACTCCCTTAACTGGGCTTTTTGAATACAACCTTCTACTCTACAGCAAACCCAGCCTTTGCCTAGAGAAAGAGCCTTTAGAAACCATTTCACTTGTCTTGGTTAGCAAAAGAAGTGGTAGCAGGGGTGGAGGAATTTTCTCACTTTCCAAGAGGACTGAATAGGAACAATGTAGTTTTCCTCTTTCTCACTGGGCTTGCTTCAGTCTTACTTGGTGTTTACAAGAAGAAAGAACCAGGCTAAGTCTAGATGAGCAAGTGAGTAGGAATTGCAGGGGTAAAATAACCAAACATGGAGCTTTTTTTTTTCCTGGTTTATCTACACTTCACCATGTGAGAGAGTTTGAGCCTGTTGCTGCAAAAGACCACTGCTTTCTCTTGAGCACGTAGGCAGTAAGAGAAAGCTGTAAGCACAGATGTAGGTATCTGTTTTATCCCTTTGTGCTGGGTGTCACTGAGCAGTAATCTCTTGATGAAATGAGGAGACTGGGCTAGTTGCACTAACAGCTACCACATTCTATATCAACCCCTGCCTGGGCCCTGTACAGAAGAGTTCCACCTTCCTTTGTGCCAAAACACTGACAAACACTATGGTTGGGCAGCAGTTTGACAACATCAAACCCAGAAATGTGGTGTTTGGTAGTATATAGTCTCAAAATATGTTAATGGCAGTAACACTCACTTCAAGGCCCATCTGGTTAAAAGTTCCTTTCTGATTATTGCATGATTAGGTGGTTAGTGTCCTAGTAGTAACATGTTTCAGTGTGCCAGTTTTATGCTAAATCCAATACTCTTGGATTTCTTTTTTTAACAATCCCTCTAGGCAAACCTTTTTCTGGCAAGTCTCTGTCAGAGCAAATGGGGTAACAGGAGCTCTTGATATTGTTTCATGTCCAGTGATATTATTCCATACTCAGTCAGGGAGGGGAGGCTTCTCTTCTGAAAGTGTTAGTGCATCCCAAACAATTGGACAAACAGAGATGGAAGAAGCTGAGTATATCTTATATAGTTTTGTCAGGTTCAGAAACCTAATTATGCTGTTGCTCTTCCTCATGTAACACATAGCTGTCATCTGTGCAGAGCTGCAGGATGCAGGATGTTATTGGAAGATGCAGTTACATTAACCAAATACTGTATCTGCAGAAAAATGTTTAATGTTTGGGTTAGTTTTGCATTCATGTAAATGTAATCTTCCAGTGTAAACATTCGTTCTCTCTTTAACAAGGAAGACCCTGATATCTGTACAATCAAGGCTTCTCTTAAGGAGGTTTCTAAAAGATGTTTTGTTGTTATAAAAAGCTTTAGTCTCGCTCTGGAGCTCAGCCACACAGTGGGAGGGAGCAAAAGGCGATGTAGAAAGTGGACACAAGGAACTGAAAGGCAAAGGAAACCAGTCATTTAATATTTTATCTTTATGTTTCAAATTGTTGCTTTTGAGTTTCCTGAATCTTAATTTAAGAAGTCTCTTCAACCTTATTTTGGCTGTAAATTATTGATGTGTTTCCCCATCTCTTATGGTACTCTGTTTCTGGGCTTCCTGCGAGACCTCATCAGCTTCCAGCAACATGCTGAGGCACTGCTGTAATCTGTCAGAAAGGAGGGGAGATAGGGCTAACAAAGTGATGCCCTGGGATTCCTACTAGCATGAATTGTCAAAGATGAATAACTAATAATGTGCTCTCTCATTTCTGAAAAGCTGTGGAAAATCCCTGTTAATTTGGTTGGAATAATTCATTAACCAGCCTCTTCACCCTTCGTTGTTGCATCTTACGCATCTCTCTTTTTCCCATCAGTCTTGGTGAATAACTCTCACATTTGTACATCTTCCTGCTAGAAGAAATCTACTTCCCAGAGCATCTTTGTTGGTATTTTGCTCAATTCAGTTTAAAATATCTCAAGTGAGAGAGATGTTTCTGTGTCCTCCAGAGCTGAGGGAGGATACAGTCCAGGACGCCTCACCGCCACGTGTATTTTCCCTGTGAAATCAGCCAAAATAGTCCTCTCTTCTTTGCATCTTATTACACCTGTACACAACTTAACTCTTCTGCCTGCACTGTATTTCTCCTTTCAGGCACTCAGACAACAGAGACTGTTATTTGGCACCTGTAATTTTGCCAAGCTGCAGCCAAGATCCGATTGTGCAGCATCTGCACCAGCCAGCAGAGGCTGAGCAAACCTCCATGGGAAGTGCAGATGCCCAGGGTTATCTGTTTTCAAATTTCCCTCCAACATTCTGAGAAAAATGTCATCACTTTGGATTCATTCACGGTCATGAAATCTATTCAGGCTCTGCTTCGGTTTCTGTAGATCTTCATTTTTAAGTTAACTAAGGCAGAAGAACACGTTGCCTTCTATGACCAAGAGGATATAAAATGTCACTGATGGAGCTGGAAAGCCTTTTGCAATTCATGGGACAATTGGAATTGAGTTCTTCCAGAGCAAGGTGTATGTCCAGAGCCACACAGCTGTGAGCAACCCTGTGGAAGTGCTTGTGAGTGGCCTATAGCATGTAAATTGTTCTTCCCATGGACTTCTTCAGGCCCACAGCTGCATTCTTCACAGCTGTGGGAGATACCAAGCTGAGTCTCAAATTTTCTGTGGTTGACTTGTAATCAGATTTATTGACCAGGGTAGGCTGACTTTCAGAAAGTGTAAAAGACAAAACAGCAACTGTGGGAATAAAAGGAATATTTTTTTTTCATTACTGGCAGCTTCCTTGCTCTGACTCTTTGACCTCTTCCCAAGGTCAGTTAAATGCCTCAGAGCAACTGGAGTGGTTACAAATCAACTTTGTCATTGTCCATTAGGTGGATGGAAAACATCTCATAAAAATTAAAATAGGTTTTCAGGGAGACTTCTCAGTGAGTGACTTGTCCATGAATTGAAGATCAGACCTTTTCACAGCACGATTTATTGGTTTGCTCAAGTGTTCCCACACAGACCTGGTGCCCCCAGATGTTCCTCTTCTGGCACAGTAGTGTCAAGCCAACCATCAACACACTCAGCTGGAGTCCTTCTCCTTCCATGGCTTCCCATCCTCTGGTCCAGTACATTATCTGTTTAAGTACCTTGTTCACTCTGTGCTGGAGAAATAAGTCATTATCAGGGAATAATACTTCTTGACTGTGGCTGATAAGAAATGGAAAAAGCAACAAAAATGAGCACTAAATGAAGATGATCCTGTTGACTGCAAGAACTATCTTTGAAGACTTCCAAACAATCAGAAACTTCTTCAGTTTGTTTTCAGCATATGCTCCCAGGGGAAGGTCATCTGATTCATATCCGTCAAATGTTGAAGGGATGAGTCACAGTCAAACAAATCACACTTTTCTAACTGTCTTTACACATAGGGGAAGGAATAATCTCTCTTCATTTAAAAGGACTTTTTCTTTTTCTTAGTAGACAACACTCAATAACTTAGCCCCATGTTATCTGTTTTCCTTGAATTATGAATATTTATTCCTCTCCATATCCATAAATAATATATAATCTACAGTTGCCTCGTTTTTCTCTTATGACCTTTATACACATCCTGTACTTTGAATCAAACTCTCTCATAGTTACAAAAACCTTTAATTCCCACTTGAAACTTAATTCAACACCCACAAAAAGAATCTTGCCTTCAAAGAATAGCTAATACCAGATGTTACATTCTTTACTGCCAGTCAGCCAGCACTGGACATAAGAAGAAATACACCATTTCAGAAGTCATTGGTTTATGCCACAGCATTTAAGGTGCTATAAAAGTTTCTGTGCCCCGTGATGCTGATCCCATGGCTGCAACATGAATGTGTGAAAAGTGTCCTCTGCATGCACAGCTCCCACAAAGCTGACAGGCAGTGTTGGGTGTTCCAGCACTGAAACCGAAAGTTTTTTTCTCTCCTAATGTATACTAAAGTGCCTGAAGAGTAAATCTGAATGAGACAACTATTTTAACAGCAATCGTTTCACACCATTTAAAAAATACATTGATTTAGATTTATCACCGTGAATCGCAAACAATGCTCAGGGAACGTGCACAGGTGTTCCCTCAGCTACTGCTCACTAAGAATCTGAACTGATGTCCAAAACCTGAACTATTCAGAGCTAGGTAAGTATTCCCTTTTTAGAGGAAAAGAACCTTGATACGCAGAGAATGCATTCAGAGCAATTAATCACAGGATGTATCTGGGGCCGGAGCCAGATCTTGTGACTCACAGTGCTTCCTTTTTTTGTTAGGAAAAAGTCCATAGTTATTTTTCATAATTATGTCTTAGAATTTGTGTTAAAAAAAAAAGTTTAAAAAATTTATACAAACTTTAAGGTAATCCTGTTTATTAATTCCCTTACAAGTAGTATGATTTTAAAGAGTATTAATTTTAATACTAATTATTTGTGTACTGAACAAATGTGCATCTCTAATATTTTAGTTTAGACAACTATTTGAAACGTTTCTAAATTATCTTAAAAAGTTCCTTGAATCTTATCCTATGGGAGACATTGACATTTCATATTTTATTCTGAAGTCTAAATGTTTGTATTTCTAGGAGATTGGACCTGCCTGTGAAGGGATGCCAATCTCTTTCCAGCTCCTCTGATTTCAAATGGCCATTTTCCAAGACCAAAATTAGTTGAAAGAGATCCACTGAAGTGCAATTTATGGTAATATAAAATATAAAGGGGAAAAAGGAACCCCCTCAAAGCATTTAACCATGAAGCTAATTTATCAGGTATGCAAAAGGTTTTTGGTCCTTTAATGTGAATAGATAGGCTGTATCTTTTCAGGGTAGTTACAGAGCAGTTTTCATGACTACCCTCACTTAGATCCTTTTGGTCACTTCATATGAAATAAACTATGCCATTTAGACACATAACTTACTTTGAAATGTCATTTTATCTAGGGGGAAAAAAGGGATCTTTTCATATCTTAACTCATTCTGTCCTATCTTATGTCCTTCCCAGTTTTCACACCTTCAACTTCAGTCTTAACATGTGTATTATTTCCTACTCATAAATAATTAGCTAAACACAACTCTGCTGTTGCCCCAACTTCATCTTTTTCACAATATCCCAATGAACAGGATTTTAAAGCCTGTCCTGAAAAAAGGAGTGAATGTAAAAAAAGAAAAAGTTGTCTGTGCACCCAAAGGGGCAACTGAGCTCTTTTGAGAATTTAGCCTCAGCTGTAGGTGCTGTGCTTTTGACAATATGGCTCTTTATTATACGATACAAAATACTGTAGTAGCATAAAACCTTATTATTTGGTTGCAATATGCCATGTGAATGTAAATTTCTCTGAAAAAGTTCTGTTCAGATTCTAGAAATACTTAAAACAAGTGATACTTCACCTGGAAAGGCAACAAAACCCATCCCGCTGTCACGGTAAAATGTGCCACAGTGTAATGTGAGAACATACAGAGAACTTTGGAGATGTGATTCCTACTATCCAAAATGCTGGAATGATGTCTGTGCAAAGAAAAGGATCTTGTCCCCAGTTTTCTGTCTGACTGTATAAGCATCTTAATGCAGTGAATCGACATCTCATTAAGTGAAAAACACCTCCAAAGTCAGTTTTGAAGAGCGGAGAAATTAGTGTTAGAAACAACTTTTCTCCTTTATTTTTCTTTTATTTCTAAGGTTCTGTTGGAGTTACGTGTTGAAGCAACATGAGGTGATGTAACAAGCACAGTGAACAGGATGTCACATTGCTTTAAAACAATGGCTTGCCTCGATGTCTTAATACTGCTGTGTCTGTAATGAACACTCCTGGAGCCCCACTTGAGAGCTGCTTTAACATCAAGCTAATTCATGCTGATGGCTATTGCCTGTTAGTCACCACTTCCAAAAGGAATGGCAGGGACTGCATACTCAGAAAGAAATGCTGGGGCTGATGATTTGCATTATGAAAAATGCCCACGTCAGATCTGTTTTGGTGTCCTTGAGAACCTGAGCTTAGGGAAAAGGAAGGACACACAGAGTTCAGCCCTTGTGTGATTGCCCTGGGCGTCAAGATTTGTAGGAAAGGATGGCAGGTGCCCCACCTACCTCTTCCTCAGCTGGTGCTGCTCTGCTCCAGAGAGAAAGAAGAGGGTTTGGGGAAAGGTAGAACTGGGCCATAACAAAGTCAAAAGTTTAGTGGGCAAGGACTGGCAGGATAAAAATGAGACTTTGGAGAAATTTCACCTTGGGTTTAGCAAGTTCAATAGGACTAAGGTGCCCGAGTCAATAACTTTTCTTTTATATTTTTTTTATTTTAATTATCACCTGTTATTTGTTACTAAACTTGCTTTTTGTGTGTGGGTTAGGCATAGGGCTTGGATACCAAAACTCATTGAAAAGCATAGATTACCAATTCTTCTGATGTATATGCACATGCAAAATATTTCAAAGTAGCAAACACCTAGAAATGCCTTATTATTATTGTCAAAAGATTAATTTCTTTCATCCTCTGGTCTTCAGAAGAGGTTCCTCCTTGATTTATTGAAACCTTTTCATATGGTTTATTAGAAACAGTGTATTGAATTAATCTGTTTAGAATTCTTAATAGTGGAAAACATTCTGTGGTGGAATGAGGTGGCACTCCATGTGAATGCCATTTGATTAGGGGGTGATACTTTACTAAAGAAGTTGAATGGAGTGATGTCAGGCTATGCACAGGTGTTAATTTGGGAAAGCTGGAAGTAAGGAGATTGGATTTTGATTAGCTAAAAATTTAGAACACTGCCTCTGTAGACTCAACAGTTTGCTAAATTTAAAATATAGTTTAAACTCATATTCATTCTGTGATTCCACTAAAACCTGGGAAGATCAGTAATGCAGGAAAGTATCTTTCAGGAGACCAGTGGTCTTCCATGGAACCTGGGACATGAAAGGGTTCTGTATGTTTCAAAGCTGCCCCTTAAAATATGTCACAGAAGTCATCTTCCTGTCTCAGAAGAATGGTGGCTTGGACTGTTAACACGGGAGGGTTAAGTGAGGGAATAAGGTTTGCAGAGGAAGAAGTTTGTAATAATCCTGGAAAATAGTAAGCAAAAATCCCTCCCTTTCCTCCATCGTCCTTTCCTTTATCTCTCTCACCAAACTCCCTTTAGCACCCCTGACAGCTGCAGAAATGTGGTTCTGATATGCAAAAATGATTTTGGTTAGACAAATGAAAGTATTTTAGAGTCAAACACTGGTAATTAGCGCTTACATATGCAAAGAGCATCGCAGTGTTTTAAAGTGTGGCACTTCAGGCAAATAATAATACTTCAGGCAAATAACTTGAGCCAATCTTGCAAGATGCTGAGCGCTGCTGAGGAGGTCCTGAGCAAACTCTGTCCCTCCTTTCTTCCCACAGCCATTCACAGTGTTGTGCCAGTGCAGTGCCATGCACACTGTGGATGTGGATTGATGAGGGAGTCTATGAGGCGCTGTGACACAGACAACAATGAGAACAGGCTCTAATTAATTCTCTCCTGGCTTTCACGCTGATAACGAGATGTAGTTACTGCTTTGTCGCTATTGTACTTTTTGTAACACTTTCTTGGAGAATTTCCCTTAGAGAATTTCCCCCAGGGAAAAAAAAAAAAAAAAAAAAAAGTGTTTTGTTCCTGCCCTCTGTGCATCAGTTGTCAAACTCAAGGATGCCTGCCAACGCAGCTCAGCCTTTTGTAGTCAGAAATTAATTTTCAAACAATGCTTTCCAATTCCTAGCTAATCTGTTGCATGTTATTCAAGCCTCCAATGTATGTAATTTCGCAAAGATTGGCATAGCCAAGTACACAGAAGCCTTGAGCTGGCATGTCAAACAAAATGTTCTCTTGGAACTGAACACAGTTTCGTAGTGATTGAATAATTAGTGTTTTGAGTGTTCGCTTCTGAGGTTTTGCAGTGTATTCCAAAGTCTAATTTTATAAACGCATCCTGACGCTTCCTGATTATGACTACAGAACAGCTGTTTTGTGTAATTTAGCAGCAAGTGTAAAAGCCTGACCCTGCTTTAAGTCAGCTGCATAAACCTCTTAGGTTTCTTTGGTTTGAGAACTTTTTGCCTCTCCTTCAGGGTACAGCACGACTTTCATTCCCATCGCTTCTGATAACAAATTGGGTTTTAAACTTGCAGTGAGGTTGGTGGCTGGGCAGGGCCTCTTGACATTCTCTTCTCTGGTAAACCTGGAATAAGGTCACACAGGTGTTATGTGGTCTGCCAGTTCCTTGCAGCATAGAACCGATTCAGCAGTCTTTCAAGAAAATCCCCAGAAAAAAAACTCATGGCAGAGTTGGCTGAGGAGCCAGCAACCTTCCTCTCTTACAGTAGCTGTAACAGAGATCAAGACAATCAAAACAAGATCAGAGAAGTTAGAGTATCAGTCATGACTTGGTCTTGGAGTTTAAATTCCCAATTCCTTACTTGTCACCTGGACTTTTTGTTTCGGGATTCTCAGCTGCCGCAGGCACGGAGCTGACATGACTAAACCCCTCATGTGCTGGATTGACCCAAAGTCTCAGAATCAAAAAATAATAAAACTCAGTAAGAGCAGGCTGTTATCCCAAACTGTACTTCTGCTCTCTGAAGGGCTACTGTGCTATATGCTATTAGACCCAGTTTCTATTCAGACATTCTGTTCTATTCTTTCTCAGGCCAGCCACCCAACCCTCCTTGTTGCTAAAATGGAGGTTTCATCTCTCCCCTTCTGTCTTGGGGAATGGTGGGCATGAGGGAAGCAAGAATGCACAGGACTCCTTAAATGAGCTTTAATATCCATATTTTATCATCTCTACATTTGGGGCACTAGCCTGCAAAAGCATCATTCCCTCATCAAGCTAAGCAGGTATGTGTAGAGGCCGAGTTCGTCTCATTTCGGACAGTGGGGCTTCTCAAATGATGCAAGGAAGGAGGATTTGATGCTGAATTTATGATCAATACAAACAGATTATGCACCTTGGACTAGTCTGATGAAAATTCATAGAACAGATTCAGACACTCCTATTATATACCAAGCACTTTAACTCTTTAAATAAATTAATATTTTGTCAATGTGTATACTGAAAAAATGGGGAACCGTCAAAAGTAAGGTTTTCTCCATCAGTAAAAAGACAAATTTCTAGGGAAAGAAGTGAAATGGCTTGTGCACTGAAAACAGTGGTCCTAGATCACCCAAAAGAAACTTTGCAGCCCTTTCATCAGCTGTATGACATTTTTACAAATGCCTGATGAATACAATTCACACAATTGGATTTCAAGGCTTTGAAACTTGTGCAATACATGAAAGTTGATAACGTTGGGCATTTCATTTCATCAGGAGAAAAACCTAAGCATCAAACTGGAGAAGAGGAGGCTCCAGAATGACCTTACTGTGATCTTTCAGTACCTACAAAAAACCTGGAGAGGAACTGTTTACAAGGCCATGTGGTGGTAGGACAAGGGGGAATGTCAGAGGGTAGGCTTAGATTAGATATTAAGAAGAAATTCTTTACTGTGAGGATAGTGAGACACTGCTATAGGTTGTGGGTACCTCTTCCCTGGAAGAGTTCAAGGCCAGCTTGGATGGTGTCTGAGCAACCTGGTCTAGTGGAAGGTGTCCCTGCCCATGGCAGGGGGGAGTTGGAATGAGATGATGTTTAAGGTCCCTTCCAGCCCAACCCATTCTATGATTTTATGACAATCAGTAGGCCTTACATCCCAGCACAGACCTTGCTTGCCATCAAGTCAGCATGAAGCCAGTCCGTGCCCAGCCACACCCCTCCAAAGGCTGCTGTGAGACAAGGGCCCCCATTTCCCTCCGGATTTTTCCTCAGGGTGATGGCACCCAGGGCATAACTCAAACCCTTTTGCTGTTGTGATGGCCTCTCCTCCGATTATTTACGTTGCAGTCACAGCTGGAGGAGCCGGGCACAGAGGGACAGTCAACCTTGTGCACCCCATGGCTGAGCTATCTCTTGAGCACGAGGACCATTTTTAAATTAAGCAGTCAGAATACTGCATTATTTGAGGATCATTCAGCATCTTCTAATCCTTATTTGATTTAGCTTTATTTCACTAATGTGCGTTTCGCTGCTTGTTGTTATCTTTCCCTTTGAATCTGCTTGGAAATCCATTTAGTCGGGGTAATTGCTCCTTCACAAGGCACTTCTCCGTAATGTTCAGCACAGTGATCTCACATCAAAAGATGATGTTAGAGTAAAATGACTGTCATGATAAAGTCTTGATTTTTTTTTATTTTTTTATTTTTTTAAAGGAGAATAAAAATCCACTATTTGTACCTGTTTCTGTTTATCCTCCATTACAGGTAATGAAATAATGTGAATAAAAGTTATAAGTATCATACTAAAGGGAACTCAGACTCATCAATAACACCAGAAATTACAAACATAATCTTATTTAGTTGCACATGTTGCTGCTGTTGGAACTCAGTTGTCTGATTACAAGAAAGAAAAGGAGGCATCAACATTGTTACTGAAGTCTGAAGGTAATTTTATTCCCAAATTAACAATATTGATGATGTACATCCATATAAAATAACTCCTCTGCAGTGAATAGAAGGAATTTGAAGGTGCTGCCTCAGACCTTTTGTGTCCGAATGCCTTTTGTATTATTGAAAAACAAAAATAATAGTAAATAAAATACTATTTTATTAGACGAATGGTTTCACGGCTTCCCGTTTGGGTCCAAAAAATGGAGCCTTGCTCTGCAGACTCCCACGCCAGTGGCCAGGAAAAGCAGTGGCGTGTCCTGCAGGATGATTTCCACTGATGGCAACTGAAAGGGCAGCTCCTGACTCAGCTGAACTCTCAGTTTCAGGGCTGATGACACCAGCCTGCGTCATGTTTTTGTCGACGCATTAACTTCTCATTTTAGAGAGGATCCACTGGTCTTGAACAAAGGTGTCTGGACAAGGGGCACAGTCTGTTTTGTATTATTTGTTTTGACTGGCATTTGTTTCATCCTGTGTTTCTGCACAGACATGTAGAAGTTTGTGGGGGAAAAAACATTTAAAGGCATTACTCATATGCTTTGCAAGACTTTGTTGACCGGTAGCTTAAATAAACTCCATTTTAACAAAACTTCTTCATCCTAACTTACAATAATAACTTATTTAAGCTCATCTGTGGATCCAAGGTTCTGTGATAGTCAGGTCTAACTCTGAACTGAAGTATGATTTTAAAGGAATCTCTTTAGATTGAGACTAGCAGATTAATTTGTTATATCACTTGCTGAATGCCCCTACTTGGAGATGTTTGGGATTTCTTTGCTGTAAACACGTCAGGGTAAATAAAACCAACACTAATAGTCCCCAGAAATTTTATATTAAATAGCACAGGCACAGACTTTTGGTCTATGCTTGTGACAGTATAACATGGGGTGAGCAGGACTGCTTTTTCTTCATTTCCCCTTTTTTGATTGTTTTTCCTTGTTTGTTTGGTTTGGGGTTTTTTGCTATGGCATGACTCACTCCTCATTCTAGGAGGAGAAGCAGACAGCTGCCCTTAAATAAGAGAGATTTGTTAATATAGCCATCACCTGATGCTAACAAGGCTGACAGGAACCTGTTTTTTATAAGTGTTCTTAGCTGGGAAAAATTATGGTGAAGGTGGTGTGATTCAGAGTCCAGCTGAATTTCTCAGGTCATTATCAGCTTCGTTTCAGGACATTTTACAATACAGAGCAAGGCAGATATTAATGCCTGTGGTCAACGATCTGCTTGTAATAGACAAAGTGCTACATGATAGTTTCATGGGAAGATTGATGCTGCTGCTTCTGAGATGTTGCTGACTCACCCATGGCATCTAATGGATGCACTTCCCTGAATTAATTCCTGCTTCCAGTTCCATAAATACTGCTAAAGTAAATGATACCTCTTAGGAAACATCCTGTCTTCGTCTTAATGTCTCTTATTCCAATGGTTAATTACTCTTACTGTTAAACATTTGCATCTTATTTCTAGCTGAAAAGGGTCTAGTGTCAGGTTCCAGTTATAGCTTTTTATCTTTCTGTTGTTTTTAGTTTTGGTGGGTTTTTTTTTTCAAGAAGCTATTCTTTCTTCGGAGGTTTTGTAATTAAACAAGCTTTATTATTTTTTTCAGTAAGATTTTAATGATAGCATCACCAATCTTTTCACCAGAGCATATTATTTTTTTTTCCAAGTGCGTTTCTCCTTCCTTCAGTAAAGAAGCATTTTGGAATCCTTAAAGCATTTTAATAGTATTGTGGGTTTTTTTTAAGGGTGGTAATAATTTAGCTTTGATATTGTGAAGGTATAAGGGACTAAAGGATCCCAGGGTATGGTCATATGTTTTATTAGACAGACTGGGAATTAGTAGCCAATTGTTAAAGTGTTCTCTGGCCATTTTGAAAAACGCTTTGGCCCTGTCCCCATCTCTGTCAGTGTCAGAGGAGGCAGGAAATTGCATTGGGTGATCAAATGACATAATTACTCAACAAACAAACAAACAAACCTGAAACAAAACAAACCTGAGGGTTTCTGTTTAAAATAAGGCAAAGAGGTGTTGACTTTTTCCCTCGTTCACAACATTTACTACGTGTTTGACATTTGAGCTGCTATAACTGGGAAGAGATGACTCCATCCTGAGGGGAAGGATGTTATTTCTACAGCTAATTGGCTGGCTGATCCCTTAATTCATAAATCCCTGCTCCTGTTCTCATTTACCATGACTAAAGATCCCAACCATTTATAGCTGCAGTGAGGACAAGAATACTTATTTTTCCTACTTTCTTTGAAGTTCATTCTTAAAAACCACTGAGATGTAAAATTCCTTTCCAACAGTTTTGGTGGCTTTTTTTTAACCTACGTACCATTTAAAAATATATATAATATCAAACCTTCCCTAACCAATCTGTCACAATGACTGAGAACGACTTTAATTATATCCTCTTATTAAGTGAAGAAGTAATTTACATTCAGATTTCACCAGATGAGGTTAATGTAATTATACCAGGGACGCTACAAAAACTGACAGCTCCCCATAGCCTTATGATCACTTGCAAATTAGAAGGGGAAGAGCTCTGAGTTCTCATTCCTCCTGTGCCTGATGCATAGAGAAAGCTATGGGAGACATTTCCAGAGGAGGCCACACCTTCTTTCTGGATGGTTTTTGCCTTGAAATTTCTTTTATGGTAATAGCTGCCCTCATTTTTATTTTTTAACATGCCCCTTCTCTGCTCAGTTTGACCCTATTGAGTGTTGATGTTTAATGCTAAGACTTAAAAGGGGTTTCAAATGAAAAAATAAAAATCCAAATGACGAGCACTGAACTATAAATTACAAAACAACTGATAATTACAAAATAGATGCTTGCATTACTTATGCACTGTAAGACTTAACTCCCAGCAGGTATTTCTTTCTAGATAAAAAAATCCTTTAATTTATTTTAGCTAGAATTGTTCCCGCCACATCTGATACAATCACTTTGTGTTTCGAGCTTATACAAACACTTTCTTAAATCTACATATGAGAAGCCAAATGAAACTTCAAAAAATTATTGGCTTATGATTATTAAAAAAGTCTTTCTCTGGTGGAAAAAAAAGGCTGATAAAAAACTGATCCACAGTTTCAATGTCTCAATGAGCTAATTGTTGTACCCTTTTAGAGGCTGGAGCAAATCTCCTGTATCCAAGAACTCAAAGACCAAACAATATGGAAGATTTAAGCTTGGTCCGTTGTAGAAATCCCCTTTAAAATTCTGCACGCTGCGGTGTGTAAAATGTTCTGGGACATACAGGCACTAGCAGTACTCATACAGACCAGATAATTGTGGCTAAAATAGGCAGGCAAGTGCTCAACAGGCCAAATATTGTTTTCAGTCCATCTGCTGGCAGTGGTGAATAGACATTTTTAATATGACATGTTGCATTTGTGAAAGCGGAAGAGGCGGAAAAGAAAAAGTAAGAAAGTGTTTTGAAGTCTCCAGGTATGAATCGTGAGGTAACTCAGAGGTATTTTTATATTTACATGTTATATTAAAAGCCATTTACTTCTAATTCATGGGTTACTGGCTATATATTCCCTGCATAAGGAAAAATCCAAGCTGAAAAAGCGTTCTTTGAGGTACTGATTTTCTCCTTGATTTCCCCGATGCACCACAGCAGGAATTTTCTTAGTGATATTTTATTCATTTTTTTTCCCCGTCTAATTATCTTTGATTTTTCTTTTCCCATCCTTCCTTCCGCGCTCCACCACAGAAAGTGACTTTGCAGTGAGCAGAGGGGAGTTCCTTCCACATATTTCGGGGAGCATGAAATTCAGCCTGGGATTTTGCAGCGAAAGCTGGAGATGAAAAGTGCTAACTGACAAAATCCGCTCTAGGGGAAAAGGTTTTCTCACTTTGATAATGAAATATTCATAGTGCAAGACTTTCCCCCAGTTGAGAGATACTGAATTTAGCAGAATGATATTATATTATATATTTTATTATATATATAATTATATTATATTTTTATATATATATATTTATATAATTATATTAAAAATTATATATAATATACATATAATCATATTATATATAATTACATATTGTTATACATTACATATTATATATGAAAATAATATAAAAATTCTCTACTTCCTCTTAAAAATAATGTAGCATATCATATTTATTGTTAATAATATATTATATTTTATTCTATTATATTTATAAGCATAGAACGTTATTTATTAGTCATGTGTAGTATTAGATTATGTGATTTATTGGACTGCTATGCAGTATATAATCTGTGACACGCTTATTACATGCAGTCAACCAATGATTGGAAGCTCTAAGCTATCCCAAAGGGGCAACGTGAATATATACAACAGCAACCATCAAATACAAAATAAATGTATTCATCACTAAAAGTAATTTTTTCAGTTTACAAACTGTATATTTATTTACATGTGTGGAATAAGGGTGAACACTCAAAATATTTTTGATTATTAGGTGATATAATACAGTTCTGTCTTTCTGAGCAGAAAATTATCCTACATGGATAATCTCAGTATTTGAACAAGAAATGGCTGTATATAAAATTAAATGCTTGGTCTGATCCATGGCTCATTGAATTCTACCTAAGCAATGAAAATTAAATGCTCCACACTGCACTTTGGAAGACTTTTCCTATCTCACCTCAAGGAAATAAGTCAACTAATTTTTCGTGGCTTAATTTACGTGAGTAAAATTCCATCTCTGTTGAAATCAACGGTACAGCCCCTGTGCTTTCAGTTGGCTGTAATTCCACTTCCATATGTGCACTGTGACTGATGGTCTCTGCCACAAATAGCTCCAGGAAATGTCATTTATATATATTTGTGCAGTGCCCTGCACAGTAAAGGTTGGGCTTGGTTGAAGTGAGCCAATGAGCAGGTAACATAATATAAATAATAAATGATACCTGCTAAAAACCTTTGTACAGAGGGTTGTGATTGTGCAGAAAGGAGATTTATACAGCATGAAAAAATAGTATTTAATGACTTCCCCTTCATTTTTTTTAGCGTACTTGCAGATTAAATTGACAGTTCAACATACAACATGGCTAATTTTCTTGATTGCTCAAGGACCTAAAACTGCTCAAGAGCTAAGCATAAATTATTCTAGTTTGAATTTTATTAATTTAACTGATCCAAAAAAATTGACTTAAACGTTCCAAATTTGTTTTATCCTAAAAATGCTGCTACGGGTTTGGGTTTGGGTTTGCTTCTTGCTCCACATCTTGACTAGATGTGTTGCTATTCATCTTTCCTAGACGTGGCAGGTAAAATAAACCATCTTTAGAAAACAGAACGACCTGGCAAAAGCAGGAGGTGAAATGCCATAGTCTTATCTCTTGACCTTCTGACCCATCGATGGAAGAGAAACCCGAGCATGGTGGTGGCCACCAAAGGCCACATTTTTCTTTCTGCTGCACCAGCACAGCCCAGAAAGAAACAGTCCCCTCTCCTCAGCTTTGCTCTTTGAATCAAACTGCCAAGCTCCAAAGCAAATTGTAGAAACAAGGGAAAAAAAAAAGGTATGAAACCCCAAAACCAACCGACCAAACCAAACCCAAAAGCCTGTAGCTGTCGCTTTGTCCAACCCAGAGAGACTGTGTTCAAGGGGGAAAGTCCAGGGTGCTCAATTCTAGACCATTCTGCTTTTTTTTTTTCCTTTGGATTTAAATACTCAGTGGTCAGTCAGATGGAGGTGTAAGATGACAAGGAAAGAGCCCCACACTGCCATGCAGCAAAACCATCGTTTGGAATTTGAGCAGCCCAAATGGAAGGAAGGCATCACAGGGAGTGTCTTTGTGTTGATCAGTGATGAAGTCAGGTGGCATTTGGGTATAGTTTCTTTGATTTACTGGGAAATCAATTTACCTGCAGGATTTTCTCCCTAAAATGTTTATTTGTGTTACCTGGCTGGGATACTGTTGTGTGAGCTTGCAGAAACACACACACACAGGCTGGCTCTGAGAGTTCTCTGTGCCTTGTAAAGAATTTAAATGCTTGTTACCGTTTATTGCTCTTGACTAATACAGGGAAAAGAATCCTCTGAACAGGCTTGGATTCTTAATGTTGTGATTAGACAGAGACAAGGATACACTTTGTTATTGCCCTTCTGCAGTAACCAGCAACGTGCCGTGAGTGTCTCATCCTATGTAGCAGCTACACATGAGATAGAAACTTCTCTTGGCACAATAATTTTAGTTAGGGGATAAGAATCTTGGAATTTTTTTTTTTATTTTTGCATATGCCAAACCCAAATAATAATAATGGTGATTCTAATGAACACTATAAAAAAGTCCTGTTTTAAGAGCTCTTGTCTTCATATTTTGTTTTGCCCATAAAATATACGAAGAAGATGAGAAACCTTTCTTTGGTATTATAAACTGCATGTATGCTTGGATATTTGGTGCTGTAGGTGCCATAAATTAGCATTATTAATTTTATAAATTAACATCATTATTTTACCTTATTTTCCATTATAAAGTCCATACTTCAATGCTACCACCCAAACAATTTTGTATTACCTTCAAATTTAGTGCCTTTCTCCTCTGCAGACAAAAAATCTTGACACTGACATTTGCGAAAAAGTTGTTAAGGCCTCAGAAGCATGACCTGGAAATTAGATGAGAACATCAAGAGCTGGGGGGAGAACTTTAGACACTTGAAAAAAAAAAAGTTACTGGCAGTATATAAATGTCCTTCCTCCAGGTATGCTGTTGTTTTATCAAGCACACTTGTTAGCTGTTTCCAGCCTCTTGTTGTCACCTGTGGCAGCTTTAACCTCGTTCTTTGAAATGACACTGTGCTAAAATCAAACTGCCTGTTAATGTGGCTAAAACCCCGCGCCATGTGGTTTCCAGCCCGTCCTGTTACGTCTGAAGATTCGTCAGTTGAAGCAACATTTCAAAAAGATGGCATTTGGTTCTTGAAAGAGCAAGCTCCAGACCACTCTAACCAGACAATAATGAAGAATAAATGCCTCATGTCCCAATCTGGTAAATTAGATTAAACAATTGAGCATATCCAAAGAAATTAAATGTAGCCCAATACCTCTTAACATCTTGGGAAACTGTAGGGGGAGGGGGAACTTTAGATCCTAGGGTAAGATTTTGATAAATCAATTCACAAACAAGCACTACCTTAACCTGCTGTCCTTAAGAGAAATTTTGAGGAATAAGAATGTCAGAATCAGGTTAACAGAGCATCACCTACCCTCCCGTTTTAGTGGGTGTTTTCTGTGTTGGCATCAGTCACCTACAGCTGTTCCCAAACATTCATCCCCTCTCCACACTGTTGCTCGGTGTTCATAGCAAAACCAGCTCAGAGGGAAAATGGGACCTGGGCACCAACAGAGGTTCACCAGTCCTTTTTGTCTCAGCTTTGTACTCAAGCCTCATAAATGCAAGTCTGAGCCCCAAAACACTGCTCTGGGCTCAGGTGCCCCCTTGGCATCCCATGGCTTTGGTGGGAAAGAGAAGAAGGGGTGGCCACTGGCTGAGTGTTCATGCATGAGTTTTGAGGGGGTGTGGGGGTGGTGACTGTGCTCTGCTTCAAAATCATTGAAACTCACTGTGCTGGGGCTTACAAGAAGGTATTTGGAGCTGAAAAGTGCTCACCTTTTTGATTTCCTTCTTTCCATGCTTACTGGAGGCTTTTGGATGGTGTGTGCACATTCTTCATCCCCTCTGCTCCTGAGGAGTTATTTAGTTCTAAGTGCCTGACATTTACTTGGCTTTAGGTCTTTGAATGAGCATGAAGCCAGGCAGGGAAAAATCTACTGGCATGATTTCATCATAGATGTGATGATGTTATGAATTATTCTATGTATTTTCTTTTTGTGTGTGAGTAATAGAACAGCGAGAGTTTAGAAAAAGAGTCCTGATGAGAAAGTATTTATGTTAAATAAGTTTTTCAATTAGAAGAGAACAAAACAGAAACCAAAGGAAAAAAAAACAAAAACAAAAAAAAAAAAACCAAAAAAACCCACAACAAAACCAAGCCACCCACCAAACAAAACCCCAAAACCACCACAACCCCAACAACTTTAGAAGCAGAGGTGAAAATGTTTTTCCTTTACCATTTGTCATGTCTCCTAGGTTAGCTGCTAAGCAATTAGGTAGCTAATTGCCAAGCAATTAGCAAGAAAGTAGGAAGAGTGCCTTATTAGAAATGGAAGCAGATAGAAAAACCAAGAGGGTCTTCCACCATTTTGAGAATGAAGATGAATAATATTTTAATTTCTGTAACATTACAGTTTTTCTTCTACTTCCTCTTGGATGGCTGGGTGCATCAATTTTTTTCCACTTGCAGCTCATCCACAAGGTTTATAAGAATTTACTACATTGATGCAATAGAGCTAGTCCTTGATCTGGTAGGTTAGAGGGGACCTGTAGTGAAGACAGTGGGTTTTGGGCTGTATCAGTGGTAAGTTTTCTGTTGACTTAACTGGATATGCACATTGCAAATGTTTGAAATGTTTGAGTCTCCTGGGGAACACCTATTTGGTCCAGTATGCCTTAAAGCAGGAGTTCCTCAAATTAGCTCTAAGTGCATATAAAGTCTCGTTCATATCCTGGAAACAAAGTGCACAGGGTATTAAGTACTGAGTTCAGAGCAGTTCTCATTCCAGTCATAGTTTATGGATCTGTGTTTTGATTTCCAGGGGCTGACGCAGACACGTCGTCGATTTCTGCCCAGAAATGTGAAGTACTGGAAATTTCAGAATAGTCTTGTTTTCTTTGGGAAAAAAACAAAACAAAACAACAACAACAACAAAACAAAAAAACCAAAGCAAACCCAAAAAAACACAGCTTACATTTGTGAGTATAAATATTTTCATTTTCTTTTCTAGTCGATGCTAATGTCGCTCATGAGTTGAACGTTAAATCCTATTAGCCCAATCTCCTTTTTTAAAGAAGCTTGTCCACTTGATTGTGATGGGAACAGATAGGAGATGGGAAAAGAACTTTTATAAATGCATTTTGCTGCTAAAAATGTTGTATTAGCAATTTCACCTGCAAAACAGATATCCCAAACCTGTCTCACCAGTACATTTGGCTCTGTTTCTTTTGTCCAAGTCTAATAGGTACTGCTAATGAAATGAAGAATATGGTGATTGTAGTTACTTTTTTTGTAAACAAATAAATCATAAATACTGGTGGTCCTAAGTTTGATTAACTACAGATTCATCCTTTTAAAAAAATTGTCTTGATCTCTTGGCTGACCTAAGAAGGTAGAAATCTGTAGACCCTCTAAAACAGGTATCCCCTCGTAAGTTGTACTAATTGATAGTATAATCAGCATTTTAAATTTCATAGGAGGCTACCATGAGTTTATTTTGTTAGTGCTTCCATAGATTATTTTAGGTATGAAGGTGAAATCTCACTAATTTTAAAATTCTCTGGGCTTATTTTCTTCAGAAACATCAGGAATCCATTTCTTCTAGAACTCAGTCATCTATGCATCCTTCCTTGGAGTAATTCTCTTCAGTTAACATCTCACAGTTTAAAGGCTATGTACACCTCTGGAAGTAGGAAAGGGTGTTCTTTGGGATCACATGGCAAAAGAACAGCATTCTCAGAGCCCCTAAATCCCCCAATAGGTCAAAGGTATTTATGGCTTATTACATAAACAGTGACAAGGATCAAATAATTTGCACTGTGGGCATTCACACACTCTGGGGAAATTGCCAAAATTATTAAAAAACATGGGAAATCCTAGCAAGTAATCCATCACCTTCACAAATATTTTTCTCTTTGCATCTAATTCCATGCAGATGTGGGAGAGACGCAGAAAAGATGCTTACATTGGAATCTCCGCTCAAAGGTGAGTTCAGTTTTTTTTTTTATTTTTTAATATTCTGCCACCTATTGGTAACTGTAGGTGCTTGAGATGATGCACATGGCACAGTGATAGACACAACAGCCAACCTAAGCTATGACCCTGTCCCTTTTAATTAACACCATCATTTACTCTTCTTCCCATGCAATTTACTCTCTGAAAATTCCAGTGGATCCAATTATGTCAGGGGAAATCACCCAAGCACTAAAACAATTCCACTGGTTTTTAGGTGGCCCGAAGACAAATCAAACTTTCAGATTTTGGGCTGCCTTTCCCCCTAGAAATGTATCTTAAGGTACTGGGGCTTCTCTTACCAGATCTAATATGAACACTTCCCACAAATCCCGTGTGGTGAAAACATTCAGGAGACCAACAGCACTCCTGTCTGTTTGTAACTACAGATATTAATTTCTTTTTTTTGTTTATGGTGTACATTGAATAGAATTGGATATCCATTATGCCTGTAATATATTTAGAGAACTCCCTAATTCTGTGGAAATCATATAGATTCATATCAATCTTGATTAACTGGTTATTTTCTGACTCAGAGAAAGTTTTACCTCACCTTGAGGGAATCCTAGATGAGCTTAGTATTTGCTCGTGGGTTTTGAAGATGAATGGGAAACCTTCAGTGAATGTGATTTTTTTGTAATATACCCCATATGTTTACTCTCTGTTCAGAAACCCACTCTATCAAACCTCACACAATGTTACCTTTGTCTCATTTGTAACTCTAAATGTGTAAGATTAGCATCATTTTAAAGATTTCATTACTATGGAGGGGGGTGACATCAAAGGCTAGGACTGGTCCCTTCCTCAGAGTTCGTCATTTGGTGTTAATCTCCCTTTAAAGATTTTTATCTGTCAATGTGAAACTTGAATGCCTAAGACAGCAGGTATGGAAGGATTTGAATATCCAGCATATGCTGGATGTTGAGTATCTTCAGAAAACAGGAAGGGAGTAATCAGTGTGAGAAGAAAGAGAGTATTGGGGCAGGTAAAAATAGGTCAATACTTTTATTTTTGGATGTGAACCAGGAATTCCAGTCTAGGAATAAGCTGAAGACATCAGAAAGAGAGGCACAAAGAATGGGAAAGATGAAAAACAATCAGAAAAGGTGTGAGAGTAAAGCAGAGTGATCAACACAAAGGTGAGCTAAATAAAGAGTCCAGACTCTGACTGATAAGGGCAGATGTGGAAAGTAGAAAGGTCAAAGTGTGAAAACAAACAAGGAACTCTTTGGAGGAGAAAAATCAAGATTGTAGTGTGACAAGTGGGTTACCAGAAAATAAAGGTGAGAGGTAATTAAAGAATATTGCTGAGGAGCTCACGGATGTACCTCTGTCAGTCTTCTCTAGAGAGGCTCTTGAGAGGCACCAATTTTCCTCAGGCAGCAAAGATGACACATTCTGGGACTGAGGTGCTGCTTTAATACATTTTGCAAAAAATAGATCAGCTGTGGGATAACAAAACACCAAAGCCAGACAATGAAATAGCTGAGGGCTTGGACTTTGACTCCAGAGGAGCTTAGGTATAAAGCCTTAAAACATTTCCATGTAAGGAACCAATATGTACTGCACACAGTGCCTATAGTAGATACATTTATAATGCAAATTAAAGTGGTGTTTTTCAGTGTCTTGTAAAAGGAATGATTTCCCTAATTAAGTTTAAGTTGGTGTTCATTACTTCTAGGAAAACCTGTAAAATCAATCACTAGAAGTGGATGTTTAAAACGCTTGGCAGGGGACATGAACAGAAAGGAAAACCAGCCTCTCTCTGAAGAGAAGATGTGCTTCTTTAAGATCTTGGGGTTTTATATTCACGGATGACTATTAAGAAAGTAGAGAAAGCACAAAATGAGAGGTAATTTTCCAACATTGATCCCTGGTCCAGGCCTGTAGTTACCCATCGATGCCAGAAACTCCTGCTTGGTGCTCAGGTTTCTTCTGTGTTAACTCAAGTGACCTTTCCCAGGTTGCCACCATCACTTTATTCTTCATGGAGCATTTCCTTGTAGGTTGGTGGAAAAACAGAAGTAAGCAGCTTGCTTGTAAGGATTCATGGGAACTCTGGGCTCCTCTCAGACCCACAGCTGCCCAGAAGGCTAGAGAAGGTGGAGCAGAAGTACAGGACCTCCACAAGAAAAAAAGAATGGGTAGAAAACAGCACCAGGAAGGTGTTCTTGGTAAATGCAATCACTGTGCACAGGAGGTGGTTTCTTAATTAATGAGTCACTGCTACTCTAAAGGCAGACTTGTGGGTCAGTTTAGTATCAATTCCCATATCAACATAGTCTCAGTTCAGTGAAATTCTGCTCAGTATTGAATAGCAACCAAAAGGGACGGGAAAAACAGGGGATATAAATCATGTGGGGGGAAATTTTAAATATATGATTTTATTTTAGAAATCAGTCAGTTCCTTTTTTTGAAAGTGCCATTTTTATTTCTTGTCACCAAACGTGAAAAGAGACAGCTGAGGTAGAAGTGATTTAGGAATGAAGGAGGAAAATGATGGACTTTCACACAAGAACAAATTCATCTAGGAGTGACAAGAGTTTGGATCCTTTACGATGCATTTAGAACGGCAACTGGGCTGTCTTGGTCCTGTGCAATTCTAAAGTTGGAAGAGAAGAAGTGATAGCTAACAAAAAAATAGGTGAACGAAATCTTTGCCAACTTCCCATTAATTAGAAGCTGAAAATCTAGAGAAAAAAAATTAAGTGAGGGGAATGTGCCCTTCCAGAACGTACACATTGACAGATAAACAGAGCACATGCAAATAAAATGGGTTCCATCTGCACTATCTGTGAAAAAGCGGTGTATGGGTTTGTAGATATTAATCCTAGTGAGCCCAACTGGGTTTATGTATTTGTAATAAAGTGGAGAATGATGTTATCAGCTGGTACTTTTTTGATTCTCTGCCTCTGTGCTCTTCAGTCATTTTGTTACATTCCTTAAGGAGCTGTTAGACAAATTCCAGTTAAACACACTACCCTGTGAAGCAATCCATGACACCTCGAAAATCACTAAAGACCTGCTCTTGGCTTGGTGCATGGATGACAACTGCAGGATCCATAGAACTCTCAATCTGCTGGCTACTGGAACTGAAGCCAGAACCTGACACTGGTATCCAGACTGTAGGGACAGAAGTTTACTTACTGCAGTTAGTTTTACTACTCCACATACATTAGATTGTGAATTCACTTACTTAAAAATGTATATTCCAGTGCAGTAAATGTAAACTCATACCCTGTTTTATGCAGAACTTCCAGGGCAGAGAGTGCCTCTGCTGACCCATCTGCTGAGCAGACCACACAGCAACTCATTTGTCTCACAAGGGAGGGAAGGAGAGGTCATGGAAAATGAAGACTCAGCGCACGTTTTCATTCTCTCTGCTTTGCTTTTATCTGTTTTCTCCTGTAATTCAAACGAGTCTGTGATGGGAGTGATGAGCAGAGCCTCTGACACAGGCTAACCAAGTCCCTACAGCATTCATTCAGTGATGGCAGAAGGGCTGATGCAACGGTCTTGTGTCACCATTTTTGGTGGAGAGTCTGCAAGTAATACTGAAAAAAAAAAATATTTTCCCTCTAGAATAAATTTTGTGGAAACAAAGGGGAGGGAGGGGTTTGGGGCAGACCTTTGGTGAGCAAGTGCAGCAGGACCAGTCCGAGGCTGGGAAAGAGCCAGGAAAGAGCAGGGCCAAGAGCTGGGAAAAAGCCCAGGATGGCTGCTGTGCCAGTCACTCCTACCCAAGGGGCAGAGGTGGAGAGCTGGGAGAATGAAAGGGTATGTGGGAGCAAACACTCTCGGGGATGGTGCTCAGGAGATAGACTCCAAACACCTCTGATTGCATGAAGGGCCAAGGAAGCTGAGGAAAAGGACTGGGTAAGTCTCTCCTCACAGCCTTTCTAATGCTCCCATTAAAGGAGGTGCAAAGAGAGAAGAAAATGCAATAGTCTCTCTGTTGAGTTTCAAAGCCAACCTATGAAATCGGGGTGCACAGGGAAAATTGTTCCTGAGCAAAACAGATGCACTTGTGAAAGCTTATGACAGAGTCCCTCCCTGCAACCAGCTGGCTCACCCACAGTTTGGGCCACACACAACCTTCTACAGGCCATCCTGGGCTGTGGGCAAACCAGATGGAAATGGGCAGGGGAAGAATGACAGAGCATAAACCCACCTTCTGGTATCCTCCCCAGATGTACCAGGGCACGGATGGAGGAGCAGCAAGGACTGTACTTTTGACGTTTTATTTTTCTTATGTAATAGCTTTCTGACTGGCTTTGTATAAATTACCTGTTATTGTTGTGTATGGCTCTTCGACCTGTTTTGGTGAGCTATCTAAATAGTCTGCCTGCAAGCAGCCACCTATTTTCAGTTGGGCAAGGTGGACAAGGTGTAGCCTCTTACAAATACCTGCATCATGAACTACTCTAAGAATGATGCTTTGAACTGTGTTCCTTCCAGAGAAGCCAGCTCATAAAATGCATGTGTGGATTAAAAAAAAGCAAAGAAAGATATGATTATAGCAAACATAACTCACCCCATGCCTTACTTTAAGAGCCAAAGCACTTTGCATTTCTCTCTTGTTCAAATCTCACCTCTAGGCGTCTCAGATGCATTTATCCTGCTGGTTGTCTCCCTTACACCGTTTCAACATACAAATATTTTTGGCTCAGCTTGGAGCACCACGATGAAAGTTGCCTGACGTGGCCCAGTAAGGACCATCTTTATCTTGTTTGTAACTTTGGCAGAGTTCTGTTGCTGGGAATGATATTTCCTCTGCTGAAGATCCCATCAAGATGTGTGAAAGAAATCAGGATGACCTGTGGAGTAAAGATAGCGGGGAAAATATTGCTTTGGTACTTTATTTTTGTTCTGGGGAGACTTGTTTCGTTTGTGTTGTCCTCTTGCTTGAGAGCAGGAGTTCAGAAATTGGCTAAGTGTTACTTGGTAAGTGAGCAGGTCTGTCAGCCTCATGTCGACCATGTTCTTTTAGCCAGCCTCATGAAAATCTGCTGAAACTTGGCCAACTTGTAAATACCAGGTAAAAAATAGCTCTGTTTTCTTGCACTCAGCAGCACATGTGGGCAGTGGTGAACTTCTCTGCAGCACCTGCACTCTGGCCAGAAGGGGCTGTGGTGGGCTGTCCTCCAGTTTTCCCCCTTCAAGTTCTCCTCTTCCTGCTGCTTCTCCTCCTGTAGCTTCAGATTAAGTAGTAGTAGTAGTAGAAGAGAAGTTTAAGATTTGTTGTCTTTACTATAATTTTTGAGAACGATTTTTTTTTTTTTTTAAATAAACCTGAGGATTTAAAGTCATCACCAACATAAATATTGCACTGGTATCTTATTTATGTTGACTGTCAATGTGAAAAGACAACACTGCTGCCAATTCAAGTGCAAAAGACATCACTGAATAGAAGAGATCTCATTCTTTTGTTTTTCATCACTAACAACCAAGTGCCATTTGCAGGATGGCTCCAGAACCTGCTGCTGTGTGCAGTTTGCAGGACAGCTGAATATTACAAGGGCTTCTAATTGGTTTGAAAAGTGTCACCAAAAATCTTCTCTCCTCTTTATTTCAGGTATGATTTTTTTACAGTTCTAGCTACGACACTGCTAAGACACAGAGGTGACAGTTCCAGCTTCCTGCCACGTCCCTTGAACTCGTGTTTCCACCAAGAGCAACTGCCCCTGGTGCTCAGTTGGGTGTAATCTCCCCACGCTGCAATTATCCCCAGCACAATAGGGATGAGAACAATCCTTGCCTGCTGTCACCTCCATGCCTGTCTGTGCCCGCCCTCACCGTAGGATTCCAAGCCTGGATGAGCCTCTACACAATTTGGTAGCACAAATAAACATAGATTCAGCCATTATTTACTAAAGATAACAGGGGCACAGCCACCTCACAGACATTTTAAATCCTCTTAATGTTTGCATTCATTTGGTTTTAATCCTTGGCGCCATAGAGTTCACGTAATGGGCGTGGATGTAAAAGATGGGGAGTTTTGGTCCTTTCAGCTGAATGGGAGAAATCCAGAAAACCAAGTTTACTGCTTGGTTTCCCAGCACTTCCCTGTTGTTGTACAATTCCAAGGCATGTATGTTCTCTCTTAAAGTAATGCTATGGTTTGTTTGCTGAGCAGTGTCCAATAACATGTCAATATGGAAAAAGCTCGAGGTGGAGGGGAGCCTTCTGCAGCTCATATATCTTCTTTCCATCTTTTGAATTTGAGAAATGGCAGGAAGGGAGCTGATGGTCGAATCAGAGGGATAAAAGGGAATTTTGCAGTCTGGTCCTTTCCTCACTGAATGGCTGTTGCTGTCAGCACTGTGAGTTTTCTGCTTCTTTCAGCTGATCCTGGAAGCTTTGAGGTCCTTTCTGAGTTGATTTACTTTCAGGTACCTCTGCTGAAAAGCAACAGTTTCTTCTTATTTTTAGCTTCTTAATTCCTTACAGAGAGCTTGTTGAAAGGAGGGATTACCTTTTATTTTTGGGTTAAAATAAGATTATGAAACAAAACTGACCTGGCATCTTGAATGAATGGATAACTGTGCAGTACGTGAAAGTGTGAAGATTCTCGAGCCCCAAGGAATTATTGCTGTTATGCTATTTCTTATATAGGGCTACATCCTGCCTTCCTCATTAATTGAACACAACTGCTAAAACATCCTTTACAATAAGCACTTCTTCATACCAGACATATTTCCTGGATCTATAAAACAGCTTTTAGAAAGAGAGAACTGTATTTAAGACATTAATATAGTTCCACAAAATGATGCTTGCTGACATATGGAGCACTTTTTGAATAATTCACTTCGAAATTAACACTATAATACCATTTACCTTTAAAGTCCTATTTACTGGAGCTGCAAAGAATTGTCCTCTGGAGATGAGGATATCGGCAAACACCAGACTTCCGGAGCTTCTTGGGTTTAATAGAAGCGGTCAGATGAGTTCACGCAAAGAAAACCAGCAAGCAGTGAAAGAGGTAAAAAATTAGAGAGGAAGAAAGCCAGCCTCTCCTCCACCATCAGGATGTGCATGTCTAGGTTGCTGGGTTTGGCTGCAAAGACCCTCTTGCAGGGATCCTGCCCCCAAACACGCGCTCCCGTGCGAGGGATCGCTCCCCCCGTGGCTGCGGTGGCGAGACCTGGTGGGGGACTGAGCCATAATCACTGAAGTGATCCGGGTCATGTTTAATCCTCAGAAAAACAGGGATTATTTCAAACGCAGATCAGTTTCACACTGTGATTCTCAGGGCCAGCCAAGCCCCGCTGCAGCTCGGGGGTGGCCATCAGGAGCCCCGGACCTGGCGTGGCCCAGCTGGCATCCACCACTCCCCCTCCACCAAAACTGCAGTGAGGAGCATCCCAACCTCCCCCATCGGGTCCAAGCAAATGTACTCAGTTAAAAGTTCTTCTTGACCTTTCTTTTTTCTCTTTCCATGCCTGGAGTTGATGGCGTGGTTTAGGCAGAAAGGGATAAAGAGGCTGCGGGAACTTCTCTGCCCCTTAAAATCAGTTTTAAATTTCACAGTCAAACACTCACAAAAATATGTGCTCATAACGTCATAGCTGCAATTTGATTTTCATGTAATTCGTTAATTACTTGCTCTTTAGGTGATTTTAGGGAGAAATAATGAGGGGGAAAAAAATGGGATCTTGGGAGTGCTTTTCTATTGATTTTAAAATGACCTTTAATAAGAGTTTCTCTGATTGACAGCAATTACTATGGATGGTGACTTTTGAGGTAGAGGGCTAAATGTTTTATTCATTCAACACCTGTTTAGCACTACTGGCAAAAATGTTTTTGGTAAGTCACATGATGTTGTTTGACTGAGATGACTCTGTCAGTGAGGATAGCCCAAGCTGCAGCTGATTTTTTTCTGCAATAAGAGTACAGAGCAGAAATGTATACACAGTGTTCCATTACAGTTCATACTGACATCATTTTTATTTCTCATTCTGGTTAACTGCAGTATTGCCAACCTCAAATATTCAAAATTGTGAGTCAGTTTATCAGAATATTGGGATTAACTTAACTTTGTATACGCGTGGATTTTGTTTTCTTTAGTGAACCCTAAGATATGAAAGGATAAGGTGGAAAAGTTACATGGAAGCATGCAGGTTGAGCTTTTTGCTTAGTCAGAAGATTGCAGGAACTGGGACCTTACCACTCCCTGCCACTGTCATCTGAGGCTGCTGATAATCTGGGAAAGCTGGCACCGCCGTCACGCTCAGCCTGGAATAACCTGTACAGAGTGCCTTGTAATTTCATTTAGATGAAATGTAAACCCATTTACTTGTGCTCCCTTTCAGGTATACCAGTCACAGCATACCTTGGCAAGGGCAAGAAATTGTCTGTTTCAGACCACTAATGGGCTTTTTTTTTTTTTTTTTAATTAAAAAAACCCTCTGTTTTCAGTGGGAATCACAATTTCCACATCCCTGTATGAGCGGAGAAATGAATAACAGCATCTAGATTTGCCTGAATTCCATATATCCCAGAGGTATCAAGTTTGATTCCCTCCCTTATTTACAATGATACAAGGAAAGCATTTCAATTCTCCAAATGCTCCCTCATGTGGCTTCTTAGTACTAATACTGAAACATTTATGTGTTCTCGGAGATTACAACTCTATGCCAGGAAATAGGCTGAGACAACATAAGAGGTATTTCATGTGACCTTTGACATTAGAAAATGATGGTTCCGGATCCTACATGTAAAATGCTTGGCTTTTATGTTGTTAAATGAGCTGGAACGCAGATCTATCTATGTGTTTGTGCCCCTGTGCTGGGGGAAGGGAAAAGCCTGAGCTTTGATCAGGTTTGCCCACTGGATTATCTCATCAGATATCATGGCAATAGATAAGGGATACAAATTCTGAAGATAGTGGGGACTACTCTGGTGTAATATCTGAAGAAGTGGAAGTCTGTGTGCACAATATCCAAAGAGAAGTGAATTTGCTTAATGCACAGCCTGGCTTCCACAACATTTGTGAGGAAATAAATACAGAAGTTGAACAGAAAAAAGGAGATAGAGGGAGGTAAGTGTGCTGTCGCTTTGAAACTGCAGCAAAGAGAAGGATGTCTTTCTCCTTTACCACAGTCTGGGAGATGCTCCTTTGAGCTCTGACACGTCCAGTTTGGTTACAATGCGGGAAGCCAGTGCTGAACCTTGGTGAGCAGGTGGTGAAGTGATTTGTGTAAGAAATACACTTGATTTCCATTAATCTTAATGGCCTAGTCATCTAATGACTTGGGTCAGCATGGCTTCTTTCCTGTCCTTTGGTGACAGCTCTCTGTCAGCTCCATTCCTGGCACTGTGTGACGAGCAGGGACTCCACCTGTGGGCAGCTTAACCTTTGGAAGTAGGAATGGATGGCACATGGGCTGGGCACTTCCCATTCCCACGGTGAACTGTCATGCTAATGAACAAGGATTGACTAAGGGCAGACAATCTTCTGTTATTTAAAAATCTCTGTAATAAGAAACTGTTTTTTCCCTCGAGGGGTATGGCAACGTATCTCATAAATTTAATCAGAGCATCAGTTGCCCAAGAGGACTCCAGGTTCAGCAAAAACTCCTCTCCCAGTCATTTACACTGAAAGGAGCAGGGAGGTGCAGGTGAGGCAGGAAGCCCAACTGTGTCAGGGAGAGAAGGGTTGGAGAAATTACGTTTCTGTCCATCTCCAGAGCTCTCACCTAACCCCAAAGCACTTGCATGGCATACAAAGGCATATATTTAGGAGTTTTGGTGTGTATTTTTGCCTGAGGTGAAGAAAAATAGGAGTGCTTTCAGGTCACTTCAGTAATCTGGGAACACTTGCTTTGCATCTTCCCTGCCTCTGAAGTCATCTTGGAAAAGGCAAGTTTCACCTTGAGGAAGTTGATTCTGGAGTTGCTGGCTCATTCACATGAAAAAAAACCAAACCAAACCAAACCAACCAACCAACTAAACAAACAAACAAGAAACCCACTAAAAATCAAAGAACTGCAAAGTTAATACTTAATATGTTTCATACGGGACAAAATATTTCTCCCAACAAGAGAATTTTCACTTGGATTTTGAGCTTTCTAAAGCCTCCACAATTAAAACTCTCTGACCCTGGAATGGTTTCTTTTGAATTTGGGTGAAAAAATCTGGCAAAAGCGAGAGTCATGGGAACAGAGCTCTGCAGTTTTCACCAGTGGAAGTTCTAACCAGGAATGTCACTCAGCCTCTCTCAGGAGGGTGAGGAAGCTGGCCATATGGTCTGTATCCAGATGCTGCCATTGAAAATGTTGCAGAAACACGCAGTGTTGAAACCTCCCCAGCAAAACGCTTTGCAGGATGATGCTGTGTCTGTAGGCACCTGGAAAAAATGTGTTCAACAACGCTCTCAACACTGTTTGGTATCACTGCTGGCTCTTTGGGAAAGCAAACCAATGCCAAAAGAAATGCAACTGTTTGGGGAAGAAAAAAAGGTTTGCACGTTGGAGATTTTACTTAGTAACAGATTTTTTTTCTTTCCCCCCCCCGTGTTATTTAAAATACTGTTCATCAAAATACTTTGGTTTTGATCAAAACAAGAAAATATCGCAGGATTGTTTCTTCAGTTTTCTGGCTTGTCCTTTGGGCAACTGAAGTTTTGTGCTCGTTGCTGAGGCAGGTATACAGCATATTTGGGGGAGTCTACAAACCAGGGAAGACTTCAGGAGCTATTGTTGAACATAGAGAACTGAGCCTTTCTGGAAGAAAAATGTATGACATTGTTACATCTTTTTTTGCAGGTATGTCCTTCTGGTTGTGACAAAACATTTTGCAGTATGTGGCACCTCAGGGTGTGGAGCCTGCCCTATATTATTGGGAATTGCAGGCAAAGACCTAGCAGATCATCCACTCCTAAAACCACGGTGCAAAACATTTCAGGATTCACCTCAGCTCACATGACACCTCTCTGTTTTGGAAGGTAAAATGTAAACAGGTCAATGATTAATATCTGGGAATTGGTTTGATTTTTAAAATTATTTATATTATTATACTATATTTATATTATATTATTATTTATATTCTTAATATTAAATAATTAATTATTAAATATAATTTATATAAAATATAAATATATTAATGAATAAATATATATTTATTAATGTTATGATATATAATACATAATCTAATATAAATATTATATATTTTATAAATAAATAAATGTATATAATAATTTATATAAAATAATAATTATTAAATAGTAATTAATAATATATCATTAATATCTGGAACTGGTTGATTTATTATGACAACTACTGCTCTTTTGTTGGTGAAAACACACTGATCCACGAGTGGTCCAGGGCAAAAGACAGCTGTTAGTCTGATAGACACTTCAGACACCTGCCAAGCAAAATGTGAGAGGAATGGAACTTCATTAAATACCAAAAAAAAATCAGTAAAACTCTTCCACGTGTGTTAATTAACAACGATTTCTAATTTAAGCCTAGTATTAGGTATAGCTTAATGGATATGCAACTGCATTATGTACTAAGTTCTTGTTCCTCCTCCTTTTTTGCCTATCCAAATATCCTACTTTCAGTAGTATTGTGAGATTTTGTTTTTATGTCAGTTTGAAACATAAAAATTAAATTAAATATAGCACCCAGTGTAGTTACCACCAAGCCAGGAGCATCAAGGCTCTTTCCTTGGGGCATTGTGTGATCACAGGAGGAGCCAAACCACACCACCTGGATTGCATGGACAGTTTGGTGCATAGACAGTCTAGTAGCGGTAGATGAGGGCTAAGAACCACATACCAAACACACTGGTGTAAATTTTAATTACTAAACAAAATGCAAAGGAAGTATTTGAAGTTTTCTTTGCAGATCAGCCAAGGCAATCTGCTTCACTTTTTTGTTTAATTGGTCTTACAAGCTAGCATAGCATCCCCATAAATTCACTGTGCTCCATGACCTGAATTCATAGTGCTTGCATGTGAAGTGTCTAGAAATTATATGATTCACTATTTTGTGTTTATTTGGGCATTGTTCACATCAGGTCCTTAAAGTGACGTGAAAATCTATTTACATTGCAAGAATATTAACAACAGGCAACATGAACTCTGACCATGGGAATTAAGAGGGCTCAGGGATTCCCAACAGAGACACCAAATACAATAGAAATTTTAATTACTAAAAAGGCATATGTAAGTCTCCATTTCTGTAATCTCACATCCAGTAATGTCAGCATGTGTATATGTGATTTAGACTACTTAGGCACCCATCCAAAAAAAAGCAAATACCACCAAATCTACCATTATTCAGTGACCTAGTCATGTTTTGCATGCCCCTTACACAGAGAACAAAACAATCTGATTTAAAAAAAAACCAAACAACAAACTAATTTAAATTATATTTATTGTCAATAATCCCAAACACCGTGCCTTCTAAGAAGATTTCACCTGAATGTTTATTCACAAAGAACCTCATTTCACCTCTTTAGCAAAGTAAAGGGGCTTCACCATAGCTAAATTCCTATTTATAGCTACCCAAAGACTTCTGGACCTGTGTAAAAGTAGGTTAAACGACAAGTAGGACCCGAAGGGCTGTGACTGATAAACACAGATGCCTTAATCTATGACGAACAGTCAGGCAGAGGTTCAATGCTGCCCTTCTTCCCACCCTCCTGCAGTGGTGTCTCATCTCTGCACATGGCAGCTACTCATGGTCTGGAGTTTGTGTCGAGGAAAACTTGCACCAAGTGTGGGTTTCTGTCACACACTGAACTGGAGACACTGGAGAGCAGCTGAGGCACCTCTGCAGAGATGCTCGAAGGACAACTGGAGACAGCAGCCACAGAAAGCACCCTGAGATAATTCATTCCCTCTTGCCATTCAGACCCCTGAGCATATTTTAGGGAATGTTTGTTGTGCAGACAAACAGGACCACATATACAGTACAGTGCTAGAAGTACAAGCCCAGACACGTGAAAAGGGTTTTTGTTACGTAAGGCCATTAAAATGGGCAGAAGGTAGGTGGCTGAAATCCTGTGTATAGAAGAACTCTAAAAAGCAGCAGCTTGTTACCTTTTGATTTTTCTTTTTTTTTTTTTTTTTTACCAGACTTGCTGGATGGTCATCACCAAAAAGCCAGTGCAATGCTTCATGATTTTCTCTAATATAATCAGAACAAAGCAAAAATACCTCAAATTAAACGTCTATGAAAAAAAGCCGGACTAATGCAATTAGAGACCATTCAAATATTGTAAAGGCTGAAGCCATCACGAGTCAGACAAAGAGCTTTTATTTACACTCTAGCTTTTGTGAAGTGTTGGGAGTGTGAAGCTAGTAGCAGTAAACCAGTCCAGGTTCAATTCAATTTAGCCCATTATTAATGGTTAGTTTTGAGTACCTGTGTAAAGGTCTCACTCGAAAGAATTCTCTCACCATGCTCAACTTCCACAATTAAAAGGAAGCTCCCGGCAGGATGCAGCATTCAGTTCTTCATCCTGATAAACGCTGCAGGTGTGAGCCAGCAGCACAGACCCGCCCCTCTCACCCACAGGGGTTTGTTGCCTCCTTCCCCCAGGAGAGTGCCCAGCTCGTACTTTTGCTCAAACTAGCAAGTTTAAGGAAAGAAGCACAAACAGAGATTCTTCCTACTAGGAAAGTAAATAAAACAGGGCTTGTGAAGCAGGGGAAGTGGAGCCTTGGTCAGAGCACCAGCTGGTGTAAATCACGGCTCGCTCCAGGATTCAGTGGAGTGCCCTGACAGCAACTCTTCAAATTCTGGGTTGGTTTTGGTGTTTGTTTTGTTTGTTTGTTTGTTTGTTTTTGTGGAGGAATATCAAACAAAGCTAAGATTACAATCTAGAGTTCTCAGCTCCTCCTTCCTCGCTGTAATCATTAGACAAGTTGCTCTTCTAAAGCTGAAGTGCTGAGGTGGGATCAATCCTGTACACGATACACACGCAGAACGGTGAAGAAGTATTTCGACTGGGGTGTATCAAGCTGAGTATTTATTGTTGTGTTTGGTTTAATTTCAAAACAAACGAAGGGCTGCAGGTTTGTTCTGAGCTGTGTCTGGTGAGTGACGCTCTGTGACTCCTGAGTCCCTGTCCAGGCTGCGGTGCAGTCGGGGTGTTCTGTCTTTCACTTGGCTACTGAGCTGCAAAAGTGGAACAATCAGAAACTGCTGGGTCTAAAGCTGCTGCAGTTCAGCTCACTTTTATGTTATCCATGGCCTTTATGATCTCCTTATGTGCACTTTATGTGTTTGCAGAGGAAAAGGCTTACTCTGAGTTAGAGGCCATTGTGTAAATCAGAAACATGTGGGTTTTATCGGACGCTATAGTATAGTACATGCAAATAAAAAATAAAAGCAGTGACATAGGCATTGCACTGGGGCTTTGAGCCCAGAGTTTCCTCTATTACTGTGATGGAAATCTGGAATAACTGGGAGCTACTTGGTACCTTTGAATATTTGATCTTATGCTGAACTGAAGGACAGAGGATAATTAAACACAAGAGAAACTGAATCCCTGGAACAGGTGAAGTAAAAAGCTGCTGAAATAGTAGTTTAAAGGTAAAATGTAATAGAAACAGGGAATAGAAAACCTATATTCCTTACCTAACTTGGGCAGAAATGCTGAGTGAGTTTCAAAAAAATGGTTATCTTTAATACTGGAGTTATTCTGCTGATTGGGTGGAGGGGAGGAAGGGGTGGGGAATGGATAAGAGGAGAGAAAGAGAGGTTTTTTTCGAGGTAAACCACTGCTGCAGACTGAGTTGGGCTCTTCAAAAGGGACATGCTATGCTAGAAAAAAATGTTGTTATGTAGATGATGCAGAGAGAAAAGATGCTGGAATCCCATCACTGCCTGTGAACACAGAAGGTGGTTGACTCTGTGGTCAGTTTAAAAGAGGATTTGAATCAAGAAGAAAACTAATGGGTTCTAAAGGAAAAAAAAAATTCAAATCAAATCCACACACACAAAAAAAAAATTCAAGAAGGAAGGAGGGAAAAAAGTGGCATGTTTGTAAGAACATCTTCTGACAAGGGTGAACTTGTGTTGCAAAAGTAAGTCCTGGATCCTCAAGAAAGTGAAGCAGACTGAAGTTCACTGCCAGCTTCTGATTATTACCACTTGGAACTGCAGCTGAAAGGGTAGCACAGAGATGAAAGAGTGTGTATTTTATGGCCAGTTTTCTGAGCTGCCTGCAATATGTATTTGTTGGATTTAATCAAAAAATAGCCAGTCTGGAAGAGATTTTTTTTTTTTTCTTTCAGACTCCTCTGAAGTTCATTCCTGAGACCCGTTAGTCTCCAAGACAGAAAGAAAGCAGGAGGGAGAAAGTGGCTAAGACAACTCTGAGGAAGAAGAAATCATGACTAAGAAGAAAAAAAAGGAGGATAATATTTTCAAGATGGAAAAGTTAACAGCTTTCAGTAAGACATTTTTTTTTTCCTTTTAAAACATTCTATTTTATTTCCAATTACCAAAAAAAAAAGAAGAAAAAGTTAGTGTAAGTCGGTGTGTGCAGATGTTGGTGTGTGTAGTGATGATAACAACATGCTCTGAAAAATTCTGCACTATATTTGTGGTTTCCACTCGCTCCAGTCACAGATCTGGAGCCCTACAGATCCTGGCCCCTGTCTTTAATCAGGGATTCACTTTCCAAATACAAGATAGATATGTTGTTCCTAATATTAGCTACAGAGATTAATATTATTTTTTCATCATCCTTCTCTTATAAAGTAATTTATTTTAAAGGAACGTTCTCATACCCAGGAGTATTTTGGAGAGCATCTTTCTAAGGCTTTCCAGAGCGTGAGTTAAGCAAGCTCCAGTTCACACCACACTTCATATATCTGCACTGATTGCATCTTTTATGTGCCACTCAATCTCTTCTATCTGGAAATATTTGTTTTGAAGCAGGATAAACAGAAACACATTAAAACTTGAGCATGGCTCTGCCCATGAATGTCTGTGTGGTTCATTGGGGAACTTCACCTGGAAGAATTCCCGGTGGGAAAATTGCTGGTGTTTTGTACAGAACATAATTTTGAATAACAGCTTATAAACACACGAGTTTATAAATATATATCTAAATAAATCTCTCCCACTGTGCAAAACACAAGCCACACAAGATAGTTAAGAAAAAAGTATTATCAAAATATCAGAAGGGTTTTTTTTCCTTTTTTTACATAAAGTATGTAGCAACATACTTTATCTTTTCCATAATGACACAAGTTTGGAGAGACAAACAAGCAAGTGACCCAAACAAAAACCTAAATATGTAATAATTCAAAATATAAATATGTGAAGAGTTTGTTGTTTGAGAGTTTTTTAGTCTGATTTTTTATTTATTATCTTCCCATTCTAGACCACAAATAGACAAGCTGCTATGTTTTGCATCAGAGAAATTGTGATAGGGCCAAATTCTGAAATGTATACGGATAATTTAAGGTACAATAAACTCTGTTACATTCTCTGTTGAGTTCATCAGAAGTCCAAAGTAATTCACCAGTATTGTGACTTTAGTTCAAACCCTTTCATTTATACAGGAAATATTGACTTTTTAAGTTATGCTTTACATTCTATTTAATTTTATCCTTTTAAAATATGAACGACTATTTCAATATGAAAGGTTTATTTATTTTGCTGGATGGGTTAGAAATTATGGTTAGCTAGTATGTTGGCTCATTTTACATCATCCAGATTGCAGAATTCAAGCCCAGGTGTGTGAAGTAGACATCTTTTTCTGTTCTAGAAACTGTAAATTAAAAAATACCTTATCAGTGGCTTTCATTTCAAAGAACTATTTTATTTTGTTCATAACATGTTTTATACATATCTTGTTTGATATGCATGTTTCACATCTCTCAAAGAGAGGTTTATTAACTTCTCTTTTAAAATAGTTTGGATTTTCAAGTGATTCCTTCCATTAAAGTGAGTGGATCTCTGCTAAGTGTGTTAGTATCAGTACATCAAAATCGTTACACTCTACCTTCAAAAAAATGAAGCTTCTAATCAGCATTAGGATTTATTTTCTTTTAGTGCAGTTCACGGTATTTAATGTCTCCAGCAGCAGGTTTCCCTAAGCCTTGTCACCTGAAGGTTTTGTCCCTTTCTTAAACCTGCCAAAATCACCAGGTAGAGAGGGGTGTGTTGCTCTACAAACAGTTGCAGTGATAACCAGAACTGCATCAAGCTAAAGATTCATAATAAAGTCAGATCAGGATCTTGAGGGCTGATGGGACTGGGAATGTCACTTGACCACAGGTGCCAGATCAGGCCGCGAAAGCATCACCGAGCAAAAACTTTTAAATAAAAGCAAATTAAATCTACCTCACCTCTGGCACGACTTGTGTGTGTTAGTAGCAGCCGTAGAGCATGCCTGCTATCATCCATCAGCACCATGATTAATCAGAAAATCCTTGGAAAAAACATCAGACAAAGAGCAAAAACACCGTACCAAGAATGTTTCTCTAGTGCAGAAATGTGCTGCCGAACACCACAATCTGTTTCAGTTTTGGCTCGAGAAAAAAATGCTTCTTGAGAGTTTGCGTCTGCAGAACAAATAAAAAAAGTATTTTATGGCTGTTTTTATAATAGTCTTTTCAATGCCTTTCCTTTGCAGTTTAATAATATATTTGCAGGTCTCCATATATTCCAGCTGCTGTGCAAAGATTTCCAGTGATACGTGGTTTGTGGGAGCGGGAAATTCCTGGTTGGATTTCTGGTTTCCCTTGACTCTTAAAAGAGAAGGGAAGCCTGAAAACTTTTCAGAAAGGATATTTTTAAAGGTGTATTCACCATTTGGCATTCAGGCTGTTTAGCCTTTTTTTTTTTTTTTTTTTTTCCTGGAAGACTCTATGGGTCACTGGAGAGCTATTAAGCTTATGACATCAAAGGTGCCATGGAAACAAAACCTGATTAAAAGTGATTTTGGTTAGTCTGTTTTAAGCTTTTTTTTTTTTTATGTTAGCTGAAATGTTTGAATGAACATCTGGAAGAAAAAGAAAAAAAAACCTACGAGCGTTTCCTCCTCTTGTTGTAGATTCTGTTCTGTCTGTCTTCCTCGTCAAAGGCTGCAAGCTCCATCCATCTACATCTAAGAGGAACATGTCCACAAACCAAATTGTTTCCCAGCTATTTCTAAAACAAGGGAGAACAAGCACACAAGACAGAACCATTGCTGTGGCCCAAAACTGGGATTTTTTTCAAATTCAGCTGGTAGGAAAGCCAGTTTTGTTCTCTCTGACTGCCTAGAAGGGAGGGGCTGAATTTGCTCTGGGAAGAGATTCCCTGACCTTCTTACAGAGTCACTGCAATGACATCTATTCTCAAACCAGAGATCTGTTGCCCACATATCTGCAACAGATTTTCCTCTGAGCTTCAGGGGGTTCATAACTCCCTCTCTCCGCTGTGAATACCCTTGTTTATTTTATCTTCTCTCCTTTGGAATTTTCTATATCACCCTGATGCCAACTTCGGCTATCCCTCATATCCTTCCTTTTGAATAAAATGCTTGAGCTGGCTGAATTCCAGTTTGTTGTTCAAATATTTACTTTAAGCTTACACTCACCGAATTCACTGCCCTCATCCTCATGCTCCACTCGTCCCTATATCTTCTCAGTAATGGTTCCTCTGGGTGGTTTAAGTGGGTGGTTGGGTATTTGCACTTTTGCATTTCCAAATTGCATGGCACAGGCATTGAAAGAACTCTGCTCCTGTTCTCTTAGAAGGAGACAATGCTGTTCTGAGCCTTGCCCAAAGCAGTGACCAAAGCCAGCAACCAGCTACGAAGATGTAGCCCCAGTTCAGGTTTTGCTGTCACTGGGGGTATGAGTCAGAAGTGGCCACACTGAGGTGAGTTATACCTCTGCAAATTCTTTATTTATTTTTCTCCCTGTTTTCCTGCTGCAGACAGAAAAGACTCGCTCCACAGATCAAGAACAGCTGTGGGAACACTCCATCCAAGAAAGAGCCACCAAAAATCTGGCCTGAGAAGCACAAAATATGAAGACTGAAAACTTGCACAAGTCTGTTCACCTGTGAAAGTACCATAAAGTGCTGTCCCATCCTACTGCTGCAGCAGCTGCATTTTAGCCACTTTTTAGCCTCTTTCAAGAGTGTGAGAAATTAGTTTTGCTGACTTATTCATGTTTATCCCAGTCCTTTGCACTCCCCTAATAAGGTCTCTGGGAGTCCTTTCAGTACTTAAAGGGGGCCTAAGAGAAAGGTGGGGACAAACTTTTCAGCAGAGCCTGTTAAGAAGGGGCAAAGGGTAGTGATTTTAAACTAAAAGAGGATTGATTTAGACCAGATATGAGGAAGAAGGTTTTTACAATCAGAGTGGTGAAACACTGGCACAGATTGCCCAGAGAGTGGGGGGTCGATGCCCCATACCTGGAAACATTCAAGACCAGGTTGGATGGGGCTTGGAGCAACCTGGTGTAGTTGGAGATGTCCCTGCCCATGGCAGGAGAGTTTGACTGGATGGCTTTTAAAGGTCTCTTCCAATCCAAACCATTTTGTGATGATCTAATACTGCATCTTCTGTAGTATCTAACAGAGACCAGACAGGTTTATTTGGGCTCCTAGTTAAAATCAATTTTCTTCTCCCCCCATCTCAGACAAAACCAGCCCTGGCTGTTCCCAAAGCTGTTGCTTCTGAAAGGGCAGCAGCAGCAGTGGGAGCTGAATGGTTGAACTACAGCAAGTTGTACAGAGCAAGGATGACAGGATAATATTCTCCCTAAATTTCATTCAAGCTAATCTTTCCTTTCTCCGTACTGATTATTCTGAAAAAGTCTGACTGTCTTAACATTTTCACTGCTTTGATTTTTAAGGTTCTGGCCGCTAAGTAGTGCTTTGACTGGAAGGAAACAAATAACTCCACCTTTTTCTGCATCTCTTCACTAAACATGATGAGCGATTGCCCGTCTTCCACACTTTTCTCCATTCACAGGTCTAAAGTGTATGTTGGTTACGACCCCGGTCTGCAGTACATGATTGGAAAGGAAAGGAGGCAGAGAAAGGAAATCTCTGAAGGCTATTGCTTAGCTCTCATTGCTCTGGTCCCTGAAGAAAAGTAATGTATGGGAAGGTGCTAAGAGACTGAGGCAGTACCTGTTAAATCAGTGGCTCAGCTCTGAAGAGTTTAGAGACTCCAGGAGTTTTAATGCCTATGACAATACATGATTGTTATTCTGAAATCTCTTAACCTCTGGCCTGTGCACTTTTGTGATGGTCTTCACAGTTCACAAGAAAGAATGAAGCCCTGCTGGCTACATGTTCCTAAAAAATGTCTCCCTGAGACCGGGCTGTCAAAGGATGGGAGCAGAAAGAGGAAGGAGAAGCAGCAGTTACAGAACTAAAGCACAGCTCCCAGTCACAGGCAGCTTAAGTCAGTAGCTCTGCTTGAGGTTTAAGGATGTAGGGGCTGCTCTCCTTGATTCCCCTGGTTCAGGTTTGACTAGGAAGGCTTTCTGTGATGTTAGAGCTGCGTAGCCAGACTCTCTCTTGTATAAACTGCTTGCGTAATCCACATGCAAAGTTTATGTGAGGCTTTCTTGGGTAAAGCAGGAGTTGCTTTAAATGGCACTTAAGCCCATCTGTTTCACTGGAAGTGCCCTTCTTTCACAGGGTATGAGATAGGTACCTCTGTTTCTAGTACCTTTGGTTAATTTGTTTCCCTCCTTTCTCTGGGAAGCAGAGCAGACCTCTGTCCTCTGGTGCCCTTCTGCCAACTTCTCCCTGCCTGCTCCCTGCACAGGGCTACTCAAGTGCCAACACCCCTGGAGGGTTTGGCTGTGTGCACACAGTCCAGTGTTTGCTGTGCTCTGGGTGTCCTGGTGGAGCCAGGCAGGTTATGAAGTGGCAGAAGGACTCGAACACACGCTCGCCTTAATTTTGGCCACCCGCACGCAAGCGATGGGGCGAGCTGTGTGCCAACAGAGCCCTTCCCACACCAGCCAGCACCGGAGGAGGAGCTCCTGCAGACAGGCAGTGCAGCTGAGATATTTGGCTTCGTGATTTGTGGTGGGAGAAAGAGCCTCAGCACAGTCGCCTACTCATTTGGAGGCTCTAAAAACTGCCAGTTCTGGTGCCCAAAAAGCGTCTGCCCCCACACCCTCTGCTGCTGGTGTGACTCTTTATTTTCTGCTGGGGGTACAAACAGCCCACTCTGGGGAGTCACGTCTCGGGAGGTGAGGAGGGAGAAAGCCACCTTGGTGACCACAAAATGCAACAGTGACACAGTTAAAAAATAGGCACTGGGGGACTATTCAGTCCGGGCCTTGGTCTGAGTTTCCAAGGGTATGGGTACAACTCCTCTTCCAGATGCAGACTTTCAGCTTGAACCCAAGTCTGGATGCAGTCCTGAGCCAGTGAACTCAAGCCTGATTTAACCCCACTTCTCTAACACCTAAATCAGGAGGGTCAATGCTATAAGGCACTGTATAGGCTCACCTCCAGGGTGCTTAGCCCATCTTGGTTTGGGTCACCCCTGGAGGTGTCTACCTATCCCTACTGACAAAGGGAGCTGGAGGCATTTAAATAAAATTATCTAGGATCTTAATCTCCCTATGAGGATGGTGTCAGTGCTGTGGAAGCATAAATGTAGCCACCACTTACCCTGTACCTCCAGAGAAACTCCTCTAGGATCAAAATTAATAAATAAAGCAGTGCTTTTGGCTTAGGGAAATGCAACACAAACAAATTGGAAAAAGGGATAAGAAAAACAAGTTAGTTTTTCCAGACCTGAGAAAGGGAATCCTGTCCAGGGTTCCCAGATGCAAGGGAGGCGAGGAAAAGCAGCTCAGTCCCAGCCTGAGCTCAGTGTTACGGGAGCAAATAGACATTGCTGACCACAAGGCTCAGGGACTGCTGCCTTCCATGCAGTCCTATTCCTTGGGATTTGTCTGACTGCAGTTTTGGAAGATACCCCTTGCTTCATCTGCTCTTTGTTGTGTGCATGCCTCAAACAGGATAGGAGAAAAACCAGGGTTTTTTTGGGGGGTGAGGGTTATCTTTCCTGTTGGGGTGCAATAATTTTGCTTGAAGCAGCAACTCTTCTGCCTGCACTGATGACTTTTTTTTACCCCACCAGGCTTCTGCTCTGGAATCCTTCCTAGTAAAAAAGTCTCATAGGCCCCTGGGACCCACCAGCTCCTCATCCCACAAGGATGGGCTGTGCTGGCAGCTCTGTGGGGTGTGGTGGGCTGGGGATCCAGGCTGTGAAGGCACCAGACCTGTTCTGGAGCTGCATGTCGGCTCTGCACTCCCTTTCTTGTGCTCCCAAAAGACGTGGCAACTTTTTAGCTGTTTCCCACTCACAGAAAACTGGAGACAACTGATTTTGCGTGACTGTCCAAAGCCTCCCCTGAAGCCTGTTTCCCAAATCCCTCAAGAAAGATGCAGGGGTAAGGGGAATTAAAAGGGAGAGATATTTCTTTGGGGTTTCTTGACATCAGCCATGTATTTTCTGAATGAAAACTGCTGTGTAGTGACACATATATGGCATTGGCATTACGTGTCTGACATCCTACGGGTTAGCAATTCCCTTAGAAGAGGCTCGTGGGTCTGGAAACTATTTCCTTCCTGAAAGTCTTTAATAGGCAGCAGTTGCTCAACACTTGGGCACACACACTGAATCCTTTACGTTGTCATTCACCAGGTAGCTCTTGAGGAGCACCAAATAACTTTGGGTGGTGCCTCCTAAGCTCCAGATCTTGCGTGCTTTCCCACTAAACGGGGAAATCAGCGAAGTCCAAGCAGAGGGCTGTCAGTTCTTCCCCAAAAGGAGGGTGTTTTGCGCTAGGGAAACCAAATCTTTCCATCAGCTTTGGAATCTCGAAGAGGAAGCTGTGACTCTGAGCTGTCTCCCTTTGCAGCAGAAACTCCTCCTTGCACAGCACGCCCCCTTTCATTGCATAATGCTGGTAGACTAGTCTAGATGTGACTCCTCTCTGGCGAGACTTGTCTTCACTCCTGGTGTATGGGGTGAAGGGATAACTGGAAGACTCATCTCTAATTAGAGAAGCCTTAGCTTCACTCCCTCTAAATAGACTTCAGAAGCAATCTGGCGTTTTCAGGGCAGGGGGAAAAGAAATCTGAATTTCTAGAGGGTTTTCAAGCTTAATTAGAAATTGGCATGTGTTTTCAGGTGTCAAAGTGATGCGGAGGTGATTTGTGAGCAGTGTCCTGAGCCTGACTTCTGGGAGTGCCAGGGCTGGGGGGAGCAGGGCAGCAGAAAGCTGCTCAGCAGGAGTTGGGGTTTGCTGGCTCTTTGAAGTCCTGTTTGTGTTTAAATGGGATACAGGAACAGTGAAACTGTTAATGGCAGTGGTTTCTTAGCAAAAATTGCTGGTCTAGCAAAAATTCAAATCCTGATAAATTCGTAGGGATTTTGCTGCCCTTATCAAGTTTATGGGGTTTTGAACTACAGGAAGTAAAAGAGCTCTGAATGTTTTGTTCTGACAAATCAAATGTGTAAGGTTTATTATAATACTATTTATTATATTATTAATAATAAATATGTCATTATTTTTCTATACTTCTTTTAATACAGTCACATCTTGGCCAGCTACAGTTTTTATTACTGAACTGAAATATGTGGTATAGGTTTGCTGGAAACCAATTATGTGGGGTTAACCTGACCTGCAGCCCATATTTTGGGCAACTCCTCGATTAAAGAAAAAAATTTTCTCCTGTGCACCACTTCAGCTGGTTGTGTATTTCTATTGGTTTCTGATTAGGCAAATGTGTGAAAGTCAAAACAGGACTGTTGACAGCTATTGTACATCAAGGAACAGTGGAACACACGGACTCTGAAAATAACAATATAATATCTTTCTTGTTTAGGTGGAGGCTGCCAATGGACAGCCTGAAGCCCAGCTGCAGCCTGAATGCTTTTCTGCTAATATATTGCAGTGTAAGATTATTTTTGTCCAGTAAAGTCGTTAAGATGGGCATCATTGGCTTGCTTGGCTAGTAGAAAATCCAAACTACTGTACACTCTTTGATATGTGATGTGGCCTCTGTAAGTACTGGAATACGTCAAAAGTTTCTGGCAAATCACGTATTCAAATTTAAAACACGGGTAAAAAGTATAAAACAGTCCAAAATTATTACTTAAAAACCAAAAACAACAAAAAAACCACACACACACACACACACACACACCAAACAAACAACAACAACAACAAAAAGCCATCTAAGAGATTTGGGATTTAAGGAGAATTAAGAGGTCCACCACACTTCTGGTGGTGAGACCTTGTTTCAGGTGGGCATCACGGGCAGTCTGTTTCCTTGCACCCACAAACATGGCATCAGTCACTTTCATGCCGCTGCCCACCTGTTATCATTTCAGATCCTTTCTTTACTCTTTTTGAGAAAGACACAAAAGATCTAAAGGGTCAACATGTAAAAATCTCACTACCACTGTGTCATCTCCTGTCCTGTCTTTTTCCCTGGCACTGCCCTAATACAGCTGGGAGGCAGGAAGAGTGGTCACGTGGGCACACCAGTAAATGTCAATCAGCTAAATAAAATGTTATTGGGGTGAGTCCTGTGATGTCACAGGACTCAGGGCACAGCTTACCCTGTTCCAACTTTCACTCTGCCTTAAGTAAAGGCAATATGATCAAGCAAGGACTTTTTTTTTTCTCTTTTTCTTTTTTCCCCCTATGAAGGGAATCGTTGGGAAATCTGGTTTCACAGAACTAAAACAACGCCTGAGCAAAACATTCTTTAACAAGGAGGACACTCTGAAAATCCCAGACCTTCTGAGAAGTAAAAGCCCTGTTAAGGTGTCCTGTGCATTAAAACTGGAGTGGAACTTGAAGGAACTAAATGTGTCGGCTTCTTGGTTGAACTGGGCTGACACGGCCGAAGCAGAACTAATTTCCACCAGCTGAAGGGCTGGGAATTTCTGGGCAGGGCTGGAATGGCCTCACCAAAGCCCCATGCCCAAAGGCAGCCCCTTCCAGCAGGGGTGGGAAGGGAGCCTGGCCAATGCAGCCCCAGCAGCAAACAGCCCTTCCTTCCCAAAAGGCTTCCTCGTGCCCTTAATTACAAGCGATTGGATCTCATACTACAAAGTTGTTGGAAGCAAACTTTGTAAATGTGCATTGTCATGGAGACAGTATAGATCAGCTGAAGGACCATATGGTTCTTTACTCCTTCGAGCTATCACTGGAAGGAGTAGACTGAGGAATATATTTAGTGTTTTCTTCTCAACGGATGACTAAAGATAAGGAAATAAAATTAGTTTGAGAAAATCCTCCTCCTTTCCTATGGGAAGTTGGCTGCTCTTTACTCTGCATTAGAAAAAAAATATTACTGAGATCTCTTGTTTTACAGCTGATCACTGACAGGCATTTTGGAAAGGTCATCTTTGAGAGCCTCTCTTCACAAGTGTACAAAGAAAAACACAATTAATTTTTTTTTCTTTAAAATTGTGTGAACTTGTTGCTTTTAAAACCAGGGTCTGTGTGTGATTTGTCACAGACAGACAATTCTTCCTTTAAGAAAGACTCTTTTGATCATAACTATATGCTCACACCCACTTTAAGACCACTTCACTGGCTTGGTGCAAATGACAGCTAAAAAAACACAGTGAAATTGTTGATATTGCCATTTCTCAAGAAGAGCTTTCATTTAGGGGGAAAAAAACCAGTTTTTGTCCAATAAACAAACAAAAATATCATACAACAGTATTTGACTAACTCTATGAACCCCATTCACTGACAACTGGACCACTGTAGCTCATATGAGCTGAACCACAGACGTTAAATTTCAGCAGCCAATCTTCAGCATAGAACAACATTGGTATACCTCATCTGCTAATTAACAGTTTAAGGAAACAATTGCTTATTGATACTTTATGATACAGACTTTGTGATACTTGTGCTCAGAAAGGGCAGCCTGACTGCAGTGTCTCAGCTGGAATTACTTCAGGGAAAATGTTCCCCTTGCCAGGCTGAGCCTCATGTCTCCTCCTGGAGCGCAGGTGGAAGTGGAGGATAGGAAATTCTTTCCACCTTGTTGTGGTCTGCCTGGGAATAGTTATAATCTTCCCCATAATGTAATGGTTAGCATGGCATCTTAGGAATTTCAGGGTTGATGCTACGGGGTCCCTCTGAAAGCGAGAGCGCAGGCGAGTATGAAAGGAACATCAGCTGGGTGAGCAGCCTGGTGGCAGCACAGGAGGGCTCATATTGTTCGGGTCCCTTGATGCCCCTGACCAGCTAAAAAGTCTCTGGTGCTTGGTTCTGGCGTGACAGCATTGCCTTTTAACTGTTTTCCTTATTTTTTACATTCAGCAAGACAGCCAGTTATCTCCTCTGGGGAGCAGTGTCAGTCACATGGTGGTAGGAGATTGCATATGAATATTTGGGAATTTAACTGGCAGCTGTGCCAGGTAGCATGAACAGAAGGGAAAGGGGGTTTGGCTGCAGCTTTTCAGCCATTGGGAGGCTTTGTTTCCTGATGTTGTTGCTGTTTCACTGGCAGGTGTGTGACCTGGGGTCCAGGGGAAAGGGACCAGAACAAAGCTGCCCAAAGCTGCTTTCTGCTTCCCTCTTTTGGGTCCATGGTCCTGAATGGGCTGCTGCTCTGGGTGAGATCCTGTTTCCCTGACCAGGTATGGGTTTGTCAGACTGGACAGTGGTGGGGGAAAGATATACACACATTTGGCTGTGATTAGGCAAATACAATTTTGACTTCACTGGCAACAAAAGAATTGCGACATTCTTCTACCTTCTGCCTCAAATCTTTACCCATTTTGCACTTGGAAGGCTTTTTTTTAACACAAAACTATCTATTTTGGTTTAAATTGTGCCATGGAGTGCTAAACCAGAACATTAAACAGGACATTCATAAGCCTGCAAAGTTGAACCAAAAGAGAGGAGAGGCTTGAATTAACACAGCCAAACAGCTGAAGTTTGGCAAAATTTCCGGCTTCTGAAAACCAGTGTCTTTAATGGGACATACATATTGAACTGCTTTTTAACAGGGGCACGCTATACACACAAAAAATGCACATCTTCTGTGACATATAACATAACTTGACAGTTTTAACCATGTGTATAATTAGTGATATTGAGTCGGTAACACTGAGAACGACTTTTTGCTGGCGCTTCCATCCCATTAAATTGAATCTTTCCCAAGGAGGAAAATCTAGGAGGCACTAGTCAGTCACTGACTCACTATCAGCTGCCTCCTTGCTAAAGCCTGAATGTATTCCATAGTAAGTTATTTGTCACAGTGACTCAGCATTGTAGGCTCCTTTTTAATTTCTCTCTCTCACCACAGAGCCAAGAAAATCTCCCACCTCCCCATGCCGTATGCTACTGAGATAGCAGTTTGGATCATCGGCCAAAGGATAACACATTTAAATGTATGCAAGGAGCCTTATAAGGGCATTAACACTTGCCTCCAGGTTGGACGTCACGATGGCGAGCCAAGGAAGAGGCACCAATAATAGATTCCTTGTGTCTGTACGTGCCACCGTGACTATTTGTGCCGTTCGTGGGAAACCGAGTGATATGCCAGACGGCGAAGTGTTTCATTTACCCGGAGTCACGGGGGTTGATCTGAGTGAGTCTTCACTCAGACATGCAGCCCCGTTCCTGGAAAGGTCAGCGAGCAGATCCTGCCAGCCTGGGGGCTGGCTGTGCGAAGGGGGTTGGGGACCAACCCCAGCCCTCTCCCTTCGTCAGGTAGCTCCCTTTCGGCCCAGAGAAGTCAGTATTAAATGATTAAATGACTCTGAGCTGTGGCACTGTCCTGTGGACACCTCTGCCTTGGTTTCCCCTGGGGGATGATGAGGTGAACCCTCCTCGGGCACCTGCCCTGTGCTCTCTGCACTGAAACACCGGTCCTGTCGATTGCAGCGTTCCCCAGCTGGTGCCTCAAACCAGCGGGAGGAAAAGATGTGGAGCCCAAATTCCTGCTTGGATTACATCACTCCCAAAACCACAGCTCCGTCCATAGGGGGTGGGGGAGGACGGCTGTGTGACGTGAAAAATGGTCAGTGGTGCCCGTCTTGATGAAGAAACAGAGAGAAGCAGAATAATGCTGCTGTTTCTCTCTGCCACCTGGTGAGCCAAATGCTTTCTCATGGCATCATCTCGTGTTTACTCAAGTAATGACCTGCTTTCATATTGCTTTATCCCTCAGGCCATATTGGCCACAGGTGTAACCTGTGGAGAATTTAGAAATCAGGCAAAGAAGTCCCACGCTTTTGTACTGCCTGAGAAATGCTGTTTATTCTGCTAGGAACTGGTCTGTGTTTAGCCAGGATGGGAACCAGACCAAGTAACCAAGGGCTGCAGGGGGAAAAGGTGGGTCTTATCTGCAAAGTTCCCCAAACATTCTGAAGAGGGAGTGCATTGCTATTTTTATTATAGTCTAAACTAATATAAAGTACTCAAAGCTCAGTCAAAGAAGTGAAGTTTGAATCCGTTTTGTCTGGCTTTTTGGTGTAAGAGTGAGGCTTTCAATTAAAAATTAAGGCTGCTGAGATCCATAGAAAGGCAGACAAAAACCATTCCTGCTCTATGCCCTATGTGATGGGTGACAATCAAAAGGGGGAAAAAAAATTAATTGGGTTGAAACAGTATTTGAATGCCTACAAATGGAAGCCTGCACAGCACTGGTCTCATTTCCAAAATGTTTTATGAAATCAATCATTCTTGCAGTTAGGAATGCACAGTACTCCATTCACTGGACAGTGATCCCACCATAGGGGTCAGGTGGGAAATCCCACCACAGGATCATAGGTTTGCTGCCAGGTAGGAAAAGCACTGCACACTGGGAGTTTGGGAGTCCCTGTGCACAGATATACCTGTCAGGACAAGCAAGAGTGTACACACAGCAACCCAGGCACTGTTTGTGACTCCATGGCCACGAGTGTTGCACAAACAAAATGATTGTGATTTACGCTCACCGTTTGGGCTCCCGTGCTGGCCGAGGGGGAGAGTGGATGTCTGTGTTGCTTTCCCTGATGCATTGCAGGGCTTCAGCTGCTGGAATTTTAAGGACCTCTTTCTGTGCTGACAGCTACAGACAGAGCTCTTGTGCATGATGTCATCCATCACGAAACCTTCCCAATCACCTCTGTGTGAGGATGTGGTGACCAGACAGCTCAGCTGAGTTTGGCATGTGCTATTTTTCTCCTCGGTCCTTCCATCTTCTCCTCCCTTGTTACTCAGGCATTTATTTATGAAGGTATTTGCAGTGGGTACAAAGGTCAAGTTCAATAGTTCAGTTCCCTAGGGGTTAAAAGCCAATGTTTACTTAACACCACCTGGGATGGAAGGTAAGCCTGACGGGAGATATTCACAGGAAGGTCCATTCCCCAGACCCAGCCTCTGTTAGAGAGGGGCAGGTTATGAGCTCCAGGAAAAAAAATCTTCCAAGGTTGAGAGAAGAGTAAATAACGTGTCACCTGAGCTCACCTGAATGGCAGCATGTGTGCATATAAAGCTACAAATGTTTATGTGTCACTGCTGCATTTTTCCTGTTGTATGTGCAACACTGCATGTTGCAAGTGTTGTACCACATTGGAGGTTAAGAAGTGGAGAAAAACATACGAGGCATGTCACTGAAATACTAACTACACCCCCTGGTTGGCTCTCAGGTCTTTAAAACAGTCGAAATACTCTAATGGTGGATTCATCCCTTTTTGGAGAGCAGGAAAACAGGCAAAAATCAGATTTTCTCCAGAGCAGAAGTGCTAAGCTGATAAACAGTTTGCAGCATCACAGTCCACAGCACCGTCAGCTTTGCTGTATCTCTGCAAAACTCTCCTCAAAGTCACCAGGAATACCTTGACAATATCACCTTTTTTTTTTTTTTCCTCTTTCAAACTCTCCGTCATCTTATCCCAAGAACCATTGTCATTATTAAGAATCTTCTGTGATCAAAAGTCCCAGCTGAGATGACATTTTCAAGCTTGTCCATTTTTTTTTTTTTCTGATCTTTCAGATGTATTGAGCTTAGGAACTAGCCATGTAAACAATTGCCTTGCACATATAGGAGCAACACCCCAGGAAATACTTTTCCAAAGAAAATGATAGAATGTGTTCCACATTACTGCAGGAACTTCAAATATGCTGCTGACTTGTTACTTAGAAATTAAAAGTATTTGTTTGACACTGTTCTATTTTATATAACAAAGTATTTTTAATGTTTTTCCTTGATAACTGAGTAAAGCCACTTTGTAATGGCTTGGAATACAGTTCTCATCTTCTCCATCAATGATGCAAAAAAAAATCACATCCTCAGAAACAGCATTTGTGGCAGAAGTGAATGTAGAAGTAGGAAGTAGGAATATGTTATACCAACATTTTGGCATAACATTTTAGAAGTTTCAGGTGAGGATACTTCCACGCAGAAACTTGAGTGGTGATTCTGGTTACTTATGTCACCTTTCCAATAGATTCGAGTTCAAGGAAAAAAATAGCACAATTTCCTAATAAAATGGTAAAATTATATGCCATGAGGTTGCAGTGAAAGCTCAGGTGGCTGAGTTCCTCAAAAGTTCCTCCCCATATGCTTAATTTCTTACCACCCTTGAAAGCAAATGGAGTCTAGTAGCAGAGTGTTCTTGCAGCAGGTATGGGCTGACACATCTTGATGATTTGAGCGTTTGCAGGCTGGAAAAGCTCAAAGCTTTAAGTGATTAAAATAGGGCTGGAAAGGTGACACGATTGCCATGGAAATTTCTGTGAGGCTAGAAGGCAGGTATCACCAGGTCAGCCTGGGAGAGGGCCCTGCACAAGGTTCCCCTGTACCTCCCAGCTCTCTCCAGGGCAGGTCCTGCTCCTAAAATAAAATGCATTTCTTGGTTTATACAGAGGGTTGTGCAGTAGGAGATATGAAAGAATTCACTGTGTCCCTCCTTTAGTTCATTCTCTTTATTTCTGAGAGTAATCAGGCCACGGCTGCCACCCATATTAGCACTTTGCATTTTGATATCTCCTCCTGGCTGAAAGCCTCAAATCCATTTTTTTAACAATCCCTCCAGAAAGGTAGCTTTTCCATTTCAGAGATGGAGAAACCAAGTCACGCAGATAACAAACCATTCTCCTGCACATGTGAATATTGCAGGGATGACAGAGCCCAGGTCTCTTAATTTCTAGATATACACTCCCACCACAAGTTTTGAGGGAAGCTGCCATTTTTATGTCTGGGGCAAAACAGGAAGCCCAACACTCAGAAAGGCTTGACTACCTTAGTTAGAGAAGATCCTACAGATGGATCTCTCAGCCACCGAAAAGCTTTAATTTGAGATTGATTTTTCCCGTGGGTCAGGGGGGGTTGCTCTTCCACATGGCAGTTTTGTTCTGGGGAGCCATCACTTTCTAATAAAAGCATTGATTTGTAGTTTCGGGGTTGGAACAGCCTAGGACAGCTGTCACTCTGCCCCAAAGCCATAAATCCTCATGGTCTTCCTCATCTGGCAGCCCTCTGTGATTAAAGCAAGAGCTCCTTGGAATGATGAATCACCGAGGCTCATAGGTATTCACTCGCCGTCTCACCGCTGCAGCCCACTCCGTGTTGTCCAGCCTCTGTTTGCCTGACATAAACAATGGATAAGGTGTCAAACATGCAGAATTGCTCTGAAAGGAAACAGCAGTGATCTCCAGAGCTCCAGATTCCTTATTTCCTTTCAGTCTTTGGAAATTAAATGCGGGGATTCTCTAAAACTAACAAAAAACACTGGGGTGGATGGCAGTTTCCTTTATTTGTGTACATAAAGCATGTTTCAGTGCAGCAAGGAGAGAGATGCCATTGATACCTCATAACAAGCACACAAATTACTAGTGTATTTTGTGTAAGTAATTCAGGTCCTCCTGGTTTTTTTCCACAGCGTTCTCTTCTATTTATCAATTTCTTCCCTGTATCTCCCAGTTTGCCTGCATCTTCATTCATCATTCATTTGCAAAGCCATTCTGAGCATCAGAAACCAATTTCCTCCCTGAACCCGGTCCTGTAACAAAACAAGGCTACCCCACACACAAGGGATGTTATGAAGATGTGTGGTGTTTGGAACAGAGGAGTGTGTAGCAGGAGGTGGGTTAAGACTAAAAAGAAGCCAAACTGTGTTTCATGAACTAAGTCTTGTCTTCAGCTCAGCATCCCTCCACAACACAAAAATAGATGCTTTCCACTTTGTTCTCACGCATGGGTCTGTAAACTGCCACAAAATTATGCATCAAGTCAGCAGACACTGAATTTTGACTTGCATTTTTGTTGTCTTCTCACTTCTGAATCCTTGATTCCTTTCTCCAATCAGCTTAATTATCCCAAGCCCACCCAACAAGCACCTGGCTAGCAGCTCCCTACCCTGCACGTGCTGCTCTGCCTCTGAATCACTGCCTTGACTGAGCTCCAAGGGCTCTGCTTTACTCCCCCGGGTGTGCATGTACGAGCATGCAAGCTGCAGGCAACCCATGCCTCATCCCTATCTGCAGATAGCAAGCGTAAATCACCTGGGCTGTTACACAACCAGCGCCCCACATCTGTACAGATCTGCTGGTCTGTTCACCGCTGTGCTTGTTTTGGTGTGTCTGACCAGCCAATCCCCATGGTGGCAGGGCCTGCGTGCCCTGCAGATGGAAGATTGCATCCTCCCAGCGTTTCCAGGAGGTAAGGAACTCAGGCAGCTCTCGGTATCTTCTCAGAGGAGGGATCAGGTGGCTTGTCCAGGAGGGCACGGGGACGCGTGAAGTGGGTTGGGTTTAGAGTTTTCCTGGGGTGTCCAGGCTTTTGTTGCGTGCTCCTGCTTGCCTCACAAACACCTGTGTTCTTCACAGACCACGCATGAGTAGGAGGAGAAGGTGAGGGAGTCCGAGATTGCACAGCTCCAATGCCTTTTACACGCTGCAGTAGTGCTCCAATTTTATTAGGAGAAGCACTGTCACTTCTTAATACTTGGCCATTGAACTGTGTATTGCCTGGGAGAGTGGTTAAGTCAGAATGTTTTTACCAATCTAGCCATAATTTATGTGTGAGAAATGATTATGTATTAAAATTATTTTTGTCAACTTCAGTATTTGCTTTTGATAAGGCTGAGGAACATACTGAGCGTTTCATGTCCTGCTCTCACAGTCTCACCCATTCCTACAAACAAAAAGCCTTGCACGTGAAAGGGTCATATCTGTAGGACGGCGTGGCAGAGATGTGGAGTCCTCCTGACTTTTTTTAAACCCTATCTCATACAAATAACATGTTTTCACTGTAGCCCTCATGCTGACAGTGGTCCTCCAGTGAACCTCCGGTGAAAAGTCTTCGGGTAGCTCATTTCACCCTACAGGGCATCAGGAGCAGAGGGAATCCACTTCTTGTGCTATTCCTCTGATTCTCTAAACTCCAGGTTTTGTTCTCTAATTTGCTGCATTTCTATTCTGGTTTGTAGCCGGTCTTTATCTCCATGAAAAACAAAAAAAAAAAAGCATACAGGTGCACGTAAATACGTGTTACTCATATATGTGCATCTGTACAGAAAGTCTGGGAGGCAGCAGGTCAATATGATGCCCAAACCTTTCACTCTGGGACATGACACTCCTTTACATAGCCACAGTAAAAGCCTTTTCACTTGTCAGAGTCCTTCTGCCATTCCTGCAGGTGTTAGCCCATCCTCTCCTCTGCCCAGCAGCCCTGGGCTGGTGGGGATGTGAAGGGGTGAAGGGGGGCCATGCCCTGCCTGCCTCCCCTCCCATGAGCAGGCTGCAGGACCTGCCAGAGCATGGTGTGTGACCACCAGCCGCGTCTCCACGAAGAAAAGTTGGAAAGTCTTGCCTGAATCCTGACCTTGACTGCTCTGGGAGGAGAAGCAGGTTGCAAGGGCTGAGATCCAAGAGAGAGAGGCTCAGATTTTAATCTCTTCCTAAGAATTTGGAGCTGCACTGGAGGCAACACCTGGAGATGCCTCCTCTTGCCTGCAGTCCAGATGCACCTGAGATACCTAAACTCTTGTGTCTCGTGGCACCAGCATCTCCCCAGGTGCTGTTGTACTGGACTGGCACAGCACCTCTCACTGGGGCCTTCTCACTGTCATCTCTCCCGGGCCCCATCAGTGCCCTCCCTGCTGCTGACCCCCAACAAACACCTCCCCACCCATTAGCATTCACTGCCTTTCAGACAGAAACCTGCAGAGAGGGTGCCACCTGCACCTAATCCCTCCTGGCTCCACGGGCTCCAATCCTACCTTGTTTCCTCCGGAGAAGCTGCTGGAAAGAGCCCTCATGCTGCTGACAGCTGCCCTGACTGGTCCAGGAATTTCCTACCTCCCTCCACGGAGCACAGCACCACCCCCCAGGGCTTACTGTGCACCCTGACATCGGGACAAAATCATTTCGGACATTTCTTTCTTTTGATGGTGCCAGCATAGCTGCAGTGGGAACAGCAACTTAGGACACCGAATTTATCAAATGGCACACGTAAGGTTGGGAAACGTTGGCACATTTGTGTTTATTTACTTCCCATGACTATGACCTCTGTCCTCTCCACACTGATGAGTTTCAGAGCCCATGGGTTATTCATCAGCACTTTTTGGGCTATCTAGATTAGTAAATATAAATGACAGAGAATAAGGTCTACTAACCAGCTTGCACAACAAAAAGCCTTTATCATAATCAAGAGTTAGGTCAGGCAAAAAGTTTTCAATTAGCTTCATTTAGTTATCAATATAGTCAAGCCATCACTGGGTTGATTTGAACAGTTTTTGTTGGGTTTTCTCCTTTACTGTTTCTGTAAAAGGCCCAAAGCACATTAGACAGATGCAAGGTTGCAGGATATTCTGTGCAAGGTGGATCAGCTCCACAAAGCCATGGTGCTACGTCAATTCAAGTAGCTAAGAATCCAGCCTGCACTTTTCAAATGGTATTCAAGGCTCTTTATGTAGCTTCATGTTGTTAATTAACTATATAACTTTTGTTTCAATCATTTCATCTTACCATTGTTCTGGCTCGTGTTGCCCCACTCTCTAAGAACACTCTTTTTAGACCAATACCCAAAATACATTTTTAGAGAGCAACTCAGTGGTACAGGAAGGTGTCATGTTAAGATACAGTGATTTATGTGCTCCTGATTAAGTTTAAATAATTGAGAAGTACTGGTATGCCACGACATTCTTCTTTACCTACTTACTTGTGATTAATCATTTGTTTTTCACCTTATGGTTTATCTTTTAGATTGAACTCCCAGGTTTTTTTCCTTCGGAGCACTGACACATACTTAAGGTTTAGTGGGGATTACTCCCGAGCAAGGAATGTCAAAAGACTTGTGAGAAACACGAGAAAAAAGATAAGTGTAAGATTATGAGAGACAGCAACTTCATGGCAACTGCATATTTAAGCCAACAATCGAACCCACTGAAAGCCAAGTTTCATTTCTCGCATAACTGCACAGACCTCAGAGACCGAAATTATTAGTAATGATAGACATCTTGAGTTATCCTGACAAATAATCTGGAATTATCTTTATTGTAGTTATCTGAATCTTCCCACCTCCCTTCCCTGGTAGTTGCCTTCTCCTCCCCACGGAAGGCAGGCTGCCCAAAAAATGAGTCACCCACAAAAAATGGGAAAACACTGGCATGCATCACCTATTCTTCAGGCCTTGTGCTTTGTCCCAAGTGCTGATTGATGAAAAGCCTGATTAAAGGCTGGTGGCACAGCATGGGAGGGGCCAGTCCTGTTTCATGTCTTTACCATCGATCTGGACAAAGGGATCGAGAGCACCCTCAGTCAGCTTGCAGACAAGCACCGAGCTGAGTGGGAGTGTTGATCTGCTCGAGGGTGGGAAGGGTCTGCAGAGGGATCTGGACAGGCTGGATCCATGGGCTTTATGCCAATTTTATGAAGGCCAACAAGGTGTAAGTGCTGGGTCCTGCACTGGGGTCCTGCACTGGGTCCTGCCTGAAAGGAGGTTGTAGTGAGGTGGAGATTGGCCTCTTCTCCCAGCTAAGAAGCAACAGGATAACAGGCCCCAAGTTGTAGCAGGGAGGCTTAGATTGGATTCCAGGAAAAACTTTTTCACAGAAAGGGTTGTCATGGATTGGAACAGGCTGCCCAGGGAGGTGGTTGAGTCACCAGCCTTGGAGGTGTTTAAAAGACAAGTAGATGGGTTAACAGTCGGATTCTTAAAGGTGATCTTAAAGGTCTTTCCCAACCTAAGGTATTCTGCTATTCTATTCTATGATTTCATGGCTCTTCTATAAAACTTCCAAATTCACCACCCCAGGGTGCAGGCCATGGAGTAAATGCACAAGAAACATGTTGTGATCCACAGGTGACTCTTAACCTTTAGAGTAGACAGTGTGAGTCTGAGAAGAACTGGGAAATCTGATTGCTGTTCCCTCACTGTTTGCCCAAGTCCGCTGCTTTTTCTTCTAATTTATGTACACGTTCAACAACTAAAGTAATTTTACCCCCAGATTAATAATTGCTCCTTGCCAGTGCTCTGCTGTTAGGGCACATGAATGCATGCATATTCTTGATATTATGATACAAATATTTTTATGTGGATCTTTTCCCAGTGTCAAAGTAATATACCCAGAAGACACGGGAGAAGAGTCATTATATATTTCTTAGGAAAAAAAAAGTGTTGGGACTGCCAAATCTTGACCGGCATTATTATTGTGGGTAAACTGCTCAGGGACCAAGCTGCTCTATCAGAGTCATTTACTGGCAGTTTAGATGCTCTCTGCCTCAGTTTGTCTTTCTGTGAAATGGACACAAAAATGTCCCTCAAAGCTGTAGAGGTTAATTCAGGTTTCTCAGAGATTTGAGATTGGTGCCTGAAGCAAAATAATCAAATGTGATGCTTCTACTGATGAGGGGTTTATGCTGTACAGATTCAGGAATAACTTAGATGCACAGTTTTGCAGAATTAGTTTTAGCAGTGTTATTACCCACCAGTAATCAGAATGGTAAACTAAAATAGGGCATGATCTGATTCATACCAAGAGACACAGGCTCATTAGATTAAGTAGATTTGGTTTTTGCTTCTCCCATGTCTCTGTAGTTGTACCACTCTCATTGAAGAAAAAAAAGAAAAAATAATCCCCATTTGTAGTTTTGCCTCAAAGTATTTATCCTTAACTATAGAAGCTGTGCTGTTCTGCCCTTTATCTTTGTTTCTTCAAGAAAGCTGGTATATGGTAGTTTGTGACATTTTCATTGTGAAAGACACTTAACATTAACCAGTTATTTAGAACCAAAAGTCCTTGCCCTAAGATACATATGGTTGCACTTAAGCTGAAATCACCACTTTACATTAGAAAATATTGGTTTCATCATAAAAGGTAAGTGTTCCCAGAAGTGTATTAAAATGCTCAGAGATACAAAAGAGAAATATTGGAATTCAATCTTGGGTACCAGTGTAAAAATATTTAAATATGCTATAAATTGCACAGATCCAGCGCGGTTCACTGAAGAATCTTTCAGGTTATTAAAATATTTTCAGTTCAATAAGAGACGCTAAAAGTAATCATGAAGTTTGTGTGCTGCTCAGTGTTAGGAACACTTCCAGATATATTTATTCAATAAAGTTCCCCAAGTCACAAACAGAAGTTGCTTTGGCTCCTGTGAGGAGTAGTTAGAACAGGACAGCACATCAGGAAAAAAAAAAAAAAAAAAAGTGGAGGAGAAAATGCAAAGATTATAGGAAGTTCAACTCCAGTGGATGCGGTGAAAAGCAGAAAGGACTTTGGTGACTGAACGGATTAATTCATGACGTCTGTGCACCCAAAAGCTCCGTACAGAGGCCATTCAGAACATCTTTAAGGCAAATGGGCAGCATTACAGGGGTCTCTAAATGAAAACAATGGCCCTTGTGTGCCATTCTAGCTTCAGGCGCTGGAAAAACGAAAGTCATTTTGTCATCCCTGCTGGAACAGAAGACCTGCTAATTGCTGCTCGGTGGAGGTTTTGCCAACAGCCCACCTTTCTGACAGGTTACCAGGTAGAGCAGATGAAAGGATGCTGCAGCAGTATGTGGGCTGCAAACGGAGCAAACACATCTTCAAACCTACGATGCAAATACAAAGTAGGAGCCGCAATAATATTTTTACCGACGACCTCTAGCACTGCTGCATTTGATGAGTTTACAAGAAGATCCCAAATAAGCCTCCACAAAATTTTCCTCTAGACTTGGCTCTATCTTTTAGGAGCTTGGTTTTGGGAAGGGATCTGGGGTCTACAGCTTCAGATTGAATAAGGACAACAGATCTAATTCACCTCGATAAACAGTGCATCTAAAGACGCAAATAACTGATTTGCTTAAGTGCCTAATTGCTCTCTTTAACTGCAATGAATGACCCCATCAAAAAGTTAAGCAGGAGTAACAGCGCCACTCGAGGCAGAAAGCCTCATGCCAATTGTCATCGGGCATAGTTAAAGCTGCATGTACACCTTAGCTCAAAACCATGCGTGCAACTCCACAGTATAATACTTTTTTTTTTTTTCTATGCAAAATTCACCTGTGCTCTGACTAAAAGGTCTACTGGGACCTGGTGATTTGGCATCAGAAGTCTTACCCTAAGTACCCCTGTTTTCTTCTTATGAAGCTCTCAGCCTTGCTTTGCCAAATTGGGATAGTGAGACCATGGTGTCTAGCAGGTTGCTTGTCCCTCAGGGTTTCATATGCATTTTGCAGCCAATGTTTTCAAAGTATCTTGTGTTAAAGGATCCTTGCAGGAATTCTTACGCAGGAGCAGCTTTATTTATTTAGGTCAACATTAGCACTGTTTCCTGCTTGTTGTGAATACTGTCTCAGGGGAGAATTTGTTTGTCATTTTAGTCTGAAAATGACAGGATAAAAATAGACAGGACAATCGCATACATAGCTGGTATGGGGGTTTTTTAGCTAACTTGTTGCAAGAGTCTGGATGGAGGTTATTATTCTACTAAATGCCCTCAGTTCAGTGCTAAATTTTTCCATATTCCTACTCTCCTTCGGTGTTTTTTATCCTCCATTACTATTTCCCTGTTCCTCTCTTCTTCCTGCTGTCATCTCTCCTTCTTCCCCTTTTACACGGGGGACTTAGAGAGAACACATTTGAGAGTTAGAGAGTTACATTTGAGAGAGTTCATCATTCGAATGCTGAGACAAAGTCAGAGGTCACTCTTACGCAGAGCTCACCAGCATCTCTCAATAATCCTTATACCCCGTTCCTCTTGCTCTCTGCTCAGTGTATAATTTCTCCAAGAGATATTTTGTTCTTAACAATAACACGTTTCTGTCATGGTCCACGAGGTTCAAGCACACAGCTGTTACTGTGAACTCCCATGGAAGCTGAGAGGGTATTTGACTGTCGAGGAGTAGATTAATATAGTTTGGGAGATAGTTTCCTTATAAACATTAACTTTAGAAGGAAACTGAAGTATGTGTTTACTTTTCAATCCTGAGCACAATTAAGGCTAATCCCCTATAGTTTTATAAGGGTATTTCTGCACGAGAAGTGCTGGAGTTCTTCACTAACTCAGGACTGCACATAAAAGCTTTTAAAAATATGGTGATGTGGTGGTGTAGCTTATTGTATTTACATTCATGCTGTATGTTTACTCTTTTTAAAGAAAAATGAAGAAAGAGTCAGTTTTAAAGATTGACATGCCTGGAGATATTTTCCTGTGGTTACATGAAGCAAGGTGTAGACTTCAATGCCAAAAGAAAGGGTCCCCCACCCTGTCAACGAATCCCATAATCAGGTTGCAATAGTAACAGATTACAGCTGTCATGTTTCTTTTTTCTCCAGGTTCTGATTTCTCTCCCTATCTCTGGTTTTCTTCTAGTAAGAGATACCCGGTGGCTCATTTTGCTCAGGTCATCCAGGAGAACTTACATGGGCCAGTAGTTTCCATTACATTTATCTCATCTCCTGTCTTTTGCAGCCAACCTAAACGAGTGCTGTGCAAGCACCGAACTCCATTTGCCTCTGTGGTACTTCGAGAAAAACAAAACCTTAATTCCGGAAGCTTTCCCGAAACACGCCTTTTCCATACATGACAGAAATAGTTTAAGCAAAGCTTTTTTTACAATAGTGGGGTTTTTTTACACAGTGAATGTCAAATAAATAATTAATGCAAAACTCTCAGACCTGTTCTTGAAGCCTTGCTATACAGTCCCACTGTGCTGTGAGAGAGGGATGTGGGGTACCCAGAGCCAGCCAAAAGTGCAGAGCAAAGGATTTCCCCATCATCAGCCAGCTGGTGGCTGAGCCAATGCTGACAGACCTGCTATTACCCCAACACTTGTCCTCCCACTGTAGCCCGTGCTGTTGCCTCTACAGTTTAGGAATGCTGGCCAAGGCACCTGTCTCGATGTTTTTGCTCCAAACAACTTGGGTGATGGAAACCCTGCTTGGCCTTGACGAGCAGCAGCGCTGGGTTTCCTTGGGAATGCTGAGCTTGAGCTGCCCTTTGGTCTCTCTCTCCTGGTTTTACCAAATGAGAATATGAGCTTGGCATCATTTGTCATCTTGAAAGAAGTTGAGTGCAAAACACCTCCCGTGGATGGGGGCACTGGAGCCCCACTCTCGTGGGCTGAGGTGGGTGTGAGCCTAAGCTCTGTGTTGCCCACGGACCCCCACCACCCTACTACGGGGGTCTCACCCCCTCTCCCTGCAAACACGCTCTTGGAGGTGAGCTGGTGACCATTCCCTGAGGTACAAACACAACAAGCACACATGCTGCTGCCTGCCCACTCCAGAGGATTTCCTGGCGCTTGCAGGAGACTTAGAAGCAAGATGAAATGTTCTAGCACTTTAAAGGAGGACAAGGCATTGGTGGGAGGCTTGTTTAGTATCTGAGTGGGATCATGACTACGATGTTCATCTGCATGTTGCCAGCGTGGAATACACGCAGTTTGAAGACTCAGAAGGCAGGCTCAGAAAAGAAAGGAGAACTTCCAGGGAGGGAGGAGGCAGAGTGAAAGACTGCTAACTGCTTGCAGCACGAAGATCAGGGGAAAGATGGAAATACCAGAGCAAGATAATCTCCGGGAGGAGGAGATCAGGCACAGAAAATCAGCACCTGATGGGAGGCTACCCTAAATACCTACTGGGAGGTTGGTATTTACCCTCCAGGCAGTAGCAGGGCAGGCGCCAAATCCGCCTGTTGAAGAAGCAGGAGGTTACCAGCAAAACTAGCACACCATGACCCTGAGGGACCTTTCTTTCAAACACATGATTAGATTGCTGGCATGGAGAGGAGCTGGCAGCCCCGTTTCACACTAGCAATGATGTCACATAGCTCTTATTTCAGAAGCATCTCCGTAAAGTTGACAGCTACTGTTATCGTCTGATTCTGCTCAGATTGCTAACGTTGGTGTCTGAGGCGGGTTTTCAGTGATCTCTGAAGGAGCAGCTGTGCATAATGGATGGAAGGTGTCTCTTAGCATGTGCTTAGCAGTTATCCACACATTTTGGTAGCCTTTCAACTATGTGAAAAAGCTCATTGTTTTGTAAGGTATTTTAAGGCAGGAAAAGAACACTTGCAGCCTGCTTAGGATTTCAGGGTGCTTCACAGGTTGGTTTAAGGCGCTCTGACTTTTCAGCAATGCTCCTGCAGTATTCTTCAGTTGTTTTGTCTTAGAGGGGGAAAATGTAGGACTGATTCCCGCTTAATTAGGCCTCATCTGCTAAACAGTTATGTCACTATTTACATATGAGTAGTCCCCACCGAAGTCAGGTCCTGCAGTTGTATACTTCATCTGGTAACAATGTAAATCCAAGATAAACAGACTTGGAACAAGAGATGTACATTGCCTTATATGTATGAACTACCTGCACACAGCCAATGCTGGGCCCTGTCCTCCTGGCAAACGCTAACAGCTATCCTGTTTCAACACCCTGTAAATGGATCACCTGATTATTAGTTTTAAACGATGGCCTAAACTCTACTCCACTAGTCCCAACTTTTACTGAAGTGTATGGCTTGTCAAGTGAGTAACTTTGAGTCACTTGTGCCCCTCTACGGTAATAAGGAAAAATAACCCTCCACACCTACTCAGATTTTTCATGGCTGGCTCTCCCATGGCCTTAGAAATAAGCTCTTCTAGTGTTCAAACCCATAGCTGGAAACAAGATATAGGGAAAGGAAATGTCTGGAAGCCCAGTGGGCATCTGGGTTTAATTCTACTCCCTCCCCTTTCTAATGCCCTTCTTGCAGGAATCCCTCCCAGCTGACTGACAGAGGAGTGACTCTCCTCCATCATCTGTGTGCATTATCTGATGTCCCAACTTCAGCTCTGGTCCATCAGAAGGACCTGGGCCTTTTGCTCACCTGTGAATGGCACTATGAGGAAAAAGCTATGACTTATGCTACCTCCTCCTCCTCTTCTGCCAGATAATTCCCGTGCTCCACAACGTCCCGTTTCACCCTACCAGTGACCTTTTGTACTTCCATACACTTTTGTACTGTTCCCTTGATTACTGTGCGTATTTATTTCATGAACTACACTGAAGCAGCCTAAAGCAAACTATCCCCCCAGCAAACACGTGCTTAATTGGGTCTATTGAGTTTGAGATGGGTTATCAGTTCTCACCTATCCCCGAGGAAGTGGGTGGAGTCCTCTGCTTAAGCAGAAATCCCGACCAGGAGCTCTTCTAGTTGGCTCTATAAAGATTATCTTTGCTTGTGGTTCTTTCAGCATAACCCTGGGCAAACCCTACCAATTTGCTCTGGAAAAAGCAGCTGAACAGGGTTAGATGGACAATTCCTGCTGTGGACCTCCTGGGAAGCTTTTGTAGAAGGTTTTTGTTTGGGGATTTTTGTTGGGGTTTTTTTGTGGTTTTGGTTTGTTTTGGGTTTGGTTGGTTTTTTGTTTGTTTGTTATTTTTTTTTGTAAGTTTAACAGTATTACATCAATATAATACTATGACCCAGCAAAGGTTTTCTTCTGAGCATCTCTAACAGCTGAGACCTTCATGAGAAAATGAAGATATCTAGAAGATAATGAAATGAGAAGTAGGGAAGGAAGAGTGCTATAGACAAAGCACTTTCTTACAAGTGCTACAGGTAAAATTAGTTTCTCAACGAAAGACTATGTTTCTTGAGCTATAAGTATGTAGAAATATGTTTTAACTGATATTGCATCTTTATAAAGTTCTCTCTAAAAAAAACCACTGAGGACGCCACAAAGTCAGAAACTTTGAAGATCTAGGTATGTATTTATGTAATCAA